>NC_134477.1:59104269-59213367 GCF_964194025.1 Convolutriloba macropyga | reverse complement strand
AATGACTTAGGAAAGATTATACATGGGTTAGGATTTAAACTAATATTGAAAAGAAATAATAATGATAGAGCTCTATTTAGAGTTAATGCTGTTGCTAATGATGGTAATATAGATCTTAGAGATATATCATGGTGTGTACCTAGTATTGATCCCAGTACTGATAATAGAATTATTGTAAAGAAAGGATTAAATGAAAAGAAAAATTTTGATTTTAGTTATTATGAAAGAAAGAAATTTTATATGAATGTAACAAATGCTACTAACTTCTTATATGATTTAGGTATGAAAACTGGTATGGAAAGACCCCAATACAAATTAACTGAATTTGAAAAATAATGTTAGTGAACAAACTCATGATGCAAGTACATTTGATATAATGAATGCTATTGAATGTTATTGTAAGATTGGTAGCGAGTTTTATCCCGAGGGTAGAATGAATAATTATTATGGTACTAATAATTATAATGAAGCTTTTAAAGAGATTGTTAACTTTAATAAAGATTATAATGTATTACCTCATAATATTAAACCATATATAAATCATAGAACATTCAAAAGTAGTAAAAGAATATATGTATCTGATATTGGATATCAAATTGATCAAATAGGCCAAAACTAATACAACTTAATTTTAAATTTAGTGCTGCAGTTGCAGATGTTATATGCCATGTCTTAGTGTTAACTAAAAAAACATTAGTGTTAATAGTGATGGTAATGAGATGGTTGATATAAACTTGTGGTTAAAATTAAAGTCAATGTTATAGTCAATATTACAGTCATTATCTTAGTCAAACTATTTCCTACTAGTCTTAACAAAACCTTTAGCATAAATAAAATCTGATTTCTTTTTATTCTCTAGAGACAAGCCTCTAGCTTCAAGCTTAGTCATCGAGATCCGCTCGCGGGTGGAGCCCCCAGGCTTAGGCTTAGACTTACTCTTAGGTGGTGGCTTTATAACAAAGGGATTATAATTTTTAAATTCCATTATTTATTACAAAAGAAATGAGTCTTTTAGAGAAATTTGAAACTAATCTAAATTGTGTTGGTGGTAGACATTACAGTGGTAATAATAACATAAGAGGTTTTTATTACTTCAAAAGGTACTAAGATGTTAAAGCGTAATTGAGTTAAGTGTAGGAGAAATTAGCCAATGAATGTCAGTGGTGCAACAATGGTAAAGGAGTGTTGGTAAAGCAACAGTTAATTGTGGAAAGAAAGTAGCTAATAATCTAGTAAGAGCATTAGAAATATCAAGTGAAATAGGAAGTTCAGCTGCAAGTAGAAACCCAAGATCTGCTTTATCAGCCACACCCAATTTAATTTAATTTGCTACTACTGGTGAACGTATATGAGTAGTACAAAAAGGAAGAGGGTTAAACATAGGTACAAAGAAAAGATAATTCAATTCTAGATCTAGATGTAGATGTATGTATAGATATAGATATAGATGTATCTCTAATACTAGATATAAGTCCTCATCTAATACTAGATATAACTCCACAACTAATATTAGATATAGCTCTAATCTCATCTAAATTTATATATATATATATATATATATATATATATATATATATATATATATATATATATATATATATATTTATTTATATATATATATATATATATATATATATATATATATATATTAATACTAAAAACATTATAACTAAAGACATTATTATAAATAAACATTATTAACTTAAGTTTTAAAAAAATACTGAATTTACTTTCCTTGTTCTTCTTATATTTTTCAAATACCCTGACTAATTCATTATATTCAACTTTATCGTTTTTATTGTTATTAATTGATTTAGTATATAGTTTATTAAACTTGTCTCTAAACAGTTTACTTAAAAAAAACATTAGTGAATACTTTATAATTTTATTTCTTACATTAGTATTAATTGTTTTTGATAATGGACCACAAACAGTTGTTGTAACAAAAGCTGTTGGTATAGAGAAAGGTTAACCTATACCGGTTAATGCAACTGATGTTGATGTTGTAGTTGTTGCTATTGAAGATAATAGTATTTCTGTTATCTCAACTATGTTAATATAATTTTTATATCCACTTAACTTCTTATTATAGTTATTAGTTTCAGTTTCATAATATTATCGAATATCTTTTATTATGTTAATAATATTATTGAATTTATGATTAGCTATGATTTGTGGTTTATGTTTTTTTTTTTTAAACTTCGTTCCACGAAGTGGCGACTCCGTCATTAAATTCGGGTATAGTAATCTCTCACTCGGTGCTGATAGTTGACTCATTTTCATCAGTAAAATAACTTTCTATTTCCTTCATTTTTCTTCCTGATCAGAATCATAATGCATCTCTAGTCTCGCTTGTTCTTTTTTATCAAGTAACTTACTCTCAGGTAATATAGCAATTATATATTTTATAACTATCCTTATCTTCATTATGTGGTTTTCTTTTAAAACTCTTCATCTATCGACACATGCTTCACCTATTTGAATTTTAGTAATTGTCTGGTTAAACTTTTTGTTATCGAACTCTAGTTTTAATTCATTATAATTAGAAATGGTATCAGCGGAAATTTTATTACCGAATCAAACAGTATTAGTTTCAATTTCAGTTATCTAATTGGCTAATGTGCTTAAATTATCTGATTTAAGAGAAACTAGTTCAACTGTCTGATCATCAATCCATACAGAGCCACCATTTGTTGTAAATAAGGATAGTCGAATAATGTTTGCATTTAGTTGAGCAGTTGCAACTTTTTCAAATTCACTTTATGTTCTTAATCAATATATCCGTCTTATTATTAGATGATTACAAGTTATTGCCACAATATTCTTTATTTACAGAATCTTTCATATCAATGGGCGGACTTAAGTTTTTGATTATATATTTCTTTCTCATATCAATATTATCATTATCGTCTAATAATAATTAGTGAGCTTTAGTAGTTGTTAGAGGGTTGGTTGAACTTATTGTTGTTGTTGTAGTTTGTTGTTTGGCGTAGTTAAAACTATTTCTTGTGATTATTTATAATGAGAAAGATCTGCGAAGCAGTTTCACTGAGCTATTTCGTAACTGACCATAAGTCTATCTGCGAAGCAGGTTCCCTGATTCCAAGGGATTCTAAAACTTTATTATTAGATTCAAAATCAAACTCGGATTTTAATAATTCCTGTTGATATTATTTACCTTCTATTATCTCTCCATTTATATCTTCTATCTTAAATGTTGCTTGTTGTATTTTTAAATCTTCATTAACTTTAAACAATTCTCTATTCCAATTAGAAGTGTAACCTTTAGAAAAGATATTACGTTTATCTGCACTTCTAACATAATCACCAACTTTAAGTTTAGGAAGGGCGTAGCCAGGTTTGCCTTTAATATTCTTAAAATAAATATGCGAAGCAGGTTTCCTGATGTTTATCTAACTTTATCAGGATTATTAGAAGCATCAACCGGTGTCATATTAATTGTTGAAAGAATGTTATTGTTATATGATATTACTGCATCATTTAAAATATCTACTCAATTACGGTCACAATTGATGAACATTGGTTTATTAATATGTGTAATAACGTTCTATCAGTGAAACTGCTTCGCAGAATAAATCTCCCTAAAAAAGACAGCCTTTAAATCACTATAAGTAGAATATAGTTGGATTTCATATTCTTCTGGTAAAGATTTAGATGTTTTATTTTAAAACTCGCTACCCCTATCTACCCATAACTTTTCTAGTTTTCATCCTTCTGATGGGATTTTTTTAAAACCATTAGTTATAGATAAACCAAATTTATTCTTTAATCGAATAGCCTGTGCATATTTTGTGAATATATCTATAACTGTTAATATAAACTTATAATTTTTATTGTATTTTCTTAGAGATTTAGAGATGACTTATTGGTGAAAGTTCTTCCCAGATCAATTAAATCAGCTGACCATGTTTCATTTTTATATAATGGTATTATTCTTGCTCTTCGAAACTTTGTTATTTGAGCACTGAATAATTCTTAAGCTAATCCGTCACGCGGATTCCCCGTTAGTTGTTTATTTTTTATTGTGCCTTGCTGCTTCATTATGGACGTAGTCATGCTTTCAACTATTTACCATAATGAAAAACAAAATTATCAAGCTGTTTTTGATTAATAAAATTTATAGATAATAGTTGCTTAGATATATGTAGCATTTCAACATATAATCCATCATGAAGAGCCCTTGTTTCTAGTATAAAAAATTCTAATCTTTCTATTAAACTATTGGGGTTCACATTGGGGAACCCGCAGAGCTGCTGGTCGGAGACCAACCAAAACCGGAGACCCTTGCTAAGACCAATAGCTTCTATTTGTTTATCAGTCTCGTAATCAGTTTCTTCCTTTCTTTCTTCTTCTTCTTCTACTGCCCCTTGTCCATAATCACTAATATCACGTTGATTTTTTTCATCTTCACTGGAGGTTGGTATTGATATAACCTGGGAAGTGGGTTCACCGACACTAGCCCACATTTTTCTTATAAGTTTTGATCTATTACTTTTAGTATCTCCTCTTTATTTATAACCAATATCCTTTAGAAATTGTTTTATTTTGTTTTCATCACCTTTAATATCTCTTTCGGTTACACCTTTACTAGTATTAAACTTAGCAAAGCCCCTAGAAATATCATAGACTTTACCTTTCAAATTTATACCATCAGGTACTAGAGATATATCTACATCATTTATTTTAAGTTGTTTGAATTTGGAACAACTGATTTTAATTCGAATTGTTCATTTGTTTGATTACCCATTTCTAACAAAATATCAATTATATCATTGTCTACAGCAAATTTTTTACTCCTACTCTCTATTAATGTTGAGAGAGCAGTTTGCAATTCATGAAAACTTCTTTGTTGTTCATTATTGAGAGTTAGTGCTTCCAACGTTTTGTTCTGAAGAGCTTGTATTGTTTCATTATGAGCCTGCCATGCTTCACTGTTTGTCTTTAAAGTTTGAGTTAAAGTATCAAATAACTCTTCTATGTCACCATAAAATTCTTGTTGTCTTAATTTTTCTTCTAATAGATTTCTTCTCTTTTGTTTTTCTAGACTGTTTAATTCTATAAGTTTATCTAGCTTAGTCATTTTTTTATATATTGAATAAATGATAGCGAAACTTTCTTCAAAACAATATAGAAAACTAATCATTTTTTTATACATAGATCAGGGAACGCGTTAGGTAAACCACGAGCGGAGCTCGTTGGTAAACCACAGATGGAATCTGTTCACAGGTCATTATACAATCTAATAGCAGCTTCAATTAACTTTCTATCATCATTAATTGTTAGTTCTAGAATTTTATTACCCAGTTAGTCTTCATCTAAAACTAATGGTCTAGCATTAATTTTATTTACTAGGTCTCTTTTGAATAGAGATAGATTTTTGCCATGAGGATAGCTTATAAAATTATTTACATAAAATTTTTTATCATCAAATGTGTTTAGACTAGTCTTACTTGTTTTTGTTGTTGTCGAGTTATCACCCCTTTTTTTGTTTTCTACATTCATCTACAGTTTTCTGTGTGTTATACCTTAATTCATTATAATACTCTTCATGTTTAGCATTATTACAATTCTTTATTCCTTTCCCTTTAAACTATAAACTCTTCTATTATTCTGCTTCTCAATTCACGTTTAAATTCACCTGGAAATTTATAATTAGTTTTTATTGGTGGATCGGGGAACCCGCTATGCGGTTCAAGATTGGTTAGATCCATATGTTCATTGTCAACATTACCTTCAGTAAAACTTAATACGAAACTATCAGTATCCATATAATGGAGTTGTAGATCTTTGAGAGATGGTTGAAGAATATTATAGAATGCATCTTACATATGTAATTTACTTAATTCTAATATAGTAAAATCTACATATACTGGAGAAACATATTCTAAATTTTTTGTATATTCAATTTGAATATAATACTTATATCTAGTTATATTCTTAATTGTTGGTTGACTTATATTTTTCATTATCTTTTCTTCATCGTGTAAAAACTTACTTTGAAGGGAGTGTAGAGGATTCATGCGCATTCTTCCATATAGTGAGTTGTTCATTAACTTTCTTACAACATTTTCCGCATCAGTTTTAGCTGTTGCTATTTGATTACTTTTGTTTTGAATATAGTCTCTACAAATGTATTCTTGTTATATTTTAAATACTCTATGAGTATTAGTTTCTTTTACACCCATCTTAACATAGAACTTTGGCTTCATATAATGATCCATATATTCTGTTTTGTTGCTTTGATCTAAGATCAATTTCTCTGTTCTCGCTCTACCTTTCTCTCTTTCTCTATATCCTAATTCATTATCATTTATCTTGCTTTTATTGGGCATTAACGCTAGTTGCTCTGTTCTATCTTTAAATTTTTTATTATAATTAATATTGCAAACTATATAGTAACCATGATCGCTATCAACTCGAGTATTTAATATTTCATCTAGAGGTGTAGCAATGTACTCAAAGCCCTTATAAGTTAGCTTTTGCATCATTGCATAGCCGTATAGGTTGCTTGAGTCTGTATACCATATAGAACGGTTATTATTGTTGTTATTACTTTTGTTATAACTTTTGTTATTACTATTGTTATTGTTTTTACTATTAATATGTTTTCACCCATTATACCACATATACCATCTCTCATTGGTTGAACGAAGTCATCTAAAATTTGTTTATCTTGTAATGTATCTAGCGTAACACCGCATGACATTAACCCATAATCAAAACTATAACCAGGGAGACTTACATAGTCTAGAGGGTTGAGACCGAATTCTTTCGTACTTAATTTAACATATTCATTCATGCAGTAGTCTGTTATTTCCACATCGTTCATTAAGTACTCTACAGTTAGATCATTACCAGTTTTATGACTGTTGTCTTTATTAGAGTTATCGGCTTCTTCTTGTGTTGGTAATTTATCAGAGAAAGAGGATTTGAAGTCTGCTATATTTAGATTACCTATAAAAATGTCGTAATCATCTAAACCAAAGTGTTCATTTGGATAAACTATTTTAGTTTTACAATGATATATCTTTGCCATTTGACCTAGAGACATAGCTAAGAAGTTGTAAATATCTAAGAAATTAAGGCAACCAATTCTAAACACCTTAGACTTGCCAACAGCTCGTGGTATGTAATCTACTTTTCTATTACCAATATTCTGTTTAATAGTTCACTTTATAGTAGATTGAAATCATAACCAGAGCCATTGTGGAATATTACATGAATGAAGTTTTGTTGTTTGTACCTCAGATTACAAATTTTACATGCTGGTCCTCAATTTTTACCAGTTTCATGACAGTGATCTCTTACTTTATCAATACATGTTTTACCACATATATGACAAGTGTTATTGGTTTCATGATATAATT
Source organism: Convolutriloba macropyga (assembly GCF_964194025.1). Lineage (NCBI taxonomy): Eukaryota > Metazoa > Xenacoelomorpha > Acoela > Convolutidae > Convolutriloba > Convolutriloba macropyga. Next base: position 59,205,979 of record NC_134477.1, on the reverse strand, counting down.
TATCTTAGTTTATCTTCTTTATCAAATACCATCTTTTCATTACGCTTGAAACTATTCTCTGTTTCTATTTCTAATAGATCTCTAGCAAATCTTTTGATACAATCAAGACCGAAGTAGAATTTGAAATTACTATGCCAGATGTAACCCAGACTTATTGGTACGTGTTCAGCTATTACATATTTATGGGTCTTAGTTGTGACATCGACCACACAACATTCTATATCAGCGGTTATAAAAAAATTTACAATCTGGCGTTTATGTCCATCTATGAAAGTTATTTTCTTCTTCTTAGAACAAACCATCTCTGGTACGAAAGAGTGGCTACATACGTGGTTGTTGTATTTAATTTGAGAGTTTAACCAATCTGTGCATCTATCGCAGTTATAGAAATTATGATTCCTTTTATTTGGTCGATCTAACAAGGTTTCTATGATTTTAGTTAGAGCGCAATGTTCTACTCCAGCATTTTCCCAAACTAATAGTCTGACATCTTTTCAGTTTTTATCGAAAACATTCACTGGTTTAAACCTTTGTAATTTACCATCACCACAAGGTGTAAATATCCATTTGTTGATATTTTACAATTTTTGTATTTTTATCATAAAGGCAAAGTAATCTTCATGTTGTTGTCTTGGTTCAATTAAATTCTTAACATATTTACTCTCGCTTGTTGCATGGTCGGTCCATAACGCGATGTAGCCAAGCAGTAATAGTAAGTTGTAAGCAGTTATATTTGGAAATGCGTATATTTAATATTGATTTGGAGTTTTTCAGATCGGGGGAAAATCTATATAACTACCAATAGATGCTTTAGTCGGTTCAATATTTATCTGAATATTTCTTAATCCAAGAAACTCAAAATCATAGCCATAAACCTCAAATATTTCTTTTTCAAAGCTTAGCCATTGTTTGAAGTCACCATATTCATATATAGCATTATTAAAAATATAGTCAGTGCTGAAAAATATTTTTGTGGTTTTAAATTCTTCTTTGGTTCTTTTCTTGTACTCACACTCGGTTGTGATCTTATATTTAAAACTCTTAACTTTTCTGTACTGATAGCAGTTTTAAAATTCTTCTATAGAGTTTTTAATAGCTTCATCTATATCTTCAATGTAATTTCCAGCTTTATCAGTAATATAAATTTCTTTCATTTCTGGGTAGAGTCTATATCAATGTATTCTGTGTTTTCTAGAGACTGACGATTATCACTATATGAGTGAGTATTAAGGACTATTTTATTTCTAAATTCTGGATGACATTCTTTACATTCGAACTTAATTCCAGAGTAGATACTATCTTCGGTTTTGGTTTTGGGTTTAGTGATGGGTTTAGTTTTAATAATATTTTTTGGTGTTCTCTTTAGTTTTAGTTTCAGTTTTAGTTTCAGTAGAAGGTTTGGGATAGATAAAGTCTTCATCTGAACTATACATCATCTCCATAGTTTTATTAGCTGGGGGTTCAGTTATAGCCCAGTCATCTTCAGAAACAAACATTTTCTCTAACAATTCTTTATGAATAGAATCATATGATTGATGCCTGTATAAATCCTTCTTTTTTCCAAAGCATAAATTACAGACGTAGCAGAAGTCCTCATGGTTGTTAGTTGAGTGAGACATTGTGTATTTTATTCGGGAAAATTTTTAATTTTTCGAAAATGAAAAAAAAATGAAGTGTGATAAGTGTAAAAATAGGCTTTGGAAAGAATGTTGTAAAGATTGTAAGGTATTAGAATACTGTTGTTATATATGCAAGGACATAGTTAAAGTAAAAGATTATATTAAACATTTAGTAGAGCATTTTGATAATCCAGATCAATATCTAGAGTGAAAAATGTGTAAAGTTTATAAGCATATTTCTTTCTTAAAGTTTAGAAATGGAAGATGCAGATTGTGCATCTGTCTTAATAGATATAGATTCACCCATACTAAAAATCAGTTCAGAGAGCATGTGTATAAATATAATATCTGTGTGGCTGGTTCTCCCTGATCGGCGGAGCCGTTTCACGGATTAGATATAATTTCGACTCTAGCAAAAGTTGAGTTATTTTTATATAAATAGTAGCAAAATTATGGGTGAGCGGGTGTGCTGGTTTAAAGCTTAATTTTGATTTCATTTTCGATAGTGTTTATAGTAGTGGAAAAAAAGGATTTTCAGTTACCAGTTCAATTTGGCTCATTTCCCCGAATAGGGCTAGCATGAGGGGGATGAGACAAATTGGGCTGGTGGCTGGAACCCCGGTTTTTTCCACTACTGTCTTTAAATCGCTCTCGTACGATTCAGATTTAAAGATAGCTACATTTCTTGACTGCCATACAGAAGATACCAACCAACATGAAAGAGTCATGGTCACTCTTCACTGTCCTAAAGCATTGGTTGAAACCTACTCATCTGGATTTTAACGACTGGCTAAAGGAGAAGGCCGAAGGGCAAGATTTAATGAAGAATACCATAATTAAAACCAAGACTGAGGAAACCATGAACCCAGTAACCAAGACAAAAATTGCACCATGTGCTTTCGCCGCAAACACGCAACAAAAGAGTCACTAGAAGTTACAACAAAGTTTGTCAACATCTATCTCAAGCTGCATTGTATGCAAAGGCAGTCATCGGCTATGTGAGTGTCGTGTACTTAAGAAAAAGACTCCCACGTAGCGAGCCAAGGTTTTGGCAGAAGCAAAGCTCTGTTTCTCTTGTTTGCGTGATAAACACATGTTTAGGCAATGCCCAAGTCCCCGTAAATGTAGGAAAGTTGGCTTCAGCAACTCCCAGAACACCTTGCTTCACGGAGCTGAAAGGGTTTTTCCAGCTAAATCCTCATCAACCAACAAAATCAATAACTCGAAGCCGAATGCAGGTACTAGTAGGACCTCTACTGGTCAACAGCAATCAAACAAAACGACCACTTTGTCTTCTGTCGCTGATGTTAAAAAACTCCTTCAGTTGACGGAATTGAAACTTTCTAATTCTTCTGGTACCAGTACAACGGCGCTTTTTTTATGCGATACCGCTTGCAGTAACTCTTCGGTGTCCGGTAGTTTCGCAAATAGACTCGGTTTGCAAGGTACCGCCTTGAAACTTAACGTCAAGGGTATTACCGCAGAGGAACTCATCAACACAAGGTGGTTAAATTGATCGTAACACCTCATGTAGATCAAGACTTCGAAGCATGAGAAGCTAAACGTAGGTTCCAACATCATTGACGTTAAGTCCACGCAAGACTCTTATCCACATCTAGCTGTCCTAGATCCAGTAAGATATAGCTATGGAGACATAGAGATGACACTTGTACAGAATGTCTACCATGCCATCCGCCCGTTAGAGTACTTTTCAGTGGACAAAAATGCTCACCACTTTCTGTTCGCTTGCCCATAGGTTGGGTTTTATGCGGCCCACTTCCGTCAGGTTCGAGCTTAGTCTCAACGTTTTTCAAAGCCAAAGTCAAACAAGATTATGAATTGTCTTGCTACGGTAAGTCTTGGTATGTTATGGAATTGTACTCCGCATACCAGCAGGTTGACCCACGATCCGCAGCGGCTGATTGTGCGCATGAAATACTGGAAACAACAAATTTCATAATGGCAAAAGGTACGAGGTTGGTATGTTGTGGGCTGATGACATCATCCAGCTCACGAAAACTACTTTTCGTCACTGGTGAAACTTGAATCTCTGAGGAAGCGGCTCTCGACAGACACAAATTTAAAAAAAAATTACGCGATAACCATCAATGAAGATCTACAAAAGGGTTAATTAATTAAAAAAATCCTGACGCTCACATGGTCGAGCAGCGGTTGGATGAAGAGCGGTACCTACAACATCATCCGGTCACCAACCCGTACAAACCGGTAAAAGTGCGAAGGGTACTAATTAGTGCAGCGAAGTTTCACGGTACTTCTTTGAACAAATCATTGTTGACTGGCCTCAACTTGCTCCAGAACTTGATCCGTGTACTATTCAGGTTTCGTCAACCTCAATTCACCTTGTCCGCAGATATCGAGGGTATGTTCCTCCAGGTTGGTGTTCCAGACCCTGACCAGCCATCACTCTGTTTTTTGTGGCGGGAGGAGCCCACAACAAAAGTTGTAGTGTGTCATACATAAGCTTTATTTTCGGGGCTAAAGACTCACCCACTTGCGCTCACATTGCACTGCATTGCACGGCCGAGACAACATAGGCAGTACCCGGAAGCAACAAAATTCCACCTAGAAAACTTCTACATGGGCTATTATTTGGATTCTTTGGATCGAAGGAATTGGTGCATCTTCTCCATCTGACATCAAGTCTACCAAGTTTGTAAGCAATGTACTAAATCTGGCCAATCAAATTGATAGGTCACCTCAGTCCACCAAACCAAAAGTAATCGCGTCATCTAAGGAGGAATCTTCGCATGTGCCTGGGTTGAAATGGGATTACAACAGTTGTGAGTCGAGGTTCCTCGAGTACCGTAACTAAGTCTTTAACTCAATGCTTGGTAATGAGCCTAGTGTCCAGGGTATTTGATCCCATCGGCACCATTTGATCTAGTGTCACCATTCACCGTTGGCTTTCGATTGTTACTAAATGACATCTGGCGTGTCCGCGGGCTGCATTGGAATGAAGAGCTACCCAAAGACACTGTGGAAACTTTCCTCGAACGGAGGGCAGAACTACGCAAGCTTGCGGAAATTACTATACCAAGTAGCTAATGTTAGAGAAATTTTGAACACCGGAAATTGCATATGTTTGGCGATGGTTCGCAAAAAGTTTTCAGTGCCGTTGCATTGACGGGCTCGAATAATTACTTCGAGTGGTCCCCAAACGTAGCTTACATTTATCGTGGGTGAAACTCGCGTAGCACCTACGAAGATGAAGACAAGTACTGGCTGCTCGATTGAAATATGATATCTGTCGAGCTCTCACAGTGAAAGTCAACAGGGTTTTCTTGTGGACCGACAGCAGTACTGTCTTGCAGTGGCTCAACTCTATAACCAAGCACCCAATGTTTTTTGCAAGGCGTGTGTGCGAGATCTTAGAAAACACTAGCGTTGATGAATGGAACCACGTTGCCTCAAGTGATAACCCGGCAGACGCTGGTACTCGTGGTATGTCCGCTGAGGTTTTGCTATCAATTAGCTGGGTGAGGGGCCCAGATTTCCTAAGAACCAAGCAATTCCCGTTCCAACCAAGCACTGAAGTAGTTAAGAATATCAAACTCGGCATAGCAACTAAAAAAAGTGTTTTTACTAATACGTCGTTGACGCCATCCGGAACTATGTCACTTAACCAGCCTCCCCGCAACTAATCCCCTTCGATAAGTTTAGTTCTTATCAAAAACTGCTTCGAATAACAGCGTGCATACTCTGGCTGTTACCCTCACATGAAAGCTACCGCAATGTCGATGGTAGCATAAACGATCCCACTGATCTTGACGAAGCCGAACGTCATCTTCAGTATCTCGTTCAAGGAGTATCCTTTAATTCCGAAAGAAGAGACCACCTGGAAAACAGATCCGTTAAATCGATTAGCCGTATTGCCCCTTTTGCCCTGCGTCGGACCAACATCCTATCATTCTTGACGAACGTCATATCAGTGTAAAACTGTTTCTACGGCATACCCACGTAAAAAAACTATCATCAGGGCGTTGACTATCCGCGTGCTAAAATAAAGAAACCTTATAACATCCTTAAGTTACGATCCTCACTGCTTTCGATCAAAACCAACTGCGTCACGTGCATAACGTTCCGCGCTGCCACTATCCAACCCACCATGGCTCACTGGCCAGTAGAAGGAAACGCATATCACTCCACCCCTTCACGAACACCGGGTCAACTACCTCGGCGCACTTTATGTAACTGTGCGTAGAACTACCGAGAAGGGGTGGATTTTCCTCTTCACATGCTTAACTAATCGTGCCGTTTATGTTGAAATTCGTCCGTCCATAGACGGCAGTTCGTGTGTCGTGGCAGTGGAGCGGTTTGTCTGCCGTTGTCGTACAACGGCAATTAATTGGTCAGACAAGAGTACCAACTTCGTTGACGCGGGAAAAAAACTACGCGAAAAAATCAAAAAGTGGAAGGATATCAAAACTGCAGCGAGGTTAAGCCAGCCCAACGCGCCAGACCAAGGTGGCATCTGGGAGAGACCGGTACGTAGTTTCAAGCAAATTCTTTACACTGTATTTATTACTCGTCGCCTGACCGACGAAGTTTTGAACACTACTTTTTCTCTCGTTGAATACGCACTAAACGCACGCCCGATTACGCCCGTTAGCGCCAACTCGTCCAATCTAAGTGCAAAAACACCTAATCAATTTATACTCATTAACCAAGCAACATCAATTCAGTCAATCGTTTATGTCAACGAAATTGATCCTATTAAACGGTACGCCAGCTCCCAGTCGTAGGCTAACGCTATTTGGTCTCGTTACGCCTTACGAGCAACACCTAAAGACTGGTGACTTGGTTTGGGTAGTTGAGGAGACGAACTCTAGGGGTTGCTAGCTACCCTACCGCTTGGATCACAGAACTCCATTACGGTTTCGACAGCGTCGCCCGCTCCACCGTCTTGCGCACGTCCCTCGCATCGCTCGTCCGCCCACTCATCAATTGATGCCACCGTCTTGATGCCACCGTCTTGCGCACGTCCCTCGCATCGCTCGTCCGCTCGTGACTGAATTGATGCCCACTCTCAGCCAGTAAGATTCAAACTAGTACCCATTCTCCCAACTTATTCATCTGGGCCGGAGGCCCAGAAGAAAAAGTTGGGAGAATATTTATCCTAAATAAATATATTTAAAGCGAGCTATTTTACAAAATGCTTTATTCTTCCCAGCCAGTAAGATTCAAGTATTTGAATGAGCACATAAATCTTCCCAATTTACGTATAAATTTCGGAAAAAGTTCTTTCAACATAATATTAAGTAATCCCTATCATAAGACATATCAAATAAGGCAATCTTCGGCTCAAAAGTTTTCTGGTTTTTAGATTAATTGGCACAAAATGGTGACTGGCATTGAATTTATTCGTTATCAGACAAAATACCGGTCAAATGAGCAACACAAAAAGCCGTCTAAAACATCACGTGTTGCTATGATCGTACTAATGCTTATACGTGTTACCGATAACACGTTAACTTTTGGATGCTTGCTTGAAAAAATACGTTGCTTTATATACTATCATGAATTGAAGCTCTAAAACAGTAGACCGTTTTATTAGAATTACAGCTACTCCTTGTCTTTAAAATTATATACAATGCACTGATGTCTCATAATCTCATGATCAGTACTCATACATTGGATTCTCCTGCTCTATTTATGAGCTTAAACCCGTAAGAGGTTACCGTATTAAATTCCAAAACAGAGTTGCCCACGTGATTATTCTCTAACACAAATTTTCTCTGCCAAAAATGAGGATACGCGTTAATGCGGGAAGAGCTGGATATCAATTGGGAGGTCCTTTTTGATTTCGAGAACATCCTCAGCGGTGAAGATTGGACATTCTTATGGACAAAATTGGCGTCCTTAAATTTGTGCTCACGACTCTTCCGAAAAACCTCAAGACGAGACTCTTCGCAGTACCCCTGCAAAGTCAGTTAAATGTATTTTTGCAAGAGAAATTTTCACTGTGGAGAAATTGAGCCTAATTGTTGTGACAAATTTTATGAATAGTTTCATATTGATTGCAATGGTGAGAACCGGATGACCAAAATGTTTTTTCCTGTACAAAAACAGTTAAGAACCACAACTAATCTGCAATTGGATGCAAGAAGTGCGGTGCTTGAGTTCTTGGCTCCTGTGTCTCTCTAGCGCCAGAAGACGTCAAATTGCTCAGAGGATCAAAGCACTGTGTCTGGCTGTGTGATCATCTCAGCACTTGTGTCTTTTCTTCAGGAGCTAAGTTGATTTCGATTCTTGATATAGTTGAGAACAAATTGCCATGTTTTTGAAAACACCCTATGGAAAGCTTCGAAGAAAATAGTTGAAGAACAAATTGAACCCACGCTAACTTCTATAGAATTAATATGCACTGGTCGAGATGTAGAGAGAAAAAGAAAAACATTAATGACACCTTAATGTCTATAACAGCAGGTGTACCTGACAAAGGCGATTCTGTTAATGGTAAATTACACAAAGATTTCAAGGAAATTGACCACATTATGAAGTGTATTGGATCTAATTGCGACGGAAGTATAATGTCTGTCCGACGACTCGGTAAGGCAAAATCCAAAAAAGGCAAAAATGCACAGGCCTTGAAGGGAATGACTTTAGTCGAGATGTGTTGCTACAACAGCCACAAAATTACACGCATCTGGTGTACATTAACAAGTTCCTGTCATTAGCTGATAGAGAATTTTAAAAAAATACTAGCCAAACGGTATGGAATGCTAAACACGGAAAGTAAAGACCGAACTGATTTTAAAGTTAGAAATCCGGAGCTTTTCTATAAAAATGTGCGTGTTCCAGTCAGGAGCTAAGTTAGGACTGATAAATATCAATTGCTTGCTGTTTAATTTACAATTAATCGGATCAATAGATCGCTGACAAAATGCTCTCCCTTTAATCACATCATCTGAGTCTTCTGTTGTTTTTCCAAGAGAAACATGGTTTTCAAATGAAATAACCAGCTCAAAACAACTCAAAAGTGTTTGTAGCGTCAAAGTCGCAAGTTTTTGCGAGCAGTGACAGATAATGATGATCACGGTGGTATCTTGATAGCTGTACCATTTGATTATTGCATCAAATTAATAAATTTGTCCCCGCAGTCTTACTTTTTGAGATGCTATTGCGCAATAGGAGACTCGATAATCAGTAAATTTGTATATCTACAGTTCACCCATCTCAACATCTTTTGCTGTTAACTCTGTAGTTATTGCTGACTGTTTCCACGATTATTTCAATCAGTTTTTCTAATTCTCAAATTCTAAATGAAAAAAGAAAAAAAACTTTTTACTTCTTCAATGATTTTTTTCCGGGAATCCAATGGTCAACGATAACCTCTAAAAGTTTAACTGAACGCTGTTTCATTTAGCTTATTAATGATTGCGTGTAGAAAAAGTTCATATAACGAGGTACACATAAATATAGTAATACAGTTGATCCGAATTTATCATGTGCAGAACATCTCCCATTTGCGATTGTTGTTACAAGATTTAGTGGTCACAAGGCAATTTGCTTCCAAATTGAGCTCTCTTCTTAAGAAATCACTGACAATTTTATTCAGTGAGCCTTCATAAAGTCTTCGTTGATTATCCCAGTATTTAACAATAGCATGACAGAAATTTTTGATTTTTAAACTGTGGACTCATCACTTAATTGTCATTTTCATTCAACTTGGTACCACTGTCTAACCAAAGTGTTGTCGAAATCTCTTCACATCAAAAAAAAGCTACATAGTGTACCATAATTCTTTTCATCACATCCCAACCATAATTTTAACCGACGTAAAGCACTTTCGAGAAGCTTTCAAAACCGTTTTCGGCTGATACCGCAGCCTCAAAACCAAAGTTGTCCAGAGACTTGGAGTCTTCAAGTGAGATGGATAAAAGCTTGTTCGTCAAATCTGTTAATGTGGTCAATCAAAGGCATCGCTTTCAGTTCCACTGCTCCCAAAAATTGGGTTCCACTTATCGCTCCAAAATGTTTTACGGTGATCGCAAAGCTGAAACACATTTGAGAGAGCTCAGCTGTTCAACATGTTTGGTAGCTCAGAGTTCAAACCAGAAAGGAGCCTCAAGGAAAATTTCAAATACTGGGCGACATTTTTTTGTGTGACATCTCCTTCCTGGTAAGTAACGTTTGCAATGCTTTGAAGCTTCGTAATAATGATTCATCTATGGGAAGTAACTTTGTTCCTTCGTTTGTTTTATTGCTTAGTGGCACCCTTGATTTCCAAAAATTATAACAACATTTTGAGGTCTTGTGCGTGGCTTCATTAGAGGAAAAGTGCTTTTTTTTCTATTGCACCAGAATGATTCAACGCAATAGATACCTAATCACAAACCCATTGGCTTCCAACCTAAAAAATAATTCTAATTTGAACGGCTCATCTTTAGCTTTCTTTATTGTTCGGTTGCGATGTCAAATAAAGAAGTAGTAAATTGGTTTCACGAGAAATATCAGTGCTGTTAGTCAATTTTTAGTTTATTTCAAGAGCTTTTATAGCCGAATTATCAGAATGCAGACTGTGTGGCGATGTATTTTGAGATCAGAAAGGCATTTGGTTTTGATTCTGCTTTTTTATCGAATTGTTGTTCTTTAAATCGAGTCTTGTTTAGACTGTAGAACACAAAAAGTTGAAATTGGTAATTTTTTCTCTGACAAAGTTAAAGTTGAGTCTGGTGTTCCTCAGTGAACAGTTTTGAGGTCGCCGTTATTCCTTTTTATCATTAATGATCTGACAAAATCGCTTGAGCATTTTAGATCTTATATGTAATTTGGCGATCTCAAAATGTTTACGGAATTTCAATAAAGTAACATTCAAAGAGACTTGACAATCTCTCAGTTTGGTCTCAGGTCAACTGACTAAATTTTCACCGTTTGGACAGAGCATAGCGATGAGCAACTCCCTCTCAACCGTTCATTCTTGGAACACGTTGACTCCATCGTGGATTTGGAAAAAACTGTTTGTAAAAACAAACCCTGACATTGGACAAACATATTAATGAGTGTATTGCAGAAAGCGTCAAATTGTTAAATTTTTTAAGATGAAGAACTGTTCCGAGTTGCACAGTCCGATAAAGAATCTGGGCTAGTGATAAAATAAATACTGCCCCCAAAAATCATCCATGCAGTCCGTGATGAGAGTCTATCTGCAGTCAAGTGATGCAAAGCAAATTTGGAACTCGTACCGGGATCACAGTCAACATTCAGCATGGCCACAAAAAACACTACCTTTACAAGAAATTTTCACAGATGGTACGATAGGGTATCTTTTAGCCTGTTCAACCTTGTGGTGTCTCTAATTCATTACAAGTAGTGTGGTAGCAGAGGAAAGTTGGATTTATAAGATCGTGCGTGGACCTGAAAATTCACATTAAAGGCAATGTTGTGGACAAAGTTTTTCCAATCCCGGAGTTGGGAAAAATCAGCGCATACTTTCAAATTGAGCTTCAAGAGGATGCAAAAGAGATTTTCAATACCCACTCATCTCAATGATCGTTCATGGCGTGCGGACTTTCTCAGGGCTTTGACAACTCTTCATCAATTTTCCAGAGTTTCCATCAAGTGGATGGAATCAGGGGTTTAGCCAGTTAGCCATCTCAAACGATGTATCGCTATACAGAACAACGAAGGAGCAATGCAAAGAGCGATGTAAGTTTTACCAAAACCAAAAAATCCTGCAAAAAATAAACTATTTGGTCAAACAAATTCCTGCATAGAGATGGAAATTCATTACACAGGGAAAACGCGTTTAAAATGTCAGTGAGATGAAATCACATTTCAGTAAAAGACGAAAAGATGCAAGTTATTAACGGTGCTGATAGTACCATGTTATCACCATTCATCTGTACTGAGCTTGCTAAACCTCAGTTATATGCGCACATCAGACTTGTTGAGGCCTATTGTGTTAAACAACTGACACTTCTGCGATCACATGTGATGTTGAGTAGACTGGAAGTAAGTACAATCAACAACAACTAGCATTTGTACAGTCTGACAAAGAATTTGGGCTAGTTGTGTGGTGTCACTAGTACATTACACGTAGTGTGACATGGGAAGTAAATTGGATCTCAAAGACTTGGCGTGGAATTGAAAATTCACAAGAATAGCAAAAGTATGGATGAGGATTATCAGATCCCAGACACAGAGACTAATCTTCATAGTCTTTTGGGAGCCTCATACTTGGCAGAGTCGATCCATCAGACGCATAACATCAAATTGAACTTGACCAAGGTGCAAAAGAGGTATGTAGATCAAACACATCTCAAAGATTCTTTGTGATGTGCAGAACTCCTCTTGTTTTGAGGAATTTTTCATCAATTTTCCAGAATTTCATCAAGCTAACTGATAAAAGAACCAACGGTGTGGGCAAAACTGCAGACGGTGCATTGGTATCTGGTACAACGAAGAAGCAAAACGAGAAAAGAATATCTGCAGTAAAATATCTGCTAGGTGAGAAATATTTCACCGTCAATAAAAAAATCTGAACCAAAACCAATTCCAAGCGTTAGTTTTCTGGGTTACTGTGTTTCTTAAGAATCAACAGCACCCAATCCTAATCTTGTTCTAATGAGAAAAAGCGCAAAACTTCCATTAAAAAAGAATCGTTTTGAGTCCTTTGTCGGCTCCGAATTTTTAATCTTCGAATGATGCCAGATTTTGCTACAAAAATGAGACTTTTGAATAAAACTTGAGAAGAATGACTTCAAATGGGAAAAAGAAGAGCAAAGAAGTCTTTAAAACCACGAAAAAAGAGATATTTGCTAACCCAATAATTCTGCTTTACAGCTTGACAAAAAAGCAACCGTGACAAGAAACGCTTCGGAATAAGCATTAGACAAAGTCTTCTCACAAGATGGACATCATGTGATGTACAATACGAACCGAATTTTAACAATATGAACACAATTAGTCCAACATTGAGCGAGAGGCAATTGCAATTGATTTTTTGGTCACAAGATAGAAATAATTGCTGATCGGAAAGATGTCCACTCTACAGACTGACCACAAACTTCCAAAACATCTATTCTCTCCAGACAAAAAAATTCCTGAATCAACATCAGCAGGAATCACGAAATGGCTGATTGTAGATCTTGGAATCAGGCTTCACAAGATGTCATCAAATGAAAAAACGGAGACTAAAAACTGTGCTCAGAGCAAGGAAAGGCTGCGAACAACAGAAAGATGCTTGGAAACTCCATAAGGAAATTATCATTCGTGGTGCTGTACCTTTCATTCCACCCGAACTAAGACCTGTCCTGATTGCTATAGCTCATGAGGCTCACCCCGGACAAAATGCAAGAGAGACAGCGGCCCGCTGCATGATGGCGTGGTGGCCCGACATCACTCGAGATGTTCGTCCATATGTTAGTAGTTTTAAAAAATGGCAATAAAAAAGGCCTAGCCTGGGTAAAAAAGTATCTATTTGGCCAGAAGCCAAAAATTGGGAAAGACTCCACATGGACGGGAGATAATAGACCAACGTGAGGGCTTTGTGATATAAGACGCGGGATCTGGTTGGATAGAAGCCGTCCCAGTGAGAAACAAATATTTAGAGACAGAGGTCGTGTTCTTGTGTCAGAACATGGCAAAAAGTGGTCTACCATAAATATAAGCATCAGACAATAGTCCCGAGTTGTTAGCGGTGACCACAAACAGTGGTGTGAATCACTGGGGATGAAAAACTACGTAGTCAACTATGTACCATCCAGGGGCAAACAACCTTGCTGAGCGAGCTGTGAAAACACTGAAAACACTGAGTCCACATCTGATTGTGTCAATTGTCCCACACATTCCTACAACTAGCTTTAATGGCGCATCGAAACACTTCCAAGACGAGGGAAAAAAACTAATGCAGAACATCTAGGACCCAAAGTGCAAAGTCCAGCAGTCACTGAATTTGATCTGTGTGACCAATCCTCTTCAAGGCGAGGAGCAGATCGCCAATAGTTCCAGCCGTCTTTATAATCTGCAACGGTATAAAAACTTCATTTGAGCGACCGGATAACTCAAACAATTCATTGCCTGCTGATGGCCGCGTCATTATGCTGCTATAGTTGTAGAAAAAAAGTTTTTTGAATCAGAAGAGCTAATCTGCAACGTAGTAAACTTTTTGCTCCTTAACGGAATTTTGTTAAAACTTTGCTGAACAGTTCCATTCAAACTTAAGAGTTCAACTATTCTTATGGTCTGTTCGTAAAACTCAACAACATTAGAAGTTGGACTGTCGGGGTTACTCTCCCGAGTCGAGGTTCAACTTCAAAAGTGATTCTGAGAAAAGTCCAGACAGAAGTGTCGTATAATCAGAAACAATCATACCAGAAAAAAACCCATAACCGAAAGCAGCAAGGGCAAAATCCAAGATATGTCATTTTAAATCAGGAATGAATTGTAACAAACGACAAAGACAAAAACGGTTAAAAAAGGAAAAAAGTATAAAACAATTATAATAGACCTGTATATCCATACATGGGAGAGCTCTCTCGAAAAACGTACCAGAACAGTCGATACTTTCTGCAAGATTTTTGGGCCCAAACAGCCCACAGATCTCGAGTTTCGCATTTTGCTCATTACAAATAATCTCAACTCAAAAATCTCAATGTTTTGCACACAATTTAGGGTTGCATAATTTGATAGAACTTAACCAATATCAAGCCACGAACATAAATGCTTTTCAAGACAGGATTGATTACATGATTGGCTCAATGAAGCAGAGCATACTAATGAAATCAGAATTTACAATGGGTTTTATCAGCAATGTACCAAAACTAGTATCAGTTTAGTATTGCTTAGAACTTGACACACATGAGATGACAGCAAAAGAAAACAAGAAAGTTGTCAAAAAATCGATCTTTGCTTTTTTCCACCATCTAACAAATTGAAATAAGAAAGCCTCACTAGTAAAAACGATCCATAACGAATACAAAAAGAATGAAATAAAACTTTGCTGGGACAAGCGACCCCAAATTGCTGTTAACAATTTTTTTTAAAGAATTCAACAAAAATTGAAGAAGCAAGTGTTGATAGATTTTCCTAGCAGGGAACTCGCAAGAACAATTTCACTGCTAATAGCAGCAAACAATTTTCACCCCTCAGAACTATCAACGACACATGAAAATAAGGAGAGATCTGGAAACATAAGCTACTACGGTGTAAGCAATACAACATCACTGAAGAAGAATACTACATTGTATAAAACGAGACAAACATTGAGTTCTGCAACCCGGAAATATGAGAAAAGTGAAGAAGATCTTCAAAAAAAGATAAAAAAGAACGCACTCGGAAGGAAAATCTCAATTTTGAACTAAAAAGAATGCGGTCTTTGACTTGTCATTGTTAAGGCAACTAATCAGCTAGCAGACTCGGTAAAGATTAAAGAAAACTAAAAAAAATGTTTAAGAAGTTATACAAAATTTTGTAACTAATTGAGTGAAGTCAAAAAGAAGTAGCGCTGCAAGAAAGTTTTGAGCCAGAAAGCAACAAAAATTTTCAATCAGATAAAACGCAGACACAGGATATAATATGCACCCAACGAAGACACTGCACAAATTGTTCCACTAGAGTGACAAATCTCTCTCAAATGGAATCAAGAAAAAAATCCATCCACATTTAAGGAAAAAAACTAGAAAATGACCTAGAAATGAGAATTTCTCTTGGGGGTAGGTGAGGGGTAGGGCGTTGGTTTGTCTATCTTTTTAAAATCAAATATGCGATCTATTCTGTTGCGCCCCGTGTGTTTTTGATATTTTTATGCCCACAAAAATTATATGCCCACAATGGGGTGGCGAGGGCGAAACAGAATAAATCCCAAATATTTTGGGTCTTTGATTTTTCAAGACCATGGCTAGATTCTCAAGTTTAATCAATTAATTAAGCGCGAGAAACGTTTGTTATATTTAGTTGAAAACATAAGAAACCGTCTGTTGGTTGGGTTTCTAAAATTGATATTTTCGGGTAAAATTACAAGAAATCATCGGTTTTTTTCTTACGAAAATTGAAGTCTTTTGTTTAAAGTGTAATCAAATGTTATGCAGCTCTCTAATCGCAGGAGTTTAAAATGTACCTCTTGAAAACAATTTCTTTATATAAAAGGTAAACTGACTGATTTTTTTTCTATAGCTCTAAGATAAAAAACTAAGCGAAAAATATAAATATTTTGTTTGTTTTCCAAGTTTAAAATTTCTTGACAATTGGGGTGGGGGGGGGGGGGGGGGGGTGATTCCGTTCATTAATACTTACTTACCGAGTTTTGATATAATAATTATAAATGAAGTCATTTTATCATATTTTCCTGTAGTTTGAAACCAAACATACAAATATACTTAAATTTTTTTACTTGTGAAACCAAACATACAAATATACTTAAATTTTTTTACTTGTGAAACCAAACATACAAATATACTTAAACTTTTTTACTTGTGAAACCAAATATACCAAATCTGAGAAACCAAACCTACTGACAATTTCTTGCGTTTAAAATTAAACATCCCGACTACATTCTAAACGTCTGAAAACGGCAATTACTGTACTAGGAAGCGCTGCCCATAGCCGTCCAGGACCTTATTGTTCCGACCCCTCTTGAGGGGGGAGGAACTATATACTTAAATGGGTTTTTTGTTCAGACAATTTTGGCCGAGCGATATATTCATCGTAGAAAGTTGAGACTGGCATCATTAGGAAGCTCGTCCAGCGTAAAACATTGAATTAAAAAGATTTTTTTTATTTTCGTTTTTACAGGAAGTTCTGGAGGTTTAAACTTCTGAGAAAAGTAGAGTGAGTTCAGTTCTTTTTATTCACATTTTCCGAAATTTGTGCCTAAAATTGCGTCAAATTTAGGCCGAATTTTACAATTTAGAAGTTCCAAAATTTAGCATTTTTCGTCAAAAATAGCACGAAATAAGCTCCTTTAGTCCACTTTGATTAAATTTGCCGGATATACACCCCCAAGCACCCCTAACACAGTCTTTGTAGATTCAAAAGAGGGCTATTCCTACTTCAACTTCAGTTGAGACTTCTCTGTAATTGAAACCCTGCCGTTTTTTGCTAACTTTACTCGTTGATTATCAAAACGCAGCACTTATTTTTGATTTTTTAACTGACAAATTATCTTTATACAAAACAATCGAAAAAAGTGTTTCTAATGGACAAACAGCATTAGCAGGGCTAGTTCTGGACCAATCTTGGACTGTTACAATTCAAAAAGAATTCGGATTGTAATCTAATCAGTCGGTCTTTTTATTTTAAAAAAATTTGATTTTTTTTAATATTTATTAAAGAACAGAACTGTTCAAATTGAAGCTCACTAGTGATTGATTCAGTTGACGTCCAAAGCAGCACTGATTTAACGCATCAATTTTTGACTTAAAAAAGATAAGACTGTGGTAATTTTGACTATTAAAAATATTAGATTTTTAAATAAGTAATGGCTTAATGAATTTTCCCCCTATTTTTTTCTTAATTTGGTCAACTTGTAGCTTAGTGTCAGCAAAGAAAGAATGCTTCTGCGTTCTGTTGATTTAAAAAAAATTATTATCAATTGCGGTTTTACGCCTTAAGGTATGGTTTTCTGGCTTTGATACTACTAGCTTTCATATTTTTTTATTTGTCCATTTTTCACGTTTTATAGTTTTGTCACAGTATCAACCTATTGACAATTCAGATATCACTTTATTGGCGTTTGAATTAGGACACTATTCAACAAAAAAAATCCGTAAAAATATGAGTTATGAATTTAACGGCTTCGACACTACTTTCTTGATGAATTTAACTGAATTTTTATCTTTGTCTTCGACTGTTTTTTTTGACATGGTCGTTTTAGTCGTATGAAATTTTCTGTATAATGACAAGTGTCATTTCCTTTTAATGAAGGAAAAAATGAGCCTGCATTTTGATTTTAGTAGATAGCTGCTGGCTTTCATGACGTTAAAAAAACTTTTTTACAAAACAAAAAAAAACTGTTTTCAACTTCGAAATTTTGGTTCTTTTTATTGTCTATTTGTTAAATAGTCTTGTTTATTGCAGGTCAAATTTGACTTTATTGATGTCAAAGGAAGGTGTCAAAAGCAATTGGTGTCATTAAATTTAATATTTTTAAAGAAATCGTTATGACTTTACTGGCTTCGACACGGGTTTTTCACAAAAAAAGTAAATTTTTAATTTTTTTCATAATTGACGTTCTTTTTTGGACGTAAGACATATTCTGGATAATTGCAGATCTCAAGGGCTTCCTTTAGACGAAAAAAATAAATTAAATTTTTTCATTTAGTTCCTTTTTACTTAATGGCTTTCATGACTTTGCAGATAATTTTATTAAAAAACAAAATTTTAATAAATTTGCCTTTTTTTCGTTTTTGCCTACTTGTTATCTAGTCTTACTAATGAGAGGTCACACACTATATTATTTGTGTTTGAATAAAGCGCAATCGAACATATTTTGAGGGCCAAAATTTGGCTTTAGGGCTTCGGCAGCGTTTTCGGGCAAGTTTTAATTAAATTTTTGTTTGTTGTCTTTTTGTTGTTCTTTTTTAACAGCATAAAAAATTGAATAAGGACAGGTCTTAATGCCCTTGGATAGGAGCATTCGTAATCGTAAACCTATGGGATGTCTTAGTTGATTTCTAATGGTTTTCAATACTTTGAAATTAATTGTTTTAAAAAAAAATAAGCAAATTTTTTAACTCTACTATTTTTGTTTTTTTTGTCTAATTGTTACCAAGCCTTATTATGGACTGCTCCCATATCTTTTCTGTTGAATTACAAAATATTTTGTTTAGTTTAAGTTTTATCTGAGGCTATGTTGACTTTGTTACAAAGTTTGGTTTTTAAAACGGACATAAATTTTTGATATAATTATTAATGTTTGTTGTTGTTGTTGTTGTTGTTTGATTTTGCTGTTCGTCTTAGTTCGCTTTCTTAATTTTGGCATATCTCATCAATCTAGTGCATCATTTTTTCCTCCCCCGAGTTATTTGCTTTGGAGGCTACCTTTTTGTTCATAAACTATTTTTTTTTTAAAATACTTGATTTTTCGGGTTTTTCTGCTCCTCATTTGGTAGATAATTATGCCAAAGTTGTGGATGAGCGGGGTCGGAACCTTATGTGCAATCGCACATTACCGAGCCTCGTTGTTATAGCTTTTTAAAACAAAATGGCTGCTGATCAGACCCACTTGGAGCGGATATGTTTCGAGAATAAGCCTGGAGAACATTTAATGAGAATTCTTTTAAGTCAGAGACAGAGTTTTGTCAAAGCCGGCACGTTTTTTGTCCATCAAAATTTTGAAAAAATTTAATAAAAAAATTTTGCAGAATAGACGAAGCTGCTTTGCGTTCATAGCAAAATATGAGAAAAATGAACAAACACTAAAATTTAATTAAAAATTTCAAAATTTAATTTACAAAAATTTCAGAAATAATTCAATAATTTATAAGGATTATAACCAAATGCTAGGTAGTCTAATCTATACATCCAAATAAACTGTTTTATCAAATTTTTATCAAGTGACAAAATATCTTTTGTCAAATTATAGTTTTTAGTTTCCAACACTTTATCCGAATAATATTTGCTGCTTTCATTAAACGTGATCAGACTGTGCAAATTTGTAGCATTGTTTACAACATTAAGCATGTCTTCAGATAACGTTTCTTTTCGGCCCAGAAACCCAATTTTGAGAAAACACGGATCGCAGGTTCTAATTTGGGTTTTGAAATGTTGATCGTCAGTGCCGCCCGAAATAAGAATTTTGATATAACTTTTCAATGTCATATGTTCAGTTTCATATCCCTTCATTTTGTGTCTTTCCACAATTCGGTTGTAATAGCCCGAAACTGCGCGCTCAAAGGGTTCCCGCACAAACATGAACCCGAATGGGTAACTGCGGGCGAAAGTTGATTTCCACATTAGCTGGGTCGTTTTCCTAACATCCCGGTCGTCCATGGGGTGTATGTAGTTTTTCTCAGCTGTGTCAGTTGACGATTTGTGAAATATTGGCCAGAATATTGCCCCCCTTGTTGAAGACCCTAAAAATTTTATGAATCGAATTAGAGTGTTACTGTACGAAATTTTGGGCTTATGATTCGACCTAACTCGACAAGGATTCCATGTTACAGACTTGGGATTCGAATTATGACCGACTAAAATTATGGTCCAGCCCGACTAAAATTATGGTCCAGACCACGTAAATAACTTCTGGGAGGGTACACACAGACGTTAAAATTCGACTCATATATCCCCCCTCCCTTCACTCCGGTAAGCGATGATTTGAAAACTATTGATAGATTGGTTTTCATTAAGAGTGAAACAGCAAAAATTGGGCTTCCCACCATCATTGCTTTTGCAATTACAAATGAATTGGGAAGAATCGGGTAGAATTGAGAAAAATCGGGTAGATTTTCCTGCAAAAATTTTGGGTGACCCATTGTTCATTTCTAGCCGAAGTTTTCCTACTTCAAGGTTGATTGCAAATTTTTTCACTCAGGCCAAGCTTTTGCAGTTTTCACAAAAAAAGGTAAGACATCAATATTTGGTCATTTTAGTCCAGCCTTGCTTTGGCATTTAATAAAAATCGAGGCCATAGATTTTACAAGAATACATATTTGTTTGATATTTCGATATTATTTTTGATTTAAAAAACTTTGAATAGAAAGCTAGAAAATGTTATATTTTTACCAGAGTTTTAAAGATGATTCGAAAATTATAAAAACAAAATCAATAATGATCAAGCCTCCAAGAAATGCGACAGAACACAAGGTTCCATTTTAGTGATTCATCTTCTTCATTTTTTGCATTGTAACTATTGTAACTAATTAATATCAAAAAATTTGATTTCTTGTCCACTTGTCAGGCAGCCAAGGTAATTTCAAAAAATGATGTACCTTGTACTAGTAAAAAACTGGCGATTAAATTAATCGCTTCATAATTTCCACAATTCAAGTTGTCGGAATCAAGCTGCAAATCAAAACGTACTTTTTTCTAAATTTTTATAAACCATATATACTAAAAAAAAAAGTTTTTTTGGCTCTTCTCTCCTTTTACAAAACTGCTACGTTTTAATTCTGAGCATCAAATAGAAGACAATTATAATTGAAGTAGATATTAAAAAATTAACATCTTCAGAAAAAAACTTTTTTATGGAAAATAGTTTATGCCAGTGACTTGGCTCGTTGACGACTATCTTCATCTCTGAAGACTCAAGTGGTCTAAACTTTTGCTTTGGTCTCCAGTTTTCTCTATTTTTTCAATTTACACTTTTTCTGGAGCGTTCTGGCAGCTCAAATTATAAAAATTATTTCACTTCTATAAGTAACAACTGCAATAAGAGCTTTCAAGTCAAGATGAAATAAATTTAGAGCAGTTTCAAAAGAGTATTCTTTCTATAATTTGATGCGCTATAAAAAAGCAAATCATATATACATGAAACTAAAGAATCAAAATGCCAACAATTGTGGGTTGGATAATGCAGTTAAAAACCATCAGGAATCAATTGAATTGTGGGTTGAATAATGCAGTTAAAAACCAAGAGAAATCAATTGAAACTATGTTTTCGTTAACAAATATTGAATCTATTCAAAGAGATAATTCTTGCAATTAAGTTGTACACAGTTCTGTTGGACGGTTCTACAGTTTTTCAAAAACCTATCTACAACTTTCTTGGCCTATTGAAACTTTCTGTAGTTTTTCAAGTTTTTGTTGTTCAAATTTGTTTTGCATCAAAGATAATCAATTCTTTGAATTGGAAGCAAATTATCTGCGTTTTTTCTCTTCGATTAACATTGTTCAAAAATTTGTATCGTTTTCGGCATTGGGCTTCAAAGAAAATTGAGGAGAATATTTACGTTGGAGATTTTCAGCACTGCAATTCTTACAATCTTTTGCTCAATTCAAAGCAGTTCTTACAACATAGCAACTTATACCGTCGCCGACCTGGAGTGAGAACTTTCTTGAAAGATTTGGACCTGATCATAGCAATTTTAAAACATTAACTTAACGAACTTTGTAATCCAATTACAGGGAAGAACTAGGATAATAAAATTGAATGGTCCGAATCATTTTTATATGTTCAACAGCATATATATATATATATATATATATATATATATATATATCTGATTTTTGAATCCTTTTTCATCCCCTTATCTGAGTCATCGTCTTAATCTATTAATCATATCTCTCCAGTAAATCTCTAATTTCTACTTTAAATTATCATTTTGTTATTGTCTCATTTTTCAGATATTAATTTTTTTACTTTGTTAATAACGTTTTATTCCGGTTGCGAAAGTCCACAAACCAACACGAACACTGACTTTATCGCTGCTGCATAACTTCTATCGCTTTGTTAGAAATATCATATTATAGCCGCTTTCAATCTCCCAGCAAAATCACA
The DNA here is from genome assembly GCF_964194025.1 of Convolutriloba macropyga. Taxonomy (NCBI): domain Eukaryota; kingdom Metazoa; phylum Xenacoelomorpha; order Acoela; family Convolutidae; genus Convolutriloba; species Convolutriloba macropyga. The sequence continues at coordinate 59,183,962 of NC_134477.1, read as the reverse complement.
ATGACATTATAGAAAATTTTGGATCTTTTGCGTTTGTGCCCCCCAGCATAGTGGGTGCATATTATTTGCATCCCCCCCAGACGCATGCGCCATAATTTTACACATGCGCCATACAATTTACTATGTAATGATACGTGCTCTGTAACTCGGGGGCGCATAACGTACTGTGGGGGCACAAACGAAAAAGATCCAAAATTTTTTAAAACTTGCCCTTGTTGCCCACCAATTGGCAACAGCTCAAGAATTCGTTAAATTTGATGTTTGACTTTGGTTCCAACTGCAACAAAAATGTCCACCCGCAACTATTTTAACTGAAGCAAAACTCTCATAATTCAACTCTTTTTCGGATCTTTTCCGTTTCTGCCCCCCCCCCCCCCGTACGTTATGCGCCCTCCAGTTAAATATCACGTGTCATTATATAGTAAATCATTATGTAAAAATATGGCAAGTGCGTCGGGGGAATGCAAATAATATGTGCCCACTAAGCTGGGGGGGGGGGCAAAAACGGAAAAGATACTCTTTTTCTTAACAAGCTCTCTAAATCGATATGTAAGCGATTAATCGCATCCCTCATAGGGTGAAAAATTCTAGGGACGCATTTCATGGGATGTTGACGGGTCTAACCTGTTTTAGGCACTCTGCATTCGAACACTTTTGTGCCAGGAAAAAGAGTCAGTGAAGGAATTTCCAAGTCTGTATCAAATTTGTAGCTAGTTCCTGCGCAGAATTTCTCCAAATTCCATAATCTAAGTTTTTGAATGTCAATTGAATTTTTCAACCGACTTTCGACGTCAAAGGGATAAGTTCCGTTTTTAGGGAAAACTTTTTCGAAGTCGGTAATGGAAAGTAAATTGTTTTCCAGCTTTTTTATATCTCGTTTTCGAGTTGGAACAGTGGCAGGTCCTAGTCTGGATAATGACCAGTTATAACTAGGAATTGAATTAGTAGCCAAAATATGATAATTTTTATAAGTTCGACTATAGTTAAAGTAATAATTATGCTGCATTAGGATAAATAACGCAAGAAGGAAAGTTACACTAAAAAGAATCAAAATTTGAGTCCATTTTTGATAACACGAGGTTGAGGGAAATTGCAAGCTTTGACTTATGGGCGAATTTTTGCCCATATTGATCAAGAAAATCAATTTTTCTTTCTAAACTTCTCTAATTTTTCAATTGGAGTTCAATTTCTGAACAAATAAAAAAACTACTTATTGTTTTCCTTATTGCAACTTGATTGATACCAAAGTTGCAAACGTGATATCAAACCTTTGTTAGTTAAAAACTAAAAATAACGGTTAACTTTCGGTTTTATTGTGAACGAATTTGGACTCGAAAATGAAGCAAATGTATTATCATGAAACAGATTTTCAATTCAGCAACTATTTATGTGAATTTTATTATCAATTTTACGATCGAATAACAAATAAAAAAATAAAAGAAACGTAAAAATATTAAATAACTTCAGAGGACGTGAATTTCTTTTCCAGAAGAAAATAAATGGCTATAATTCTGCAAAGCCCAAAACACACAAAGCGTCAATGTTATAAAAAAATTTAAAGAAACAGGTGAACCAAATTTCAAAAAAAAGCTCTGATTCGACAAGAACTGGAAATATCAAACAAACAGCGCCACAAGGGTCTGTTTATATTAAATTTAAACTGGTGACAACGTGAGCTATCCAAATTAATAAATTCACGGTATTAAATCTTTCAATTAAACTTAAACAATAAATAAACAATAATTTTGTAGAAAATGGTGCCTGATTGTCAGACTAAAGTTACTAATAATTAATCAAATTACTTGAAATTTCATCGGAAAAAATTATTAATTTTATTGGTAGTATGTTTCCGATTACTGCTGCGCTATGTAAAAATTTATCATACGTTTTCTAAATACTACGCGTTGGATTGTAATAAGATTAAAAACAGCTGCTACTGTGATCCATAAATACATACCTCATTGAGCAAAAACCAATATCTAGGATTATCTATGTATAGAAATATTTGAATAAATACAAATTGTTCACTTTCATTCAACTCAATGATTTAAATGTTTGTAATATTTCAGTCAAAATGCATTCTACCAAAACCATAAAAAGCAATAAATCACACAAAAAATGGTGATGGTTTTCGTTTTTGTTCTGCTTCATCGACTGTAAAGATGTTGAAAGTTTCATGAGAATTTAAATTCAACTTTTAAGATGTTGAAAGTTGAACCGGACCGGATCAAAACCAATACGTATATTGGCCCTTTGGAAAGCGCGGAATTAGGCCATCTATTTAAGATAATTAGATGGTCGCAGATAAGTTGAACAAATTTAACCACTTTGTCGAAACGAACAAAATAGGTGACCGAATTCATATGACAACAAATTTGCACAAAAAAGAGCAAAGTTCAAGAATAGATAAAAATGTGTACACTACATGTAATGTGAGAGTGCTGAGACGATCAAATTAGATTTATGAGACAAAGGGGCAACTACTTTTGAGTATATAAGTAAATTTGTAAAACAAAAAACAAGGTATGTATTAAAACGATAATAGATACCGGAATCTGACAGTTGCAGGACCAAAAAACGAACTACAAAAATAAGCCGGTCTCAAGAGTTCACAAGTTCGCCCGAAAAATTCCCCTGGTAGAAAGTATCTTGAGTAGAAAGAATCTTGACTAAAAAGTAGGAAAATTTTGACTTAAAGGGTACATCTTGATTAAAAACGAAACGAGTGTATTCTATTGGTGCATCTTTTTTTTAAAAAAATGGATAAAAATAAAAAATGAAAAATTTGTAACAACGTTAGCTTTAATTAAACGCAAAAATAAAAACAAAAACGAATCTAAAAAACTGATAATAAATCAGTCAAAATTGATGTCAAGGAGGTCCCATAAATCACAAACTTAATGTGATGGGGGGCGGGGGTATATTCTTGTTAATCGAAAAGTTTTCTAGTTCAAGTGAAAAAAATGCTTTTTAGTTGATATAGCACGATTTTCTCCTTATATCTTTCCAAAACGCAAAAAAGAAGTACTGTGAACGTTAGTGAAGAAAAAAGTAGGCCGGGCATATATATATATATATATATATATATATATATATATATATATATTCCCTATTCCCTTGTTTCTAAAGATGATGGAACGATTGGGTAAATTCAATGCTTTAATTTTACAAACGGATTTATTTTGTGCTCGTTTCAGCACATTTCTAGTGTATTTTTTTTCTAGGAAATTATGAAAGTTACATCCCTGTGAAAAAAACACAAGAATTGTCTGGCCCTCATAATTCAAATAAACGGGAACCGAATTTCAAAGCCAATTGGGTTGATTGACGATTTAATAGCGTTTATAAAAATGAAATTATCAAGTTCTAAACAAAAATATTAGTTTTCAAAAACCGTAAGTTTGCATGTGTAAAACCATATTCTGAGTTTAAAGTAACTCGAAGTTCTTTAACTCGAAACTTTAAGAACTTCGAGTTACTTTAAGAACGAAGTTCTTAAAGTAACTCGAAGAACTATAACAAAAGTTCTTTCTATTAGCGTTTAAAGCAAAGCCAAAAGTAGTATTACAATTTTTACAATTTTGACCAGCCGTATTTGCTATTTTTCACTTTATTAATAACTCGCAGTGAATCAATTTTGATGCAACAGAAAATGATCAGCCATGAAATTAATTTTTGAACCCACTTAGTAGGGTGACGAAATATGCTCAACGGTGTTTTTCGTTCATTCAACTTTGTCGGATCAACATATTCAATTAATCAAAATCAAAAGTTGATAGTGCGGTCTCTAAAAATATCCCTAAGCGTAGAATATGTCAATTTAATTTTTTTAGTCTTCTTCGAGGAACAACCAAGGTTTCAAATTTTTGTGATCATTTTGCTTTTCATTCTTAGTTTTTTTCCCTGTTAGAGGAATCTGTGATTCATTGTTCCTTACTTTTCCAGCAATCTGTTAAACTAAGGTACTAATGCATATTTTAAAAACAACTGATCAATAAATTGTAGTTGTAAACTATTTTGTTTGGCCCCATTTTTTAAAAATCCTATTCTGATATGATTTGCTATTAATGCTAAACAATCCAATAGTTGGGCCCCAAATCAGAAGTCGTAGCAAGTCGTTTTCAATTTCCTCTAAATGTTACATTTTTTCGAACAAGAATTTTAAAATGAGCAATTTAGTCATCTGGCAGTATAATCAATTGGTATATAAAAAGATTCTTGATTCAACTAAAGATAAGTTTGACAAATTTTTTGATTTAAGTAGTTTCTTCCAACAAAATTTGCAAAAAAACTTTCCAAAACTATTTATCATTTGAATTGATTCCTCCAAATTTTATGCAATCCTCGGACCTTATTGTTAACTTCAACGTTACTTGTTGTTACTTGCAGACAGCTAAATTGCAAACTTGTTGCTAATAAAAAGAGTAGAGAAGATCTTTTTAACTGCATTCTTGGTTATTTTCCTTTTCTTTTTAAAAGATCTTATATATTCCTTTGCAGCTAACGTTTGCCTTAAGAATTGTTTTTCAACTACAGATGATTCTTGATTATCGTCTAGGATTTGTAATTTTTGAGATTAAGTGACAACACAACGAAAAACAAAAGTACTGACAAAAAAATATACGCTGATCATTTCTTCAAAAGTGCCGGGGCAATAAATAATGGCTAGAAACGTTAACTAGGTTCCTCTACGTTAACTCGGAAAACCTATATGACCCTTTATGTGACTAAACCATGAGTTAAAAAATCTAAAAGTGTTGCCAAAAGATAAAAACTCCTATGATGTCTTTGTTCTCAAAGTAAAGAACAATTGGCTACAAACTATAAAATTATTTTTAAAGATTCCAATGACAAAAAAATCACTGAAATCTGTCATTATAGAGATTAGTTGACCAGAAAACAAAAAGTAAACAACAAATACAAAACACCAAATACAATAAGAACAAAAAAGAGGGAATTTTATTTAGAAGAACTGTAAACCATCAACTTAAGACAACTCAGTGTTCCTAAGATCATATTGAAAGCCACTTGGAGTCAGGAAGCAACTTATCGATAAAACTAGGTTAAAAAAACAGAAAAACACCTCAAAAATCTCAAAAAATCATCAATAGAATAGTTTGATCTATAAAAACAATAATATGCGAGCTGAACGTTTTTAGATATATTTTTCTAAAGCCACAATACGAAACCAATGAGACCTATCAATATTGAGGTTGGGAGATACGACGAGACGAACCCTTTAAATCTCTTCATATGTCAAAACGTGATTTTAGTTGAGAAAATGTGTATTTATTTTTTATTGAGTGTCGATGAATTAAAAAGCTCATGGGGCTACGATCAAAAACATCGTGGATGTAACACATAATCAGAACAATGGAAAGGAACTTAACGGGTTTTAGAAGCGACTTGAGTTTCAAAAAATGTGTTGTTAGCTGAATGTATGATTCATTTAAGTATCTAATTTGAACGTAAGCAAAAGTCCACCCAAGAGATACAGAACAAGCCTCTGCGTGAGAAATTGTTTTTTTCATTATCAAGGATTATTTTCGGAATTTAGTTATCTCATGTACGAAAAAATTTTGATTGAAACTCAACTTACAGCAAACTAAATCTTTGTCCTGCGTCAATTGCAAATGCAGTTGGTCTCTATTTTTTACTCTCATTCAATTTTGTGAAAGCTGAAGTTCAATTAAAATTATTCGTGCATGAGATAAACAAATTCCGAATATGCTCTTTGATGACGAAGTAAAAAAACTTCCTTTTTTCACATGGAAGTTTTGTTTTCCACAGAACTCCAAAGTTTTTTGGTGCTTTTGTATAGAGCCTTTATATATAGCTAGTAGTAATTTTGGTTGAGCAAATCAGTAATGCCTGAAAGGCTTTTGAAGTTGTATTTTTCAAAGAATTTCGACGACTGCCTTTCTTACTAACTAACTCCTAAGCACAAATAAATGAGCTCAAAAGAATTCGTCAGATCAAGTCAGTGTTTGACCGTTTCGAAGTCCATTTTTTTTATAGTGGTAAGCTTTGTGGGTGGGTGGGGGAGGGGGTGGGTGATGAGTCAAATCTCCTATGGTCATGAATTAATTGTTCAAAAAATTTCCAACTATAGTTACAACCAGAAGTATATAAGCTTAAAAACTATATATTATAGGCTTTATATAATCTATCTTTGAAATGTCATGCAGCGACCCAAATAGAGTGTACGTGGTCAAAAACTGAGTCAGGAAACAGTTTGTGGACAATTTGGATTGCGTTACATAACTCATCACCTCACAGAATGAACATCACCTCACAATTTAACATCACCTCACAGTTTAACATCACCTCACAGTTAACATCACCTCACAATTAACATCACCTCACAGTTAAACATCACCTCACAGTTAATACCTCTAAAACTGAATTCATGATATTTGGTAAGAGCAAAAGAAAAGATTTCAGTGAACAGATAATTTTAGATTCAATTCCAATAGACGAGAAACCTGAAGTAAAATATTTAGGGGTTCACATAGACAGCAATTTAACGTTTCAAGAGGAAGTGAAACATATCTTAGGAAAAATGTCCCGAGGAATAAAAACAATTTATGCTATTAGAAAATCAATTCCACAAAAACTATTGATACTTGTCCTAAATGCCCTAGTATTAAGTCACTTGCACTACTCAGCGGTTATCATTCACGCAATTGAGCAAAATTTAATAATGTCTCTTGAGAAACAGCTTAACTGGTCATTACGAGCAACCTTTTTTAGACAAAAATTTGAATCTGTTCAAGATATTAAATGCAGTCGGAATATACTACCCGTAAAACTCTTTTTAAAAACAAAAAGATTACAATACTTTTGGAAAATAAAAAAACAGTTACGACCTGCTTTTTCACCAACATCGGGACGTCCTTTAATCACCTGGAATCTTCATGAGTCTATAAGGACAAAAAAATTGTTCTGGGACCAAAAAAATTTTCTCTATCAAAAGGCAAAACTCGTTTGTTTTGTTAGATTAGCGATACTAGATTGGAATGAACTACCCAGCGAAATTAAAATCAAACAAGACAAAAAAGTTTCCCCAAGCAACTTAGAACTTTCTTCTCCTCAGCTTACAAAAGGAACCCTTTTTTGTGGAAGGTTACTTGTTCAACATGGCGTGACTTTAAATTTGGAAAATGAATTAGAACTACTGTTTACTGGTTGGGTTGACTTTATAAACTTAATTAATTTTTATTTTGAGATATGCGACATAATTTGAATTTAACTCAAGTTTTCTGTTATAATATGGAAATATTAAATCCATTTAAATAATTACACTGCCGGACTAATATCAATTGTACTCGTTGATGTGGATCGTAATTCAGTTTTTTTTTTAGTATCATACTATTCCAAAATTTTAAAGAACAAATCAACTTTGATAAATAAATGGTTCCAAAAACCATGGTTAATGTTAAAACTAAGTCAATTAATCTAGAAGCTAAGTCACTAGGCCGTAAGTCTCGCAAAACGATTCATTGATTGAGATAGCAGCATAGTTACATTTGCACTCAAACAATAAGATCTTCACTTAGACCCAACGAACCTGCACAACCCGTGGCAACGCTTTGGCTAAATTTTAGTTTAACCTGCCGGTTAAAGACCTGATTTAGTTTTCAGCAGTTTCTTTTAAGTTGCTCGAGCAACCAGCACACTAGCCGGACCTTGAATGACATCTCTAAGTGGAAAAACCAAAAGGGCTATTTGCTTGGCTGACAACTTAAGCTCAGACCAGGCACTTTTCAAAAATACTATCTACAGAATCTACCATCTCATCAAAGTTTGACATTCTGAATGCATTAGGTATATTTCAATCATCTCTCGCTTCTTTAATTACTCTTTTAACTTTCAACTTCGGTCTCGATAACACACTTGAGCAAGCCGTTAGTTTGTAATGAGACGTTTCTTGTCATTATTTTTAGGCCATTCACGCACAAAATCCAGTCCGAACAAAATATTTTAGGCTACTCCGAACAAAATATTTCAATAATCAGCAGATGAGAGTATAAAACTTTCTAAGCAACCAAAATATGCAGAAACATTGTTTCTATCATCATCATCATGAGGACTTCAATGCCCGAAAATGTTGGGCTAGAGGTTACACAAACCCATATTATTCATCCTCAATTTTAATATGCTTTGCTAGCTAGGTACGATACCATGAAAATACTATTTCGCAACAGTTAAGTTACCTAGAGGAAATTAAGCGTAATAAAGAACCCGTGTATTAACATCTAAAGTGGATTTGCTATCGAAATCGAGCGAATTCGCTCGTAAATTATCACATTTATGGGATCTACTCTAGCTCGTAATGTAATGTATTTAAAAAAAGTTTAAAACTGGTGATCAAGATATTTGATCGGATGAAATATGTTCTGTTCATCTAAGACTTCGCCAACTTGAAATGTTATTATTCCAAAAACTTTATTTTACCAAACTATTTCTAGACCCCAAATCGTTGAAAAGAGAAAACTAATATTATAAGATGAGAATATTTTACAGCATTTATGTCTATCTAGATTCACAAAACCAAATGCGACCCAGTGTAAGTCCAACTATTACGAAATCTATTAAAACGTCATAGCACTTCGAGCCAGGAACGCAAAACAAAAATGGAGTTTTAGTGCTAACTAAATATTCTAATCATTAAAGTTTAAATTGTTAGCATCAGTTGGTAAGTTAATAACACAATTTAGAATTAATCAAGTCTGTTTTTTTATATGGCTAACTTTTCCATTAGGAATATAACATTGTGTACAGATTTGGGATAACTTTGTGAAATCGAATTTTCCTCCAACTTTGCACCACCAGAACTGGCGATTCCAGCTTTTTTGTATGGATTTTCCACTAACAAATTATTTTTCCGTCGTTTGTTTGTCAGAAACCAGGAAACTTCAAGTTCTATAATTTAGACTTTCTTGATGTAATAATAATTTTGCTGTTGAGGTTAAACTTGAAAAAAGGGGCTCAGAGTTCAATAATGTGATAACGATTCTTCATCACACTTCGAGATAAATGCAAAAGCTCCTTGATTTCATTAGCGTTGCCTTCGTTTTAGGAGCTGTCACATATTTCTTACATCATTCGTTCACCTCGACCTTCTTAACGCTGACATTTTTGGAACAAACAATATAATAAATTAAGTAAACTTTGTCGCTCAATTTAAGGTAGTGGCCAGGGAAACATTTTCTTCACATTTTCAGAGACTTTTGTACTTTCAGAATCTCTGAATAGATGCTTGGGATTGCTTCGTAAATAGGGTTAATCGTAATTTTTATCGATTTCAATATCGACGTCGATTTCTGAACATAGATGTTACGAACAAGTTGAATACCGAAATGACGCCACTCGATAGAGCTGTTTATCAGGGGCACCAATTAGATTAATCTCGACGATATCGAATGTTGCAATTCCAGTTTTGTTGGCAACGGTTTTTTTTATTGAGAACCTTAACGATTGAGGTTCTTAGAATATAAATAGTTCTTCGTTTAGTTAGTCGTGACTGTAGTTTTTCTAGTTTGACTGTTCTCTTTCGTAACAACGTACTCGATCAATCGATACCATTCGATAAACAATTAACACCTGTTTTGTTTTGCGTCGTTCCAATTAGTTGCGCTGTTCTAGCGATGTTCACTCATTTTTCTTTCTACTGTATGATCTGAGATTTAATATTTTTTCTAACTTTCAGTCGGATATTCGCTGGTCTCTCCAGACGTAATTTTGCATCATAACAATTTTCCCTTTTACTTTTTTCTGCACTAGTTGAGCTGTTTTTATTTGCTATTCTCCCAGATTTATGCCCTGTTGTCTTTCTATTCTTCATTATTGGCATTTGGTTGTCTCGTCCAGTCGTTCAATAGTCCTTCTAGACGTAGCTTTGAACATTTGTAATTTTGTGACTGATCTCCTGAAGCTGTGAGACCAGACAGTTGACAGACACCACTCCTGCTCCTGCGCGAGGCACGTTTATGTCACTGCTCTGCTCCCACCCGTCCTAAAAACAGCATAAAATCATAACTAACTAGCGTTAAACAAATTGATAGGCGGGAACTCGACTTCATTTGCTTCACCTGGGGAGGGTTGAAGCTTATTGTAGCCTAATATATCATTAGTCGTTACTGTAATGACTAATATCACAAACATAACTGAAAACGGTCGACAGAACTGCTCCAACGACAAGAGGAGCTTTGATTTCTTTATTGCCTCCTTCAATCTGGGGAAGTTTACTAAGGTTCTATCGTTCTAGAGCAATTAAAAACGAATTTTGGGTTCTTTCTGTTTGCGTCCCTCCAGTGCGTTTAACACCTCCAATTACATAGTAAATCAATAAAATATTGCACGTGCTGCAGGGGGTGGAAATAATATGCACCCACTAATCTGGGGCACAAACGGAAAAGATCCCGCATTTCTATGCTCTTTCACTTGACTTTTGGGGATGAGAGAGAGAGAGAGCGCTCAAGGGGGGGGGGGTTCAGCGATTGGGGGTAGTAGGGTTGGGAGGGCTGGACAAGAGGGGGGGGGGGGGGGGGTGGAGTGATTGAGGGGGGGGGGGGGAGTTCAAAGTTTCAAGATTAAGACTCAATTGTCTCATCGAAACAGTTTTGGCGTTCTTTTTCCTGAAACAGAAGGCGTTCTCCTGTTCCCCGTTTTTTTACTAATGGTTGGGGCGTAAATTTGAGAGCTATCGGTCCGGAAACAAGGGCAAATGGCTTTGCATATGACCAAGTAATTATTTGGAGCAAACAAAAAACTATTCCAGGAATTTTTTCAATACGTAGGTGCACTTTTGTCGTGTCTTCCTCAGCTGAGAACAGTCAGGAAAAAGCCAGGGAACCTAACAACATTAAGTACTATTGTTGCGTTAATGAAAGAAAGTTGGGGATTAAAACTTGCACAAGCTGCCAAAAAACGTTTTGCGATTTCTCACCCGAGAGTCTTACTTTTCTAGATTTCAGCCAAAATTCATCTGGTCAATATTTAACGCATTCTCTTACCGATTTTTGCCTGCTTTTGGTTTCAATGAATGTAGTCAAAGTTGTAGTATGAATAGGACGGTTACATGGCAATTTACCCAATTCCATTATACCCAATGCCATTATACCCAATGCCATCATACCCAATTCACATTGACATTTTCGTTCCATAATCCGAGTACTAATTAGCAGAAAATAGCTCTTACACGTATGATTTAACAAGCGGATAATTTAATCCCATGTTTGGTTGTGATAGTTTCATATCAAGTCCCACGGGCCGCTGAGGCATGGCCATTAAATGTGTTAAAACATAGGGTAATACCGCCTGCTAATTTGTTGTCGGATTATTGAACGGAAGCATCAAAGTACAATGGGTATAATGACATTGGGTATATTGGCATTGGGTATAATGGAATTGGGTAAATTGTCCTGACACCGAATAGGACGTACTGTAAGAGTAACTTGATCACATAGATTCTACTTAACTCTTTGTGAGAGCTTGGCAACTTACGAAGCAGAAGGTATCATCAATTCAGCGTCCCCGAGCTTACATCTTGACAGTTTCAGTTTAGATCTAACGTGTTTCAGTATAAAATCGACAGCATTTTGAGACATTTTTAAATATCGCATATCTCGGTGCTTTAACAATAGTCAATACGAAACTTTACATCGAATAACGATTTTAAACTTAAGTAATTCAAACAACGGTTACAACGTAAAACATGAACCGACTAACGACGGAAAAATTCCTCTCAAATAACAGGCCGGGCAATTTAATACAGAGGAGGATGTGACCAAGATAAATTCTCATAGTGCAAAAAATGCCGACCAAGGCGAGGTTGGCGCCCGTGACCTCCAACGTAATACACTGAAGCATTATCCACTCAGCTATCTGTGCTAGATTGTCTTACAATTGCTTTTATTTTAGCAATTTAATTTAATTTCGGAATGATCACAATTTTGGTTACACACAAATCAAGAAGTCAGGCGTGAAAAAATCCATCTAGAAGACCAATTAAAGAAACGGTACAGCAAAAATTTTGCATAAAAAATACACGTTTACAGTAATAACTTAAAACTCGTTCAAGAGCAGTCAACAACTTTTCAATGCATTCAAATTATTCGACCCTTAAAATAAACTGCAACACGCGTGTGCAAGTTTTTGAAAAGCCAGATCTCTGCAGTGCAAGATTATTCAATCTCAGAGTTTCCTATATACCTGAAATTTCGTGTTTTAAAACGGTTACCTGACTCTGGCTGGAGTCACTTCAAAATTCTGGCTTGCATTTCAAATCCTCCATGGCTCTCGATTAATGGCAGAATTCTCAGAGAAGTCACGTAACATAAACTTTAATTACTTGGCACCATAAGGTACCATTTAAACACAATAATAGCACAGAAATTTGATGACACACTAGCAGATCTATGAAGTATCAGCTGAAATGCCAGTTTGATTGCTCTCAGCCGAAAGAAGGGGAGTTTTAATGAATGCCTGGTCATGAACTGACTCCTCAAGGTTGATTGATTTGTTAATTCAAGTACGCTAAATTTCTCTCAAACAATAGGTGGGGCATAGCCAAAAACTTTATTTAGGAGTGACCGCAATTTAGATCACTCAAAGATGACGAATAGAAGCGTGAAAAGGTCACTTGAGAAGTCAAAGAATGTTCTAGAACATAATCGCAAAAGGGTGAAGCAAAAATGTTGCATAGAAAGACACGTTCGCAATAATTGCTTCAAATGTCGTTCGAGATTAATTTAAGATTATTTACTGTCTTTAATAGAGCACGAGACCTCACCTTGAGTGGATCGTAAGTTTCGACGGTGTCCAGGTAATTACTGCCATCATGTCCTCCCACAGCGTACAATTTGCCCCCTAAACACGCCAGACCCACACCTCCTCTGGATGACAGCATCGGTGCTAGGGAAAGCCAGGAATTCCTCTGGGGGTCATAGCACTCAACGCATTTGAGAGGGGCATTGTCGTCAAATCCACCTGACATACAAAAGTCAACTGTTGATTTCAGAATAAAGATCACCCAGCTCGTTCGCCAGAATGATTTTTTTTCCCAAAAATCATTGTTCAACAAAGAACGAATGTGTAATCAGTTTCAAGAGGTCAAACACTACCTGATTAAACATACCCGGCAGATTGCCGGAAAATAGCCGCCGTTGATTCCAATAAGCATGATTGGGATTGAACGAATAGAATATATTGAAAAAAAAAGATTTTTGTACAAAAATATTTTTTAAGTCCGATTTATTTTGATGGCATTTCGTAGTTGAACATACTTCTGTTTCTTAGAGAGAGGCTACAGGGGCTACTATCAACACCAATAAGCATTAGAGGTGGTAACTAAGACTTATAGGAACGACGTTCAAATAGCGGGCATCTAAAATTGGGCTTTATGGGTTTATCCCGTTTCTATTTCTGACTTCAATTTTTTATACCGACTCTGTTCATTTTGAATTGCTTTGCTTAGCAACTGATGTTCAAATTCACTTTTAGCAGAATGAGAGAAGAGAGAAACTAGCCTAGAGAAGTCAAAAAGATTTCACGCAAAATGTCGAAGAAGCGGCAAAATGGTAAAGCGAAAAAAAGTTTGACGAAGTAAAAAAAAACATAGCCGGAAGAATTCCGGAAACGACTCAAGTAGAAATCTGACTATTCTCACTAATCAGATGCATCACCAGCATATTACCAATCGACAGACATTGTAACCAATTCACAAAGAAAAGACTGGAGAAGTGGAAACTTGACAAAGAACAAAAGCAAAAAATAACATTCTTTAAAAATCCAAACAAAATTCTCTACAAAAAAGATAACATGCAGCTTCCCATCCATAACTCATAGAAATCAATTAGTTATATATTTGGCTAGATCAATCGCCCACCTAGTACTTGCAGAGAAACGTCAAACAACAAACTAAAAAAAGACTAAGAAAAACTCTTTAACGAATTAGAGTTATGTATAATTTGTTTAAATGAAAACGGCCCTGCTAAGCCTTCAAGTGCAAAATCATAGAATCAACACCCACAAAAATGCTCCTTATTGAGAAAAATTTACCAACAAAAAACATTAAATTGGAAGAAATAGGCAAAAAACTTAGAAAAAAGACAAAAAGTGGCCAAAATTTGCTCTGGTTTACTCGATTTTCTTTAACAAAAACAACTCAAAACTAATATCAATCAAAATGAGAGACATCCAAAAGAGTTACAACAACTGAATTCCACTAGAAAACTCCCCAAATGCTATCAAAGGTTGAGGAAGAATAGAAACGACATTAAAACCAAATTGAAAAAAAAACGAGAAAACGTAAGGTGTTTTTTAAATTTTACAAGAAAAAATAAAGCCAAATAAAGTTACTTTGAGCAAATAGAGCAATGAAATGCTCGCGAAATAATGGGCAAGTCATAACAAGCTAAAAAAAAATTAACTACGATTGAACAAAAAACGAAAAAAAAAAATTAAAAAAGTGGTTAAAAAATTCTCTATTTTTCTGTCGTTTTCCTTCAGAAAAAAATGTTTTATACCAACAAAATTGTAATCAATTTATATTCCTGATATTCTTTGAATAACTAGCTTCTATGCAAATTGCACTTAAAGCAGTAAAACAAAACAAAAGGCCAAAATACATTAAATTTCGTCGAAAAATCAGCAAAACTGATCAAAAACCTCCAAATTTGCATAAAACTCAAATTAACTACTTGAAACCTTCAATTCCTATCAGAACGAGCTCAAATCCAACACAATATCATAATCAGACCTCATAAACAAGAAAAATTGCAAAAAAAACTGCTTTTAAAAGCCGCACGTGAACAAAAAAATTTCGCTCGCTCAGAGAAAATTTTTTCACACATCAATTTCTCGCTCTCTCAAAAACAGCGGTATGAACAAAAAACCACTCTCTTTTCGCTCCGCTCTTCACTTTTGTTCAGCAACCAAATCACTCAAAATTTTTTCACGCGTTTCATTTCCCGCTTAAAAATTCACTCCAATAAAATTGATTAAAAAAAAAGGACTTCTCCAATACTCCTCTTCGAGTCGTAAAAATACGAGCGCAATAATAGCCGGCTGAGAAGATGAGGGCGGCTATTAATAAAACTAAATTAACTGCAAACCGAACTCATTTCTATGAAATCCATTCACAGAAGCATTAGTTTATATGGGATCTTACCAATTATAGATCCCCATGAAATTAATGCTCCCATTATGGTAAATTTAGGGTTATTGAAGGAAGGGGGAGGGGGAGCCGTTTATTGTTATGAAAACTGGACACAAGAGAACACACTAATCAAAATTTGATGATGATGATGATGGCTGGATCTTAGCACCCTTTGTGGAACCCAAAGTGCAGTAAGGTTTGAAAAAGCTTTGCAGTTTTTTGGAATTAAACAGTAAAGGCTGCAGCAAATGATATAACAAGATTGACTCCGAACAGAAGAGATTCCTTGTTACCTGCTGCAAAAATCCTTCCCCCGTAGACTGCGATTCCTGCTCCCGCTCTCCTGACTGTCATAGAACTGATCTCAGTCCACTTGTTCAGGTAGGGATCGTATTTCTCACAACAGCTCAGAGAGGACACTCCATCATTGCCCCCAATGGCATACAGGTTACCCTGAAAATGACAATTTACCCTTGCATGGCAATATGAAATGCTTGACTGTGATCTCCTGAAATTCCTGGATACTCAAAATACCACCGAGAAGAAAATATACACAAACTAGCGCATGTTTTGCATTTTTGCTGTTTCAGCTTCGCTTTTACTTCAACTTTTTCCTATTACAGCCCCCGGCTTCGAAGTACTATAGCCCATAAACCTTCGAATTAACATTAAACTATCATAACATTGGCTTTAGATGATAGAGGTAGGGCAGTATTGTGGGAAAGAGCTTCTTTTAATACTCACCTCCAAAGCGACTAATCCTGCTCCTCCCCGTCTGTGGTTCATGGAAGCCACAGGAGTCCACTGGTCCTCCTTAGTGTCGTATCTCTCAACTGTGTCGAAACAAGAGGAGTCGTCTAATCCTCCTACTGCGAAAATTGCGGAGCCAAGAGACACTACAGCTAGGCCACGTCTGAAATAGGTAAATAAACATTGCTCTCGAACTGCAGGCAAGCGTTGGCATTGGTTTTTTCTAGCTTAAGCTCAGGGAGGCTAGCCTCAGAGGCCCAGGGAAAAAATTGGGGGGGGGGGGAGGGGGGGGGGTTTGCGGAATGAGGCGGTTCAAGTCGCATTTCAAAGTATGAAAATCTGCCTCCTCTTAAAGACGGAAAGTCTACTTCAATAGATCAAGCGAGCAAAATAACGTTCTAAAATCTTTGAACTAAAAAAGTCGAAACGGTCAGGCAAAAATTTTATCATAAAAAGACACGCTTACAATAATGGTTTCAAACTTCGTTCGAGGCAATTAAAAGGCAGTCAAAAATGTTTGAATATCAGCACAAATCTCAACATAAGCGGCGTTTAAAAACAGCTGTTTCAATAAGGGGACAAAATTATTAATAAAGAAGTCCTTTTTTAGTTTCCAAACATTAAAAACCAAATGAGCACGTATCTGTAAATAGCGTCCAATACTAACGTATACCTAAGATAACTATTTTCATGGTGCGAATGAGAGATAGAAAGCACAATTGGTGAAGGTGTGTGTTAGTACCTGTGAGTCTGCATAGGGCTGAGCATGGACCACTGTCCCAACTGGGTGTCATAAACCTCAACACTCTTCAAGTGCCTCTTCCCATCGTGTCCACCCGCCGCGTACACTTTCCCACCTCAAACAAGGAGAAAAACTCAAACCCAAATCAAGAGTTAAAATTTTTTCAAAATTGGAAATTTAACTTGTTTAGCATGTCTGGTTGCGATAGTTTTATATCACGTCCCACGGGCCGTCGTGCATGGACAAATTGTTATAGTACCAATGATAATAGTAACAATTATATAAAGGATTAAAATCGAGGTGAAATGATAGAGGGTTTAGAACATCGGGGTGAAATCAAAGGGGCTTAAATAAATAGGGGAGACAAAGCGGGCCACAGTTCCACAACAACCGGGCTCTTTCTCTATTGTGGAATATTAACGGTAGTTTCAGCGGCTTTAAACTATGCCCATAAAGCAACTAACACAGCCTGACCAAAGTGGGGAGAAAAAAAAACATTCCATAAGTGGAAAAAATGAAATAGACTGATGAAATGAGATTCTAAAATTGTTGATCTGTTGTATTGATAACCAGTTATGTTAACCAAGTCAATTGATAATAAATAAAAAGACTAACAGCAGCGTCCGATTAGTTAGTGTTAGCAAGAGGAAATAATGACTGCTCGCTTCAAGCTCCCAAATTGTTGGTTAAACCATTTATGAATATCTATATTCACGTACAATCACATATCAATCAGCAAATTATCCCCAAAAGCCTCAACTAGTTCAAATTTCTCTTGAGTTCAAATTTTTTTGATTTCCCGTTAAATCACACATATAAAGTTAATGATATGCTACCTCTTTTTTCATACAACTCAGTCTGATACAATTTTCATCTAGAATCAAATCAGAATTTCAAAACACAGCCGGCTGATTGCCCGAAAATAGCCGCGATTGACGCTTGTGGCCTTCCATGGAATTGGAACAACTAAAGAAATACAATAGACAGATTGACCACCAGTCGTTTAATAGACCACTAGACTTTTTGGGTTAGATCCGGACAGTCATTTTATGACACATACCCTCTATAAGGAAAAAACCCTGAGCTTTTCCAAAATCCATATTCGAAATCAAAAACTCTCAAGAGGCTCTTATACTCAAGAATTAGGGAACACACGTTTGACACTACATAGATGCACACTATCGATTTTTAATTAGTATATGTTTATAAAATTCGAAGTTCAATAAGTGAGTACAAATGACGTCACGCACAATAATATTAAGTGCAAAACAGTAGAAGTCTCTGGAAATGAAAAAGTCAATGGCACGAATCATCGAAGGAGACGAATTAAAAAAACATAGGACAAATCCAGAAAAACAGTCCAAAGAATTGAACCAATAAATTAGAACTACTTTACCTGACCAGCAGATCAGTTGAACAGCTCGAGCCGAAATGCGAAACAATCTCAAAAATTGAGAAGCAAAAATGAATCAAACCAAAAGGGAATACGATCATTGCTAAAATATAAAATATCAAAAAAAATAGCTTAAATAGAGCAATATGACAAAATTTTAAATAAAACTGAAAAAATTTAAGTTTCTTAATTCCGCAATATTGAAAAGTTCAAAACCACTTGTTTTATCTGCAATTTGTTCAGTAACCTAACTGCAAGACTTAAAAAAAGTTTTAATGGCCCGTAACTACTCATAAACTGAAAACGACTAAAATTACAGAAAACAATTGCAAATTTTAATGAAATGATGCTACAATTTTTGATATTAGTTTCTTCAGAACCATTTCATTGTCTCCATAGGCAATTCATTAACCCAAATTAAGCCCTAAAAAGTTGCATTGGCTCATAAAGATTGAAAAACTAGGAACATGACAAAGAATTGAAAAACAAACATTGAAAAAACGTATTTTTATCAAATTTCTTTTATCTTTAATTTTTATCAAAAAAACTGCAAAATCACAACATTAAAAAGTTGAATACCATTTCATTGCCCATAGCAACATTGCAGCAACATACTAGCAAACCCTAGAGGAGGTTCCCTTTCCACTGGGGCTAGGTAAACTCAAAAATGACAAATTTCGAACAAAAAATTTGAAAAAATCTGCGAATTTTATCAAAAGATGGCTAAAATTATTGACATTAAAATTTTGGAAATCACACCATTACAGCTAGAACCTATTCAGTAACATTTTTTCAATTCCTAGAGGAGATTCTGTTGCCCCTGGGGTCGGAAAAATCCAAGACAAAAAATTCAAAAATCTTGATAAAAATTAAGTTTTATCAAAATAATTGCTAAAATTTGATGTGATTTAAACCTTTAAAATCATTCCATTAGCCTATAACAGAATTTCAGTAACCTATTATCCGACCCTGAGATTTTCTGGCTACTGAGGCTGGAAAAACTCCAAAAAGATAAAATTTAGAAAAAACGTAAAGTTTTTTTTCAAACAATTGCTAAAATTGAAGACATTAAAATGTTCAAAACCATTCCATTGCTCTTAGATATCATACAGCAACCAATTTTCCCTCGAGGAGGTCTCAATGCGTCTTAGGCTGAAAAAAATGACAAAATCTTTCGAAAAAATTGCCAAAATTAGTATCATTTTTTCGTGAATATGTCTACATCAAGGAAACAAAGCCCATAAAAAATGGCCATAGCAAGTAATTATATCTTGCAAAGGACCTTTACCAACTTTTACAAACATCAATTCAAGAAACGGCCCAAAAAGCACCATTTGGGGCTCAAAAACTCCTAAACATAGCCGGAAGATTGCCGTAAAATAGCCGCCGTTGACGCGCTAGACGCATATCTGTATTGAAACAGAAGCAGAAATTGAAATAATTTTTTCCTAACTTTCAAAAAATGTTTTTATTTAGTCTGGAGCTTCAGTTAGATTCTAAACCTATACTTACTTAAGCTTCCAAACTGAAGGGTATTTAGCTTGATGATAATATCAGCTAGAAATCGCTCTAAAGAACTTTGATAATCTAATGCACTATGACTTACTGACCGGGCTTAATCGTTTTATCCCGTTTCTTTTGATTTGGATCTTTTGACATTGACCGTATTCACTACATTGCTTAAATCAATTCGTGACAGAATTTAAAGAATTTAAAATCCATTCAGTTGAAACACTGAGTGAGGTAAGTCAGAAGTCATGAAACTCGTGACTTATGTAAAACGAAAAACGTGATCAAAGTTATAGCGAATCAAAAAAACATAGCGGGAAGGGTCCTGACGTACAATTCAAAGAATTTTTACTGATTAAACAGAAGACTAGACCTAGTAGGCGCTATGAGTGTAAAAACCATTAGTAACAAAGTGAAATTTGGTGAAAAAAAAACTAGGCCTAGAATGAACTATGAATGGATTGGGAAAACCAATCCAAAACCGGAAGAAATCCGATCCAAAAAATTTAAAAACAGTAAACATAACCAACTAAACGTCGGAAGAATTGCTCTCGAACAACTAGTGCGAGCTCTAATCAATTACAGCCTGCTTCAGTCGGGGCGGGGGGAGATGGAGCCTAAATCGGACTCAGAAGTTCAATAATGGGCTTCAAATAACAACATTAGAGGTTAACATATACCACTATTAAGATTGAAAGTAAAAAATGGCACCAGTTTCCGCGCACTTTTCATTTGACTTTTAGTATTAAATTGCCGCCAAATGAGTTCAGCTGCTTGAAATTGTAATTGAGAGAATTTTAGATCACGCGAAACGCAAAAAGTCAAAGGGCGTAAACGTCACTCGAAAAGTCAAAACGGTCAAGCAAAAATTTTGCATAAAAAACATAGCCAGAAGAATTCCGGAAGCGACTCGAACGTCAAAACAAAAAAGCGTAATTGTAGCTGAAGCCATTACCTTTGGTATTGAACAATTAACTCATTACCTCTCCAGGTCTGATCTAAAAATTGGTGAAATTTAATTCACTGTCACCAAAAGAAACAAAACGCAGCAATATTTTATATTATTGAAAATGTTTGGTAACGTTAAAAAGGTCCGAAATAATTAAGGTGGTCAAAATTCTGATCGGCTGAAAAAAACTGACAGGGCTATCAATTGCCCTCAAATAATTCATGATTCTAATCTGACAGCGAAAGCAAACGGCAGATAATAATCTTAGAAACTCAAATTTAAGCATCAGAAAACCCCTATAATTAGATTGCTAATCGCTGCAATTTAGACAAAAACACACCTACTTCGTTATTGTATATACGCTAGACAGCATGATTTCATACTAAATCAAAAATTAAATTAATCATAGAAAAGACAATCAACAGAATAATATTCGAAGGCAAAAAATCGTTTAAAAAGATTGACGGCTAAAAATGATAGAATTTTTATTGAAACGAATTGAATTCCCCCATGTTGCACAAAGAGACTATTTCTAGTAATTAAAACCAAAAAAAACCGACAAAAAACTGAAAAATTGGAAAAATGGGACTAGCATATGTACAATTTTATAAAAACAAAATTACATCAAAGTAGTAAGAGGCGTTCAGTATATGAACTAATTTTTGGTAAGAAGACGTCTGAAAGATCCAAAAATGAGGAAATAAATGGAAAAGGAGCCAAAAATTAACTAGAAAATCAAGAAACATGTGCCAATTTTGAACTTGAAACACATTTTCAGGCTCTGCAAAACACTTTGCTATCAATTTCCGAGGTGTACATTTCAATATAACATCGAATTAAAACCACTTCTACAAAAAACCAAATTACAAGCAACAAAACTGGGCCACTTAGACGGAAAAAAAAACGGCTAAAACAGGTATCTATATGTACCATTATGTCAAAAAAACTTTTCAAAGTAAAAAAGTTATTCCCTAAACGCAGCGAATGATCAAAAAACTTCTCTCGCTGAGAAAAACTAGTTCACACGGCAATTTTTCTCACTTTCGCTTTTAGGTCAAAACAGCGGTTGAACGAATAGTACTTCCGGTAAAAAAAACCTTAATAAAACCAATACTCCTCTTCGAGTCGTAAAAAGACCAACACGTTCACAATAATTGCTATGAACTTCCTAAAAATAAAAGTGAAATTACCACATGTGAACAAAAAAATCACTAGCGGGAAAGCAAATTTTTGTTCAAGCACCGTTTTCTCACTCTACTTTAAAATTAGAGATAAAAAATTTCAAGCCGCAAAACCACTGTTTCGGGGTGACGAAAATCACTACTCCAATTTGACTTCGAAAATCATGAAAATGTGTGAACAGAGACCTTTAAAAAAGACAGCACCTCAATAAAAATCAAATTCGTTGAATTGTAAAAAGAACAGCGCCTAAATAATAGCCGTTTGAGAGGCTGACGGCGGCTATTAAAAATGGCTTTTAAACCTTGAATATAGGCCTTCCTAGCAGCTTCAGCACTTTAAGCACTTAAAAACTACTTAATATACCTTAGGGCTTCTAATGAAACTTAAGGCCCACTGTGCCTTAACTGTTTATCCCTTTTTGAAAGATCAAAGTCATGAAAATTGTGTGAAAACATCTAATAAAAGAGACAGAGCACCAATACCACAATCCAACTGAATTGAACAATCCACAATCCAACTGAATTGAACCACAACCACAATCCAATTCTTGTATTGTAAAAACCACGATGTCCCCAATAATAGCCGCTATCGCTTCACGGCTATTAAAGACGAAAGAACAACTGGAACAAAACGATTAGTTCACAATATGAGATATCATGAGAGAGTGAACATGAACTTAAAAAAAGTATTTCACGATATCATGAGAGAGAGTATGCTACTAACCAATGGAGCACACTCCGACATGCCGTCTCTTAGTGGACATCTCTGCAATGTGGAACCACTTTCTGTTAATAGGATTATAGACTTCTGTAGTTCTGAACGGATCACCAGTTGCCCCTCTGCCTCCGATGCAGAACAGTACACCTGCAAAAATATAAACACAGTTCTCAGTTTATGCAGCAATTTTCTGTTTTGAAAACACAACTCAGAACTATGTTCCACGTCCTATATGTTTATATAATACTTGCTCGAATTAAGTTCTCCGAGAAAAAATTGGAAGAATTGACTTAAGAGCATGTTTCTTCCCCATTCTATCCTTCTTATAAGGTCCTTCTTTGATCAAAATCAGAGTAAGTAAAGCAGATAATCTGCAAAACTAACTCTTGAAACTAAAAACAGCCGGGTAACTTAAATCAAAGCAATTGCTCTAAATCAAGCAAGGTAAATGATTGTAGTCCGCTTGAGGGAAGGGGAGGCAGAACCGAGAAAAGATACCACAAAAGATCCTAGCAGAAGGGAAAAAAGAAGCTAATCTGTTAACACCAAAACGACCGGCCTGTTTCCAAATAGGTCAAGACAACTTACCTGCAGTGGCATGACGGGGTATAATTTTCTCCGGGTTTATATTTAGCACCCAGCCCACACTTCCCACTGCACTCTGTGCCCTGGATTCCAGGCCCGCAGATGGCGGTGCAGAGGAGGAAGCAGCAAACGGGGATGAGAGGAGGGTGTACGCCAGACCAGCTGATCCAGCGCAACTTCCCTCCAACAGGTGATAACTTTTGGCCTGATTGAGAAGGTCGCGGCAGCCTTGGTCAGCCTAAAAGACAAAAACGAGGTATTCCAGTTATCACAAAAAGTCTGTTTGCTGGGATATATATAGTGTCTTTAAGATGCGAGGACCACTTCAAAACCTCATATTCTTAAAAGATGGCTAAGAATGCGATGCTTAAAGTTCTTATAGCAGTGGAGTATTTTTTCTCAGCGGTTCAAACTTTCATCAGCAACAAGTTTGTTCGACTTGATAAGATCGTTCCATGATTGTACAGCGGTGATTGTTGCCATGATTGTGCAAGAAGAAAGTTTTTCAGCTAACTTGACTCTCATTTAGAGTCAAAGTGGAGAAATTACTGCCAATATTTTTTGGTATTGCATGGCCGGCATCGTAAGTATTTGAAAAGCGGGAGATTTTGTAGAAAAAACATAAACCGACAAATGTCGGAAGAATTGCTCTTGAACGATAGGCGAGGCAATTTAATTCATGGTCTTTAGTATAGATCAAATTTTCTTTATGGGTGCAAAAAACCTCGACCCCACCGTGTTTCGAACCACTGACCTACCGATCCTATCCACCCGAACTATCCACTGCTCTACGCGTCACCTAATCTACCTATGCTGCAACCGATTTTATATTAGCAACAAGCTTTACTTCGGAGCACTACAGATCACTCAATGATGAACGAAAGCAAAGAGAGAAGTCACATGAGAAGTCAAAGAATGTTCTAGAAGAAAAGGACACACGTTTACAATAATTGCTATGAACTGCGTTCAAGAGCAATTAAAAATTCTATAAGTATGTTTTTTGCTTGAACTAGTAATTGAGAGGAAGTATATGAGGCTGTAACTTTAGATCGTGTTAAGAGTCAAACTTCTTCCCGTTGTAATAAGATTTTACAACCCAGTTACGCTGCTTCGAGTAAAATTAAAAGCGATTGACTGATGGCAGCTAGCAGTAGAACAAAGTAGGAAAAATGACACTGCCAATGCTTTCACGAGTTTTAGTCATGGATCTGAAAAGTAGTTTAATTGCATAGATTGATTGCTCGTACTCCACAAGCCATTATTCACTTCCTCTTGATAAGTCAAGTTCTGATCTAAATACACTCTGAAATGTTTGATTTTTTTCTCATTGATATTTTTATTTAAAAATTCAGATCACGACTCTATTTCCATGTTTTTCGACTGCGAAATGTTGAGGCAGTTTTGATCAAAATAATGAGCTAAACTTTTGGAACTATATTTCAGATTTTGATGAGCTTTTTAATGGTCTAAACTAATCTAGCTTTTTACGGCAACAACTAGTATATTAGTATATCGTCAGCATTTTGCATATCGACAGTCATGTGGTATCGAGGATTTTGCAGGTCCGCGAGGTTTGTTGCTGTTCAGTGAACGAAAGACATTGTTTTTTTTTGCTTACCAAATCAAAACAAAATTGTCTTTCTGGATTGATTTGTGGCTCATTTTCTTGAGAAACAATGTTAGCATCTTTTGCGAGGTAATCCACGAGCTTAGAAAACCGATAATTAAAATGGTAGTAAATTTCTTTTAAGCTCTGTTACATTGCCGAAAAATTCCCTAACATCAACTCACGGCAACAATATTTTCGCTAATTTGGTGTACCATGACACATGAAGTAAGTTTTCAGTGCCACGCAACTAATTATTGCATCATATACATTCTTCACTCATGGAATATACTCTCGGTATCATCCGGCTATCAACAAAAAAACAAAAGAAGTTTTAAGTTGAGATACCTAGAGGAGCACAAAGGCGTCTTGTAACAACATTGTATTGTTTTTGAAGGATCCAATCAGTTAACGCAGATAAGGGACAAAATGTGTTTAGAAATGAAAAATTTTTAGCTGACAAATTGCCGGAAAATAGCCGCAATAGCTTTGTAGATCTGTAATCTCAAGAAGTCAAAAAGATAGTAAAAGAAACCGACCACAAATCAAACTTTTAAAATGCTGAGATGTTATATTTTGATTAAGAATCTGTTTAACTTATTGCTGCTTCTATTAGCTGCCCTAAATCACCTTCAATTAGAGTGAAGCATACACACACACTTGGCCTTATCTCTCTTAATTAAAGTAAAGAAAAATCAATTTCAGAGTGAGGAAGTCATTTTTGAGAGTGAGGTAAGTTACGTGTGACCAAAAACTCAATCACGTGAACGAACAAAAAACTGTCTCCACTAGAAGTTTATGAGTGAAAACCGACGTCACACACGAAATTCAGTTGAAATTGCATGAACGAAATAAAAAAAACCTGGCCAGGAGAATTCCGGACTCAACTCGAAGCATCAGCCCTTCCCAAAAACACCGATGTCACTGAAGCGGGAACTATTATTGTCTGTCAACAAAAGTTGACTAAATAATTCACGAAAAAATTAACCTCTGACGAATCCAAAAAAAAAATTCGTAGCATTGAAATTATTGGAGCCGCAAAAGGAATCAATTACGCCACCATATAAGAGCTATACAAATGTGACAATGAGAACTAGATCTTAGGACATAAAAATCAATCACTGTAAAATCTTGAAATCGCAAAAATAGCAAATCCTTGAAAACATCTCCTAACGTTGACAACATCTAACATTTTTCAGAGGGACAAAAACTGATAAACAGACTCTGATAAAAAATTTTGCCAAACAAGCAAAATTAGAGCTGCAACTAACTTCACGAGTCAAAACAACAATAAAAAATATTGACAGATACATTCTTTGAAAATGAACTGAAATTTTCCATTCAGACGCCAAAGCACTTATCAAAAAACCGAGCAATTATTTCTTTCATTTTAAAAGATCTTCCGGAAAAATAATTTCAGTCCGTTTCAAAATCAAAATTTTGAAAAATTTCAGAAAAAAGAAAGCAAAATTTCAGAAAAAAAGACAAAGCAAGCAGATAAA
Organism: Convolutriloba macropyga; assembly: GCF_964194025.1. Taxonomy (NCBI): domain Eukaryota; kingdom Metazoa; phylum Xenacoelomorpha; order Acoela; family Convolutidae; genus Convolutriloba; species Convolutriloba macropyga. The sequence goes on along the minus strand of NC_134477.1, from coordinate 59,157,864 downwards.
AAGTAAAAAGCATAATTATCACTAAAACCTAGTCCTAAAATTCTCAAAAATAAGTATCATTACTTTCAACCGCAAAGATCACCAATAAAAATCTCAAAAGTATTTTCTACAAACTCAAAATTGCTCTATAATACAAAGGACACCACAAAACTTTAAAATTGCTAAGAAACATAGGTAAAAAAGCTCAAATCGAGATCTCAGATAATATCAAATACTGCAGCCATATACAAGAAAAATGCGGTCATACACATTGTAACAAATACGAAGCCATCTTCTGAATTTTGATGGAAAAAGTAAATTGAAAATAAATTAGAAAAACAAACCGATTCTAATATGCAACATTGGTTGTTCAAATATTTATTAAGCTTATCTTCTTCGCAAAACAAAAGAAAAAGATGAGAGCAAAATGGGAGCACTAAAAAATAACCAAAATAAATTGTCAACAATGTCATTCCTTTCTTTTAATATTGCCGTTTTGAAAAAAATTATTGAACTCGAGAAATCGAAACATATTTTATTGAAATTGCAAAAAAAATTTTGATTTTGATTAAAACGAAGTTTTTGATTAAAACTGAAAAAGGCTCGGCCTGTTTGTTGAAAAAACGCCTACTATTTACACTGGTTAAAAAAGTCCGTTCAAAAGAATAAAAAAACTGAAAAAAAAACAAAATATAAACAAAAAATTGAGATTAAGAGTCCTTTTGCCCTCAAAATACATTATTGGGCTCTCAAAACCACTATTACCACCAATTGAGGAGCAATAGATATTAGTGCAGCTTCGATCAAAAAAATTTTTGATCTAAATCTAATTATTATAGCCCGTAAATTGCCGGAAAATAGCCGCCGTTGACCCGCTTGACTCACATTGGGATTGAAACAGAAAATTAAGAGACAGAAATTAACAGACTTTTTCTAAGTGCTAAAGTGTTCTTATTTGGTGTGTAAATTTTGCATATTCGGTTAGATGCTATGATTACACTTAATTCAGCTTCTAAACTGAAGGCTTTTAAGCATAATACTGAAGCCAGCTAGAAATCGCTTTGATAAACTTTTGCAAAAATCGAAAGCAAAAATTAAAGCAAAAATCTAAAGCAAAAAACTTCTCGCTCAGCAAAAATTAGCTCACAATGCAATTTTACTCGATTTTGCTGATGCATTATGGCTTAATGACCAATGTGTTATAATAATAAGTTTATCCTATTCCTTTGGATTTTGCTCTTTTGACTTTGACCGTATTCACTACATTACGTAATTCAATACGAGAAAGAATTTAAAATCCATTCAGTTGAAACAGCTTGTATATTAGCTTGTAGGTTAACCTTGAAAACTGGGTCTTGTTCGACAGTTGCAATGAGATACTGCTTGGGAATCATGGCCAGTCTCACATCCCTCATGATAGGGTAGAGGTGTTCACTCCTACACTCCAGGTCTGCCTTCACCCACTGCATCACAGCCTCAAACACTTCTGTCTCACATGTGATGTTCAGGGTCGGGCTGAATCAATTAATCAAAGCTGTTTTTTCAAAGTCAGGGATCTTTTCCGCTTTTCCTTTGTGCCCCCCCCCCCCCCCCAGCTTAGTGGGTGCATACTATTTGCACCCCCAGATGCGCGTGCTATATTTATACAATGATTTTTATGTAATGGAACGTGCTATGTAACTGGGGGTGCATAGCGTACGGGGGGGGGGGGCACAAAGGAAAACATACAGTGTAAAGTATTACATAAGATATGAAATATGATATTTAAAGTCAATTATTTACGGTCACTTTCAGATTTTTTGGTTGCAACACCAACACCTCGTGATGATGGAAATATTCGTCCAATTTTAAAGTGTCAGGTGGAGGCCGACGTAATGCAACCATTAAAAGCAAAAATGAAGTGAACAGAAAATCTATTTCCGCACTCGATGTATTAAAAAAATCACACCTAATATGTACTCGCTTTTTCGCTCCCGCTCACGGCTTCAACTTGTCCTAAAATACAACTCTAATTCGACAACTTATTCAACTGTCAAACAAATTTGGAAGATCTCCAGAAAATACTAGGAAACTTTTCGTCAAAAAATTGCTCCGAAGTTTTGAAAACTACCTCAGGAATCACATTTCAAAATTATCTGACAAAAATGCATAGCTGGCAGATTTCCCTGATACAGTTGCAATCTATAAAATTTTACAGATTTAATTATATTTTGCCGAAAAACTGAAAAGCTTATTTTAATTCATCTGCAAACCCTTTCTAATGAACATCAAATAGTCGGGCGAATAGCTCCCAAACGACCAGCGAGCGGTTGGTTTCGGGCTATACCTTTTTAATCCAATACTTCAGGACGAAAAGTTAACTGGTCAGACAAAAAACACGAGAACAGCCGGTAGTTTGAAAAAGACCAGCAGGATTAAAATAATCGCTACAAACTCGGAGAGCAACTTTTACTAATTTGCGTTAAAATGAAAGTACTCTCATCAATTCGAGCACCAGTTGCATGATGAATACCAAAAAACCACTGCCGGCAGATAGCCGGAATAGCTGCAAAAGAAATAGGCGTGCGTGTCGTATAACAGAGATAGAAACAGATACAAATATAAGTTATCGAAGCAACTCAAATAGCTATGTATAAAACATTCAGTGATAAGTAAAAATTGTTAAAATTTATTGCGCAAAAGCCTTTTCATTGGGGACCTTTAGCACACACGTGAGTCCCTTTTATCTTAAACTAATTCAAATAAAGCTTTCAAATAAAACTTAGGTTTTAAAGTGCAAAAGTAATTTTATTGAGAGAGGTAATTAAGTCAAGTATGATCAAAATTGAATCACGCAAATAACACAAAAAGTTTGGCAAAAGAGAGTGAGAAATGACGTCAAGCGTGTAAACGCCAATAGTAAGAGAAGTAATTCACAAATTTTGACTTTTTCAGCTTTGCCGTGTCAGCAAATATAAAACAAAAGAGAGTGTCACACGACGAAACAAAACAAATAGACTTATAATGATCTATGAATGGATCTGAAAAACCATTTTACAAAAACAGAATTAAAAAAATTAAAAAAACAGTAAAAATCAAAGTGAATGCCGCATGAGAACAACAAACCACTAGCGAGAAAGCGAATTCTTGTTCAAACGCCATTTTATCACTCTTCTTCAAAATTAGAGCAAAAAATCACACCGCAAAACAACTTACTTTTACCTACCAAAACAAAACTTTACCTACCAAAATCATCCCTTCGATTGTACATGAAAAATCATGAAAACGTGTCAAAATCTTCAAAAGGCATCGCCCCAATACATTTCAAACCCGTTGACTTGTAGAAAACCAATAGAAGGCCAATAATAGTCTCAGCTATCTCTGCAAGTATTAAAGAAAATTAAATATTTTTTAAAACTCATTTTTCAAAGTGCAAACAATTTTGAATTCAGCTCGTAAATAGACATACTTCTGTTTCTTGCGAGACTGCAGGGGCTAGTAAAATACCAATAAACATTAGAGATGATAACTAACACTTATGCGAACAAGCCTTAAGTAATGGGCATCTGAAAACGGGCTTCATGGGTGTCTCCCGTTTCTATTTTTGATTTTGTTTTTCAATACTGACTATTCTAGATTAATTTGCTGGGCATCTGCTGTTTAAAAGCCCTTTATCAGAGTGAGATAAGTGTAAAACTATCATAAAAAAGTGCAAAAGATTTTACACAATGTTGCCATAAGCTGAGTGAACTAAGGTAAGGCGGATCAAATTTTTGTTCGACGAAGTAAAAAGAGGACAAATCGTGACCTACAATTCAAAGAAATTTCATTGATTAAGCAGTAAACTAGACCTACACTGAACTGTGAATGGATTGAAAAAACCATTAGGAAAAAATACGACAATAGAAATAAAAAAGCAGTAAAACTCAAAGTCAAACTGAAGCATGTGAACAAAACCAGAAGCGCGAAAGCGAAATTCTGTTCAAACATCGTTTTCTCACTCTACTTTGAAAATGATACAAAAAATTTTACGTCACAAAACCTCTCGCTTTTTGCCTCCTCACTTCCTCTTTGCGCGTGACCAAAATCATCACTTCATTTGACTTCAAAAACCAAACCGACAAATGTCGGAAGAATTGCTCTTGAACGACAGGCGAGGCAATTTAATTCAGGGTCTGTAGCCTAAATCAATTTGGCTTTATGGGCGCAAAAAACCTTGCCCCCAAAGGGATTCCAACCACTGACCTCCCGATTAACAGCAACCCGCATTACCAACTGCGCCGTAAGTCACTGAGTTTTGCTGTACTGCAACCGATTACATATTAGCAACAAGCTTTACTTCGGAGAGAGCAATAGATCACTCAAAAATGATGAACGAAAGCGCAAAAAAATCACTTGAGAAGTCACAGAATGTTCTAGAAGAAAAGTGCGAAATTGTCAAGCAAAAAATTTGCATAAAAAAGACACACGTTTACAATAATTGCTATGAACTTCGTTCAAGAGCAATTAATCATGAAAATATGTGAACAGATCTTTAAAAAAAGACAGGGCTCCAGTACAATTCAAATTCTTTGAATTGTGAAAAAAAACACGAACACCGCAATATAGCTCCACTCTATACACTGTATAGCAGCTCCGCAGCTATACAGAATGAATTGAAAAAATTTTAGGAACTAAATTTTATTTTTGTTTGATTTTAAAAAGCCAATATTATCTGAATTTTCGCCGAGAATGCGCAAGTCAATTTTCTGGAAAATTCTGATGATTCATATGAAAATCTAAAATTTGATTAAAATACTTCGAATAAGTGGCCAAAGTCCGCCAAAACCAGAATGAGAACCAGATAACAGCATTCTAAAACGGTTAATTGAACAAGCGTGCTTATACAGTACACCTTTAGTTGTATCTCATGTGGTAAGGTTCTCACCTGGCGGCTAATGCCTTGATTGCGTTGAGTGGCAGCTGTGTGAACTCTTCACTGCCAGATATCTGGAGAAAGTTGCTGGAGATGAAACAGTCCGAGGCCTCGATCAAAGACCCAATATTCAGGTGCTCCGCCCAGTTCCTGTAAAAGCCAATCTAAATAACTGTAAATCACGAAGTCCATGGCTATGTGCGGCTTTGAAGGTCAAATTCATTGGCGGTGCTAGTATAGGATTACGTTTTCTGATATCTACCACGATAGCCCCCACCCCTCCCGAAATTATAACCTCCCCCATTATGGTATATTTACGGTAATTAGTTGTGGAGGTGTATACGTCATATGACCACTATGTTGTGAATGCGGTGGGGGGGGGATATAATGGACAAGACTTAAAATTTCTAAGGGAAGAAGATACTTTTTCGGAGAGGACGCCACTTCGATTTCTCAACACAAAACAAATTAAGATTTGATTAATATTTTCTCACCGAATAACAACGCAGTTGTTGAAGTTCATTCCTTGCTTCAGGAATTTCGTGCAAGCCTGAAATAGAAAACAAAATTCAGTCAAATCTATTCTAAGATATGCTGCTCGCGAAACTGCCTATTTCAGTGACTTTTTAATAGCAGACAAGGAGAGAGTTTGAGATAACAGCACTCAAGAGCTAACCCATCTACTGCTTCTGATAATGAAAAAAACTGGATCTCTTCCGTTTGGACCCCCCCCCCCAGCTTAGTGGGCGCATATTATTTGCGCCCCCAGACGCACGTGCCATATTTTTACAATGATTTACTATGTAATGACACGTGCTGTAACTGGGGGTTGCGTAACGTACTGGGAGGGGGGGGGGGGCACAAACGGAAAAGATCCAAAAAACTTACCAACTATGTCAACTTCTTTCCTCGTTCAGAAAGATTCAGTTACGCTTGCTTGGTTCACAAGTGTCCGGGTTTCAGAAAATTAATTAGGGAGAAAAAATAACTCATAAATAACCATTGATGACAAAAATACATTTTGTTAGACAATTTTAATTGTTTCCTCTCCCGTTACATTTTTCCAGGTTTATTTTACATTCATAGTCACCCAAAATTTTCCAAGAAATTTTTTTCGTTATTTTTAAGTAATTTAAAATATTTTTGCCATGGAATTTCTATTATTTCTTTTATCATTTCTATTATTTATTGGCCTTTTAACGCAAGTCATTCAATACATTTGCCTCCCTCTTACTAGAAACTTTATCTAGTTCATATGGCGACAATAACTCGGTAATCAAAATATAGAGGAGGGTCTTAAATACTTTTAACAAAAGATGAGTATATATATGAAAATGATGTTGGTATATTGATATCAATTTGCGCACAACGCCTTTTATTTCAACTTTCTCCCACCCTGCAACCTCCCCCGTACGTTGTGCACAGCCCAGTTACACAGAACATGCCATTGCATAGTAAAGAATTATGTAAAAAATATGGAACGTGCGTCGGGGGGGTTGGGGGGGGGGGGGGGGGGTATCCGGAAAAGATCCAAAACTCTGTATGACTGGCATGTTCTACAGCTCGTACCTCAATAACTTGTAGAAATGAGAGTTGATTAGCCGCACATAATACACAGAATATGTTAGCAGTGGAGAGAGATATCTCGTGTGTGTAGACAAAGTCAATCAACAACTGCACAGCATCCCCCTCCATTCCATGTAACTCCACTTTAGATTGGGTACTCTCACGCATACTGTTGCTGAACATGGCTCTGTAACAACATAGGTTACATCATAATTGACACCAATTCCACAATTGACCGGTTAAATTGACCAAACAGCGGATGTCACTTTAAGATAAAGTAAAAATAGTTGAAAGAAACCCAAAAAAAATGAATATGGCCAAACATGGAATTGTTACGCAAACCGAAAAAATATTCAATCTAAAGAGACTCAATTGAATTTTGGCTAAAAATTCAAATTAATCATTTTTCGATAGATCGAGTTTTGGACATCCACGATATCAAGATAATTCAACAGTAGTTTCTCGAAACAATCCCGAACATTCATGAGGAATTACGTATAAGATTACAAGTTCCTCGGATGAAATCAGAACAAACGATCTTAATCATATGAAACAAGTTTCTTGGAAAATTCGACGAGACTAAAGAAATATACACGAAGATTGCCGGAAAATAGCCGTCATTGATTCCCATTACCCCAAATGGGATTGAAACAGAAAAAATGACCGTTGTAAAAAAAACATTTCTTAGGTGCCAGCAATTTTTATTACATTTGGTAGACAAAGTTAGTCAAAAATATTTAACGCAAAATGTTGAACAAGCTGAACTACGATAAAGCAAAACAAATTTTTGTTCGACGAAATAAAAAAAGATAGCACGACAAGTCCTGGTTCACAATTCAAAGAAATTTTAATTAAACAAAGCATAGACCGACTAACGTCTGAAAAGTTGCTCTCGAATGACAGGCGGCGCAATTTATTTCAGGAACTGTAGCCTAGATGAATGGTACAAACACATCAGACAAAGGCAGGGTTCGAACCCAACTTGCAGAATCGATCGTATCTCACAATCGGGTTTGTTTGAACAACAAACTTTATTCCGGAGTGAGCAATTCAAATCACTCAAAAATCAAGAAGTGCGTGAAAAAGTCATTTGAGAGGTCAATGATTAATCTAGAAAAGTGCAAAAACCGTTAGTGATAGGAAAAATTCATTCAGAAAATTTGAAATATTTAGTTTTGCTGCGTGAACAAATGTAAAACAAAAAGAGCATCAGACGAAACAAAAAACCAAGAGCAGCGCAATATAGCTCCGCTCAGCTTACAGCTTCGCAGTTATAAAAGACACAAGTTAACGATAATTGTTTCTGATTCGAGAGCAATTAAAAACTAGACCTGCACAGTGATTGGATTGAGAAAACCAATTGGAAACAACTGCAACCATTTTACAAACCAATTATAAAAACAGAAAAACGGTACAATCAAAGTCAAACTGAAGCAGGTAAACAGAAAATACAAGCGCGAAAGCGAATTTTGTGTTCCAACGCCGTTTTTTCACTACTTTAAAATCAGAGAGAACATTTCACAGCGCAAAACAAAATTTTTTGCTCCACCTCCTACTTCGGCGACCAAAATCACTACTCCAATTTGACTTCACAAATCATGAAAAGTGTAAAAAAAATCCAATTCAAAACGTGCCCACAATAATAGCCCGCTGAAATGAGGTCCGCTATAAAATAAGTTCTGAATTACAATCCAAATATTTGAAGGAAAACTTATAGCTGGCAGATTGCCAGAAAATAGCCGCAATAGCTTCGTAGATCTGCAGTCTCAAACAAAACGGTAAAAAAGATAGACCAAAAAATTGGTCTTTCATTGAAGGCTGATATTTTATATTTTGATTCAAAATCTGTACAAGTTGTTGCTGCCTCTATTAGCTGCTCTGAAATAACCTTCATTTAGAGTGACAAATACCCATATGACCTGATCTCTTTGAACTAATTTAAATAAAAGTCAATGTCAAAGTGTGGATGTCATTTTTGAGAGTGAGGTAAGTCAAATGTGACCAAAAATTTAATCACGCCAATGTTTTATCACGCAAATATGACCAAAAGTTTACTTTCGCTCCACTAAGAGCAAAAAATGACGTCACGCACGCATTTCAGTTGAAATTGCATGAACGAATGAACAAAAAGCAGATTTGAAGTGGTTGTGACGTCATATGGTCGTAAAAAAATCGCGACGACGAAATAAAAAAACATAGCAGGACAAGTCCTGACGTACAATTCAAAGAATTTTCATTGACTTAGAAAACTAGACCTAGAAGGGACTATGAATGGATTGGAAAAACTATTTAGAAAAACATCCGATCCAAAAAATCGAAAAAACAGTAAAAATCAAAGTGAAATTGCCGCATGTGAACAAAAAACCACTAGCGAGAAAGCGAATTTTTGTTCAAACACTGTTTTCTCAGTCTACTTTAAAATTAGAGCGAAAAAATTTCACGCCGCAAAACCACTCCAATTTGACTTCAGATATCATGAAAATGTGTGAACCGATCTTAAAAAAAAACAGCGCCCCAATACAATTCAAATTCTTTGAATTGTAAAAACCAAGAGAAGGCCAATAATAGCCCCAGCTATCGCTGTGCGGCTATTAAAAAAGTTTGGTGGGAAATTAAGACAGGATCTTCATCAAACGAGATTGAACTATATCTCAATAGAGATTCAATTACAATGCAAAACCAAAAGCAAATAAAGAGCGAATAACAAACAAAAATAGCGACCATTTGCAGACAAAAATTGGCTTTACAAAAAAATTATTTTCCTCACTCCCCAGCAACGGCGGTTTGGAAAAACTTTAAGCTTTTCGCGTTCCTCTTACTACTCCGTGACTTGAATTTACGTTTGCACTAGCTCTGGAGAACCAGACGTTTCAAATGCTAGTGTGACAAACTGAATTCCGGATTTATTGCATTGTTTAGCGTAATGCTGGTTTTTTCTGTCTTCAGAAGCACCGTCATGGTTAAGCCAGACTATTCATCGGAGCTGATGAGATTCCTTGTCAGTTGAGAAGAGACTCACATCCAAAGCTGCTGGTTGTACTGGATTTCAACCGGTCTCATAAAAGTCCCGTTATCTTGAGTTATTCTTGAGTAGCAAGCAGAAAAGTGCAAGATCACAGAAAAATTCGGTTCACAGAAAAGTAAAAGATCGGCAGTGCTGCTTACTTACATTAAGCTGTCTCTAATACGATTGTTACCGCTATCGTATCCCCACGTCCTTGGCAGGATATGGCGTAATCACAGTTTAGCCAGAAAAAAAAAAGACCTGTTAATGTTAGATGTTTCTAAGACCCGGAATGGAGGCTGCAGAGAGCCATGCTCATGATTGAGGCAGAGACAACAATAGCAACCCTGCTTTCTATTGTTCCCACATTGATCCCACATAGGCTGCTTTCAGGTGTTCAATTACTCGCATGATTAGCGCGCCCCTTTTGTTGATTTCAAGACATGCTAGCTCCCATACCCAGACTATGACGATTGTTTCAAAATTCTTTCTGGAGCAATTAAAAAGGGAATCCGAAATGATTCCCAGAGATAAGCATGGTGCGACATTACTCCAATCTGACAGAATAATACTGACTTCGTCTTTTTGAATCAGTTGGTATTTTTCATACCATCCAGGACTTAAAAAGTTTTGAGTTCAATCCTCATAAGAACTTCTTAACATTCATAACCTCTAAACATTAACGCTTTCACAATATCGAGCTAAATCTTTGCTCGCCATTCCAGTTGCAAGACAAGCCAGCATCGGGTTACTAAGGTATCTTTGAGCCAAAATCTTGTATTAAATACCGCAAAAGCTATAATAGTTCTTACCTGAAATAAGGGGAGGTCGCAGCCAGGATGACCTTGTGAGCCATGATGTGATGATTGCCAATGACCAATTCCACATCGCATAGCACCTCCTGTTTGTACATGTCCAACAGAGACTACACAAACAAAAATAAACAATTAATCCACAAATTATCTGTTAACAATTTTGTGAAAATGATAAAAAAAATATTTACTAACATGTAGAACAGGTAGGATGATCATTGAGCACTTCGTAATATTGTTAAACATAAACGTTTGCTGCAAAGTCACGGCTTCTCAGAATTATAGTTAAAAGCAACCTAAGAAGAGTTCGTTTCGACTATAAGACTTGGCAGATTTGCCTGCAATATCTGTTCCATTATCTCAAAAAACCTTACATTAAAACGCAGAAAAAGCTTACAAGTTGCAGCTTCCCAGCGAGCGACAAGCATTTTGAGAGGGGTTAAACTTAACACACTATTTTCACCAAATCTGTTTTATGAAGAGTTATTTCAATCCGCGAACACAGAGCAACATCGCATCTAACCTTGAAAACATCATCAGTAGCAACCTCATGAAAATTAGTGGTTTCGTGACTTCCGCCGACTCCTGGGCCCGATCCTTGGGTTCCATGACATCCGAGGGATGTCAGACCCAAACCGATTCCACTACTTGACGACGTTGTGTGAATACTCGGAAAGGGTTTTGAGCCAGAAGTGGAATTTGACACGTTGCTATTTGTAACCAGAGAGTTGGAGTGACTGTTTGGGTTTACCGAGGGACTGTTCATGTAATAGGAGGCTGGGTTATTGGAGGCTGCCGCCCCAGACAAGAGGAATGAACTCGACATTGAACTGCTTCCAGCACCTGAAAAAATTATTCATACGATCTACATGACCTTAATTTTTTATCTAATCCTCAGACACTTGAGAACGGGTCTTTGGCCCAATAGTGATCTCTATGTAGTCAAATGTTTGTGTTGTGTAAATGGGTGATTAAATCGGGATATTGTTGACTACAGAAAACAATCTATTATTATTATTATTATTAATAATTTGTTAACAGTAAAAAATATTGTTTAGCTGAAATTTACTCATGTGGTAGTATTTGCGAAAATCATTAACAGTTTAGGCTTTTCAAGCTAGTTGAGAAGCTATGCAAGTTTAATTAGCGCCTTCTATTTATTTATTACGACAAAAACGTCGACAAGATGAGTTAAGCGAAGTTACAGGCCATAATATGTTAACCAACAATAACTAGCCATTGCAAAGATTCGTTTACAATAGAGTCTATCATAAATTTCAGATGAGAGTACCCATTATAAATAACGGATCATTGAAGGATGTAAAATTTTAGGTTAGGTTGAGAGAAGCAGAGCATAATTTTTGTTGCAACATTTTTAGACCAGACAACTTGACTAACCAAAGCCTCCTCCAGCACTGTGTTGTCTAGAGGCATGTTGTCTCTGTCCACTGGTACCTTTACTAGTGCCACTGTTGTTATTATTGCTGGAACTGTTGTTGTTGGAAGAGGAGGTACCCGAGGACCCAGAGTAGAGGCTGTAGCCCAGCATGCCAGTTGAAGGGGCGATACTTGGGTTGTTTGAGATTGAGGGTTGGCTGTTCGTGCTGCCAGTACCCACTCCTAGAGAACACGTGCCATTACTAGGTAAATCTTCACGGGTAAATAAACCCCATTTTAAATTTGAATTTTGGTCGCGTGAAAATCTGTTCGGTTGTGATAACTTCATATCAAGTCCCACGGGCCGCTAAGGCATGGCCAAACGCGCTAAATGCTCAGCTCGTTAATAGGCAAGTGGGGGTTTATTTCCTATCTAAAACTAAGTGGGTTTTTTTCCGAAACCGTCGAAAAACAATCCGATACTGAGTAGCCAAATTCAAAGGATCTTTCGAAAGCTAGGATTTATTTCTAGCTTTTACAACCACTCACGAAAACCAGAATTTAATCATACCTAATACTCCGAAGTCTTTGAAGAGAGATCGATTAAAAGTTCATTCTCGCAGCGACAAAGTTTTTGCTACAGAATAAACAAATGCTACCTGGAAACACCCGATTCACCTCCAACTTGGCTAATTAACGAACAAAAACAATCCGGAAATGGCAGCTATCTACAGATTGTAACGAACATAATAGGTTATCTGCGGTATTCGAGAACAGTACATATTAGTCAAAGAAGAACAATGTTGATCAAAAATTCCTCGGGAACCATACCGTGGTTATCGTCGTGAAATACTATAATTTTCCTCTAACCAGAGCTTTGACTGAGAGACATTAATGGCCCCAATCCCGCATTGTTGCTGCTGAACATCCCCAGCGGGCTGTTACTAGAACTGGAAAAGGAACCCGAGGTCTGTAGACCACCAGGCATGCTCCCATTGGCTGATACAGATGCTGAATTCTGATTGGTTGCCGAGTACGAAGATGAGTTTTGATTTCCTGAGGGGTTTGCGGGGGAGGCGGGTGAGTAAGCTCCTCCGGCTGAATTGCTGTTATGGCTCAGAATTCCATCCAGATCCATGATTGCACAATATCGATAATTAATTATCAACAATTAATGAAGTTTTAGGATCAAAATGTCAAAATCAGGCAGCTAGAAGTTTGGCTTTCATTAGTTGCATATTTTCTGGAAAACATTATCAACAGCATTAAACATGCAAATCAACATATGGATTTCATTTTGAGTCTTTAAAAACTTCATAAAACCAAACAGCTCGCTCAAGAGGGCACCTAGGCACAAAATTACAAACAAAATTATTTAGCAGACCCTTAAATATAGCAGCGACGACTACAACAAAGATAAAAAACATAACCGACAAACGTCGGGCGAATTGCTCTCAAACGACCGGCGAGCGGTTGACTTCGTCAACAGCTAGCCACGGTTTAGTGACCTCTGGGCGCTACCTCTTTATCCCGTTTCTGAAGACGAAAGTTAAATAGGTCAGACGAGAAATCGGCCAAGCAAAAAACTGCATAAAAGAGAAAAAAAGGATTAATATTGTTACAAACTGCTTTTGAGATCAATTAACAATGATTTCCTAAAAACTGCCTGTTATGACATTTATGATAAAAAACAATTCTACTATAACTCATTGTTAATGAGGATCAGAGATGATGACATTACGCCATATAACAGCAGCTGAAGTGCGGCATAAACAAAGAGAGAGAGAGAGAGAGAGAGAGAGAGAGAGAGAGAGAGAGAGTTAGTGAGTGAGAGAGATAAAACGGGAACGAGAAAGCGAAGGAAAAGAACCCTAACAAATCATATAAAAAACAAAAAGGCAAAACCGAAAAAAAGTTTTCAATTTTGCAGCAAAAATCTTCAAAACCATTTATAGTCTTGAAAGTTTTGTCAAGTAACCCATCTCCAAGACTTGATAAGTTTCGTTGGCCAGTAATGGTCGTTAAACTCAGAAAAGGACAATATTGAAAAATTTTGGAAAGCCAAATTTTTTAAAAAAAATCTTGCTAAAACTCAAGATAATAATATCTTAAGAACCACTTCATAGTCTCAGGACAACATCCGGTATCCCTTTTTCAAGCCTGAAATAGTTTCATAGGCTCATAAAGATCCATACATTTGGAACACAAAAAAAATCCAAAAATCCAAAAAAATTGCAAATATTTTAAAAAATTGCTTAAATTCCTGATATAAAATCTTGCAGAACATTCCATTACATCTATAAACAATGCAGTAACATATAAAACCCTAGAGGAAGTTTCCTGGCTCTTGAGGCTAGAGAAACCTAAAAATTGTTAAAAATTTCAAAAAACGTAAAAAATTGCAAGTTTTATAAAAAAAAAAGTGGCTAAAACTTGTGATATTAAAAAGTTGAGAATTACTACATGACCCAAAAAAATTTCCAGTAACTATATAAAACGTAACGGGGGTTTTGTGCCCTTGAGGTTCAGAAAATCTGAATAAGGACTATAAATGTCAAAAAATTGAAAAAAAAAAATTGCAAGTTTTGACGAAAAAATCCTAACATTCGTGATGTTATATTCTTGAAAGACAATCCATTACATCTAGAAACTATACAGTAACCTACCGAAAAACCCTAGAGGAGGTTCTTGGGCTTTTGAGGCATAAAAAACCTAAAAAACGACAAACAATTTCAAAAAACATGAACGACTTGGAATATTTTAAAAATTGCTTAAATTTGTGCTACTAAAATCCTGAAAAACATTCAATTACAAATAGAAATTATGCAGTAGCCTATTATCAAACCCCAAAGGAGGTTCCTAGGCTCTTGAGGCCGGAGAACTCTACAAAATGACAAAAATTTTGCAAGTTTTATCAAAAAATTAATAAAATTTGTGACATTAAAAAGTTGAAAAACTATTCCATGGCCAATAAAATATGGTCAGTAACTGATTATCAAACCCCTGAGGATGTTTTGGGTCTGGCCCCTGGGTCTGGAAAGACCTAAACAAAGAAAAAGAAAGGCAAAAAGTTTAAAAAAAATGCACGTTTTGTCAAAAAAAATGCTAAAATTCGTGATGTTAAAATGTTTAAACCATTCTATTACCACTAGAAACTATGCAGTAACCTATTATTAAAACCTAGAGGAGTTTCCTTGACACCTAAGGCTGATAAAAAAAATTGTCAAAAATTTTCAAAAAGCTTGAAAAAAAATGCTAAATAGTATAAATTTGCGTTTTTAGCAAGCGGTTGTTCGGCAGTAGCTAGTCACGGGCGGTTGGGGTGCGCCGGGAGCCGATGGGGGAGGGGTGGAGCAACACTGAGGTGCGGGCGCAACAGCGCGTTGGGTGGTGGGTGGGGGTGTGGGACAATATTGGGGGGTCAACAGTGGTGGTGTCTTCAACCTCTAAGAACCGCCCTTCACACCATAAGTATAAGTAGAAGTCTCCAATAGTTTGAGCTGAAACAGAGCTGAAAGGCTCTAAGAGCACTTAATGCCCGCTGGGCGCTACCTGTTTATCCCGTTTTTGAGGATGAAAAGTCAAAAGCGTCAGACGAAAAATCGGTCAAGCGAAAAATCGCATAAAAAAAGACCGACAGGACTAATATAATTGCTACAAACTTCGTTTGAGAGCAATTAATAACAACGCATAATTCCATTTGATTTTTGTTGAATGTTGGTCCCTCTCCTGTTTATAATTTATATTAATGATCTACCTAGATGGTGTTCAACAAGAGAAGTATTTTTGTTTGCAAACGAGGCGGGCTTGACGTCAGATCTCAATAGTCTAAGTACTCGTTAACGGCATATAAGCTTATTCTGAATATGCGAAATTCATTACAAATAAAAAATTTTTAAAATTTGCTTCCAGTCAATTCCTCCAAATAGGTGACACTCCGATTGAAAGAAAACATTTATGAAAATATTTTGACAATAATATTGAAAGCAAACTGTCTGATCAATCTCATTTATGTTAAGATGCGGCTCGCTAAACTAATGGCCCTAGGTGGTCTAATGTTAACTTCACTTTAAATTGCGAATAGTTAAAAGTTCTGCGGGGTTGCAGTAAGAGCAGTGCGTAATTCCATTATCTATCCTTCCCTCAATCTCATCTCTTTATTCAGATTAACTGTATTTGTGACTATATTTGTTCACAAATTAGTAATTACTGTATTTGTGACCCGTGGATAAATTAATTCTTTCTTTATAGCATTCACAATTAAAATAATTTGAACAAAAATTCCAACGAAAAGTATTTGAAAATCTAGACAACCTAAATTAAACTACACCATCAACTTTCAATTATTTCGGAATTTTCTGATCGAGACACTTTCAGAAAGACATTTGGAACTAATTTTGCATACCCAGAGGATTTAAATCACGCTCATACACAAAACAAAGCCAACGAAAATTTCAAAACCTAAGAGAAAACCGTTTTTGCTTATTCCAATTTGTCTTAAATTGCAACTTAAAACTCGCCTAGCAATTGATTTATTTCCTATCTTTAGTTTTCACAATGTTAAATAATGGTAGTCTTGGATAGGAGTTATAGCAAAAAAGAACAACCAACTACCGTCAGATGAATTGCTGTGGAACGAGAAGTGAGATGTTGGCTTTGGTATTAGCCAGCTTAGGATTAATGATACCAGCTGCAATGGGTAAGGGGATACACAAGGGATTGGGTGGAGGTCAAAACCAACTAAAACTCAAAATCGTCCATGAACTACCAACAAAGTTAAACAAAATAAAACATAATCGACTAAACGTCGGAAGAATTGCTCTCGAACAACTAATGGGAGCTCTAATAAATTGCAGCCTGCTTCAGTCGGGGGGAGGGAGGGAGGGGAGCCTAAATGGGACTAAGAAGTTCAATATTGGGCTTCAGATACCCACATTAGAGGTTAACATATACCACTTTTAAGATTTAAAGTAAAAACATAACCGACTAACGTCGAGTGAATTGCTCTCAAACGACCGGCGAGCAGTTGGCTTCGTCAACAGCTAGCCACGATTAAGTGACCTCAGGGCGCTACCTCTTTATTCCGTTTCTGAATACGAAAGTCAAATGAATCAGACAAAAAATCGGCCAAGCGAAATATTGCATAAAAGACTAACAGGATTAATATATTTGCTACACATTGCTTTTGAGAGCAATTAACAACAGTTTCCTAAAAGTGCCTGTTAGATCATTTATGATTAAAAAAAATTCCAACTATAACTCATTGATAATGACAATCAGAGATGGTGACATTAAGCCACATAACAGCAGCTGAAGTGCGGAATCAACAAAAAGAGAGTGAAAGAGAGAGGTAAAACTTGAACGAGAAAGAGAAGGAAAGGAACCCCAACCGAAAGAGAGAAGGAGACAGGAATATATTCCATGATTGGATTCGACACTGCAACTAGTTTTCTAACCTTGTTAATAAAGAAATCATATAAAAATAAACTGAAGGCAAAATTAAAAAGTTTTCAACTTCGCAATACGATTTTTGTCTCGAAAGTTCTGTCAAGTAACCCATCTCCGAGAATTGAAAAGTTTCGTTGGCCAGTAATGGTCGTTAAACTCAGAAAAGGACAAAAAATATTGAAAAAATTTGAAAAATGCAAATTTTAACAAAACCTTGCTAAAAATCAAGACATTAATATCTTAAGAACCATTTCCTTGTCTCAAGAGATTATCCAGTATTCCGGTTTCAAGCATGAAATAGTTTCACTGGCTCAAAGATCCATACGCTTGGAACAAAAATTTTCAAAAAATTTGAAGTTTAATTGTTATCCAAACATTACTAAAACTGGAGTCATAAAAAAAGTTGATCATAATCCCACTAACTCTAGATTTCAGCAGCTTGTTATCAAACATTGGAGGAGGCGTCAGGGCCTCTTCTGCCGGAAAAAATTCAAAAACATGAAAAAACAGCAAATATTTAAAAATTGCTTAAATTCGTGATATAAAAATCTTGACGAACATTCAATTACGTCTACAAACTATGCAGTAACATATTATCAAACCCTAGAGGAAATTCCGTGGTTCTTGAGACTGGAAACACCTAAAAAATGACGAAAAATTTCAAAAACTTTAAAATTGCAAGTTTTATAAAAAAAATTGCTAAAAAAAATTGATCTTAAAAAGTTGAAAATTAATCCATGCCCAACAAAAATTTTCTAAAAATTTACAATCAAACCCCAACGGAGGCTTTTTTGACCATTGAGGCTCGAAAAATTTGACTAATGACTAAAAATTTTAAAATTGGAAAAATATCAAAAATATGCAAAAATTTGTGATGTTAAAATCTTGCAAGACATTCCGTTTAATCTAGAAACTATTCAATAACCTATCTTCAAACCCTAGAGGAGGTTCCTTGGCTCTTAAGGCTGAAAAAATCTAAAAGCCGACAAATAATTTCAAAAAAAAACTTGAAAAAAAAGCAAGTTTTTTCAAAAAATTGCTAAAATTTGTGCCATTAAAAAGTTGAAAAACTATTCCATGGCCGTTAAAAATTTGCCAGTAACTTATCATCAAACCCCATAGGATGTTCTCTACCCCCTGGGTCTGGAAAGACCTGAATCAGGAAAAATGTCGAAAAATTCGAAAAATTTCAACGTTTTGTCAAAAAAATTGCTAAAATTCGTGATGTTAAAATGTTGAAACAATTCCATTGCCACTAGAAACAATGCAGTAACCTATTATTTAACCCTAGAGGAGGTTCCTTGAAACCTAGGTCTGATAAAAAACAATAAATTTTCAAAAAGCTTGAAAAAAATTTTAAAATAGTGTTAAAATAGATTTTTAGCAAGCTGCTCTTCGTCAGCAGCAAGCCATGGGAGAGAGAGGGGGGTGCATCGGGGGCTGATTGGGGGGGCAACACTGAGAGGGGGCAACAGCGCGGTTGGGGGCAATAGGGAGAGTCAACAGTGGGGGTGTCTTCAACCTCTAAGAACCGCCCTTCACAGCAGCTGAAGTGCGGAATCAACAAAAAGAGAGAGTGGAAGAGATAAAATGTGAACGAGAAAGAGATGGAAAGGAACCCCAACCGAAAGAGAGAGAAGGAGACAGGAATATTTTCCATGATTGGATTCGACACTGAAACTAGTTTTCTAAAATTTTTAATAAATAAATCATAGAAATAAACTGAAGGCAAAATTAAAATGTTTTCAAATTCGCAACACGATTTTTGTCTCGAAGGTTCTGTCAAGTAACCCATCTCCGAGAATTGAAAAGTTTTGTTGGCCAGTAATGGTTGTTAAACTCAGAAAAGGACAAAATATTGAAAAAATTTGAAAAAATTGCAAATTTTAACAAAACCTTGCTAATATTCAAGACATTAATATCTTAAGAACCATTTCCTTGTCCCAAGAGATTATCCGCTATTCCAGTTTCAAGCCTGAAATAGTTTCACTGGCTCAGAGATCCATACGCTTGGAACATAAAAATTTTCAAAAAATTTGAAAAGCTAAATTGTTATCCAATTATTACTAAAACTGTTGATCATAATCCTGTTGAGTCATAAAAAATGTTGATCATAATCCTATTAACTCTAGAAACTTTTCAGCAGCTTATTATCAAACCTTGGAGGAGGCCTCAGGGCCTGTTCTGCCGAAGAAAATTCAAAAACATGAAAAAACTGCAAATATTTTTAAAAATTGCTTAAATTCGTGATATTAAAATCTTGACGAACATTCCATTACGTCTACAAACTATGCAGTAACATATTATCAAACCCAAGAGGAAATTCCGTGGTTTTTGAGACTGGAGAAGCCTAAAAAATGACGAAAAATTTCAATAAATTTAAAATTGCAAGTTTTATTTAAAAAAATTGGTAAAAAATGTGATATTAAAAACATGAACAAAACTGCAAATATTTTAAAAAATTGCTTAAATTGGTGATGTTAAAATATTGAAGAACATTCCATTACATCTACAAACTATGCAGTAACATATAATCAAACAATAGAGGAAATTCCGTGGTTCTTGAGAATAAGGAAATCTAAAAAACGACAAAAAATTTCAAAAACTTTAAAAAAAACTGCAAGTTTTATTTTTAAAAAATTGCTAAAACTTGTGATATTAAAAAGTTGAAAAATAATCCATGACCAACAAAAATTTTCCTAAAATTTATAATCAAACACCGACGGAGGCTTTTTTGACCATTGAGGCTCGAAAAATCTGAATAATGACTACAAATTTTAAAATTGGAAAAATATCAAAAAGATGCAAAAATTTGTGATGTTAAAATCTTGCAAGACATTCCGTTTAATTTAAAAAATATTCAATAACCTATCTTGAAACACTAGAGGAGGTTCCTTGGCTCTTAAGGCTGAAAAAATCTAAAAGCCGACAAAGGATTTCAAAAAAAACTTGAAAAAAAGCAAGTTTTTTCAAAAAATTGCTAATATTTGTGACATTAAAAAGTTGAAAAACTATTCCATGAACGTTAAAAATTTGTCAGTAACTTATTATCAAACCCCATAGGATGTTCATGGCCCCCTGGGTCTGGAAAGACCTGAATAAGGAAAAAATGTCAGAAAATTTGAAAAATTGCACGTTTTGTCAAAAAATTGCTAAAACTCATATTAAATGTTGAAACAATTCCATTACCGCTAGAAACAATGCAGTAACCTATTATTTAACCCTAGAGGAGGTTCCTTGAAACCTAGGTCTGATAAAAAAAACAAAAAAATTCAAAAAGCTTGAAAAAAATTGCAATATAGTATAAAATTGGGTTTTTAGCAAGCTGCTCTTCGTCAGTAGCTAGCCATGGGAGAGAGAGGGGGGTGCATCGGAGGCTGATTGGGGGGGCGGGGGGGGGGGGCAACACTGGGGTGGGAGGCAACACCGCGTTTGGGGGGGGGTGGGGCAATAGGGGGGGTCAACAGGGTGGGGCAATAGGGGGGGGGGGTCAACAGTGGGGGTGTCTTCAACCTCTAAGAACCGCCCTTCACACCATAAGTATAAGTCTCCAAAACAGTTTGAGCTGAAACAGAACTGAAGGGCTCTAAGAGCACTTAAGGCCCGCTGCGCGCTACCTGTTTATCCCGTTTTTGAGGACGAAAAGTCAAAAGCTTCAGACGAAAAATCGGTCAAGCGAAAAATCGCATAAAAAAAAGACCGTCAGGACTAATATAATTGCTACAAACTTCGTTTGAGAGCAATTAAAAATGGCACAAGTTTTGGCGCACTTTTCATTTGACTTTTAGTATTAAATTGCCGTCAATTGAATTCAGCTGATTGGAATTCTGATTGAGAGAGAATTTAAGATCACGAGAAACGCAAAAAGTCAAGGGCGTAAAAGTCACTCGAAAGTCAAAATTGTCAAGCAAAAATTTTGCATAAAAAAGACACACGTTTACAATAATTGCTATGAACTTCGTTCAAGAGTAACAGTTTAACAGCTTAAACAGTTTAACAGGGAAATGCCTCATTAAAAAGATCAGATTTTTGAAGCAGAATCGACCAACTTTGCATCAATATCTCTCAAGCAACTAGCGTTAGTCTTTGTTTTAGCTCGTTGATCATATGGGGTCATTAGACGCAAAAGGCAAATGAGAGCAGAAAAAAGGTAACCCAAACCTTTCAAAAATACCTTGAGGAAAATACCATGAATTAGTATAGCGGGGTGTAGCCTGATCGGGACTAAGAATTTAACAAGGGGGTTTCAAATAACCTCATTAGAGGTTAATATATACTCTTAAGATTTAAAGTGAAAAACGGCACCAGTTTCGGCACACTTTTCATTTGACTTTAGTATTAAATTGCCGCCAATTGAGTTCAGCTGCTTGAAATTATGCATGAGAGATCACGCCAAAACGCAGAAAGTCAAGGCCGTAAAAGTCACTCGAAAAGTTAAAAAAAACAGTCAAGCAAAAATTTCGCATCAAAAAAGACGCACAAGTTTACCATAATTGCTTCTCTTCGAGAGCAATTAAGCATCTAAACAAATGGCGAATGACACAGAACTGAAAATTTTTTCTAAGAACGGGACGAGAAATCTTTTCATATTTATTAACTTCCAAAAGATCTGTTTGGTAGACTTTAAATTTTAAATTCAAATTTTAATCTAACATCTATTGAATATTCACAAATTAACCATGTCACTTTTACTTGAAGATCAATAACCTCAACAAGGGTATATGATTAAATTTTTGTTAGTGCGATAGCGACATATTGGATACTTCAATCAACACATAGCAAATCGGCGAACATTTATGCATTTCAACTCCACCTTTGAAGAAGTCGATTCTGAAAGCGAAGCAGTAGTGGTCAACATTTATCTTCTTCAACAACTTTAAGCCGCTTGAAAAGGTTCTGAACTCAAGTCCGAAGCCGTCCAGGTAAACCTCAAAGCTGTTTTATCGTACAAGTAATCGAAAGGAAAGTTAACTCTAGTCATCTGATAAGTTAACAATTCCTGATTACTTTCAAACGCTTCAATTTGTGCCAAAAGATCCAAATCTTCACCAGAATCCAGTTTTTGTCCAGTAATCATGTTGAACAGTTCGTACACTTTCGGAACTTGCGATTCTCCTAAATGTTTCGAGAAAAATGACGTAATATTTCTGCAATCTCTGAACAAAAATTGATGTGCTTTCGGGTGCGAAATATCTACCGATTGACTGACATCTATCACGTACAACTTCGAATCGAGCCATAAAAGGTTATACTCGCTCAAATCGGCATGAACAAGTTTACACTTCCTGTACACGTCCTTAATACATTGAACTGATTGGTCGAAAGCGGACTGCAACTCATTCGTTGTTAGAGAAGCTTCCTTCAGATTAGGAGCAGGAAACCCTTCTTTCCCCAAGAATTCCATAATGACGATGTTCTTTTTGACCTTGACCGCTTTCGGACATCGGATTCCGTTTCGGTGCATTTTTTCCAAATTGAGAAACTCCTTCAACGTCCATTGCTCTACAATTTTACGTGAGTTCTGTTTGCTATAGTGCTTCTGAAACAATAAACTTGAGGATCTACGTCAGGATTTGTGAACACCGGGATGAAAGAACCTGTTCTTTCCTGTGCGTGATTATTTTTTGCCCAAATTACATGCAATAGCAGCCCTGATAGAGTTGAAGGGCAAATACCGAATTGAGCATATTTGGGCTAAAATAAAAACTATTTGCGATCACTATTTACCATTTTCACGCAGCGTATACACTATTTTCTATGTATTCCTGGTCAAATTCAAAATGTCAAGCATTGCAACTTTTTGCTGTAGGGTTTCTGCGATTAGAAAACGGCCCATATTCACATTATACACCCTACTCTCCCATCCCTTTTGAATGGGCCAAAAATTCACGCACCCAAACTTCAGAGATTCAAATTAAGTTGAATTAGAAACGTGCCTTGAACCTATAGTCATCAGCTATGTACTGATCTCTGGCTTTGAATTCGTTTAGAGTGCTCTTGTGAACCTTTAAAGCCACCTCCTCTGGTACTTGGGTTAGCCTCTCGTTCCCTGGTCCACCAAATGCATGGTAGATGTTGGCTTCCTTCCCAGTACTAGCACACCCGCCTGTCAATTCAATCATCTTAATCTTTAGCAGTTCCTGAATGTTCTGTTATGCTATTATGTCTACCGTAATTAACGCTGTTTGGATCTTTTTTGCAACGAGAATGACTATTCATGTTATTTTAGAGTCAATTATTTCTTTTGAAAGACTTGTCATGCCTCTAAAATTTAGCACTATCGTTATTGCAACGAAAATATACAATGGTTTAAACATAATCAACAGAGTCAATGAACAATTAAAATAATTCATTGGTATTAAATAAGTTTCTAATTTTAATTTAAGTTTGGTCAATTTAGTCTATTCTGTCCTATCACGGACAATCGGCATACAAATGTGTACACAACTTCGTTCACCTATTTCTGTCAATAACTCTCATTGCCACCCCTCTCTCCTCCCCCCACACCGCCCCCCCCCCCCCCCCCCCCCCGAAAAAATACTTTACCTATGCTGTCGAGTACACCATTGTTGACCATCTTCATGAGAAGCAGACTAGTCTTGGCATCCATCGCATTCTCAGCTGTGGAGTGATCTTTCTTCTCGTGCAACTTTGCAGCCCTATTCTCCTGTCTAAAACACAAGCTATTCATTGATCAAATTAACAAACCAACTGACATCGCATGAATTGCTCTCAATAGAAAAGCTTTGGTTGCAGCTTAGTGGTAGAGCTGCTCCGAGAGTTAATTCCCTCGCTGTGTCTTTCCGTGTTTATCTCGTTTCTTTGGACAAAAAGTCAACTCAATCAAGCAAGCTTTACAAGAAACTTCTAGAAGAACAATGTCAAGCAAAAATTTTGCACGAAAAGACAAACACACGCTTACAATGATTGCTACAAACTTCGTTCGAGAGCAATTAAAAAAAATAGATACACAAAACTGCAACTTGTTTTCTCATGCCCCCCCCCCCCTCTGTCAAAGCAGAAGGGCGTACAGCATTGACTTTTTTGCAAATACCTTAAACCAAAAGTTGACCCATATCCGTTAATGCCACCTTAGTCTTTCAGGAGAGCGTGCCAAACATGGAAAATTAGTTAGAGTTGTAAACAAATTATAATTTTTCCTTGTAGCCCAGATCCAGAGGGATAAATCTAACGAGTGCTGCGGCGTCAGGACAAAATACCCAATGTGATAATAAATACCCAATATTTTATACTTATGTTGAAAATACCAGAACGATTATATAGCATAATATTTAGCTAGTGCATTGTCTCTCGGGCTTGATATGATACTATCACAACAGACCATTGGATTAAATTATCCGCAAAAACAAGATCACACATGCTTGCAAAACCGAATGTTAATTTGTAATCGGATTATTGAAAGCAAAAATGAAACGATTTTCACATTGGGTATTTTGGCATTGGGTATATACTGTCACGTAAGCGAGTACTACATAAATCATCTCAATTGTTATCAGGTACTGTTATCTCATTTACACCTGCGTGTGGGAGAATTAGGGTTGATCTTTCGCTAACTCACCTGTTAATTGTCAAAATTGGTCTCACCTGTACGAGTGTGTCTTGAGTGACTTGTAGACCTTATTGGACAACTTCAGGTCCATTCCAGTTCCGTCTCCACTTTGGAAAGAGGGTCCGAAGTTCTCCATCCTACTCACATTCCTCCTTCCCGAAAGATCTGCATCGTGTTTTGTCACAGCTGTTCCGTCACTAGTTCGAACAAAACCTAAACAAACATCAGGTTGAGGACTGAAACCTTCATCAAAAAGAAATTTTAAAAGCGGCTATGCTCAAATATATAGCTTTCTTCAACTTAAATTTGTCTATTTTGTACAATTCTGTATGTCAGTTTTTTCAATGAGCATAAATGAAATTTAAATGGCACATATTTTTTTTAAATTCTGGACGTTCTGGGGTCCATCAAATATAGAACATCTTAAATACTTCACCTCTCTTTTGAGTTGCTATAAAAAGTGTAAACTGAAAATTTGTACTCCTCTTCTGAATTTAAATTCTATGATTCAATAAAATACTGATTGCCAGTGCCATCGCCAACTTATCTGATTGGATATTCATCATTAAAGTCTTAATGCCTTATATGTAAGGATATTAGGAACTGAGAGATCTAGTTAACAGGAAAAAAATTTCTCTTTAGTTTCTACAACTGTACCGGAGATCGTATCAATACTAATAAAAATTAAACAACCGACTAAACGTCGGAAGAATTGCTCTTGAACGACTAGTGGGAGCTCTAATCAATTGCACTCGCAGCCTGCATCAGTCGGGGGGGGGGGGGAGCCTAAATGGGACTAAGAAGTTCTATAGTGGGCTTCAAATAACCACATTAGAGGTTAACATATACCACTATTAAGATTTAAAGTAAAAAATGATACCAGTTTCGGCGCACTTTTCATTTGACTTTTAGTATTAAATTGCCGCCAATTGAGTTCAGCTGCTTGAAATTGTGATTGAGAAAAAATTTTAGATCACGCGAAACGCAAAAAGTCAAGGGCGTAAAAGTCACTCGAAAAGTCAAAATTGTCAAGCGAAAATTTTGCATAAAAAAAGACACACACGTTTACAATAATTGCTATGAACTACGTTCAAGAGCAATTAATAAAATCACCCTTGTAGTTAAGTTATATTCAAAATATACAACCTAGTTCGAGGGAAATTCACTTGAAGGCCATAATTCTGACCTCTTTTAGGTGTGAACTGACTGGCTTGTCCAGTAGCCCTTCCTTCTGCTTTGAAGTACTCCTCCCATTTCTCTTCCGCCTCTTCATCGCTACTGTCACCTGAGTCACTCGAGTCGTACCTCCCTGGGGAGAGTTTGAATTGGTCATAAGATATGCACACTTTGTTGTTGCGATTCATGACCTGAAACGACAAAAAACGCACTAATTATCTAACTCACACATAAACCGACTCGAATGACAAGCGGGGTAGCCTTAAAAAAGGCCAAAAAATTAGTGGATGCAAAGAGACGAAGGTGGGGTTTGAACTCTCGCCCCCCGGACACAATTATGAGATGTCCTGAGAGGGCCCTTTACAACAACTACGCAAAAATTTAACATAAACGAAAATTTAGACACGTTTAAAATAATCGCTTCGAAATTTGTTCTAGAGCAACTTAATAGTTGAAACGTTGCAAATTTTAGTAGGATCTATTTCTTTCTTTACATTCATCGTGAACAGTTTTACATTCAAAAGCATGTTTGATATGACTACTGCGGGATTTTGCTGTATTAACGGTTTATGCTAGTCTGGTAACAAGTGTTACCAGCCATACATAACCATTTATATAAAGCAGTCAATGTGTAAAATGGTGTAAAATGTCAATTACAGATGCTTATATTTTGCGTGCTGCCTACCATCCAGACTGAAAAAAATATTCAAACAATGCTGCTCCAGATGTCGAAACATTGAGTATGAATCAACGAGTTCCCAATTTCCACAAAATTGAGTTGCCAGATGCCCCAACCGGGGATTGAACCGAGTGAAGCAAACAATAAATAAGTTAAATTCTGACCTTTTCGTATCTTTGAATTTGTTTATCGTGTTCTTGGTCAAACTGCTTCTGTAGCATTTGTGCCATCAGCCAATCAGAGCTCACATCGGATTGATCTGCAGCGCTCTGATTGGCTAGTTGATCAACAGCGTCACTCTGATTGGTGGAATAATCATCCTGAGTTGATCTTTCTGGTGTAAATCCTGCTCGCAAATTTTCTTCATGTTGTAATTCTTTGGCCAGTTCTTCACTCATTAACTCTTCGAGACTGGTTACATCTCCTCCGTAATATTCTTGAGGTATATCTGAATCGATGGGACCTATAATTGCATGTTTTAACTACAAGCCATAACTGAAAAAAACACGTAGTTCCGCAGATAAGAACCTACCGTGAGAAAAAAGTCTGCTTGATTCTGAAGGTTTAGAAAACTGAAATTCTTCTCGCGATAATCCTAAAATTTCAAACATAACCAACTAGGGGGTCGCGGAAGAAACTCTTTCGAACGACTAATAGGAGCCTGAATCGAATCTATTGCATAGAGACTGGGCTTTATCAGTTTACCCCGTTTCAATTGATTCTGCTCTTTTGACAATGACCGTATTCACTATATTGTACAAGTCAATACGTAAAAGAATTTAAATTACATTCAGTTGAAACAGTGAGTGAGGTAAGTCACGAGTCAAACGTAAAAATCGAGACTCAAGTAAAATGAAAAACGTGATCAAAAGGTAAAGCGAAATAAAGAAACATAGCAGGACACGTCGAATTACTATCAACATAATTAAATCAAAAACTGAAAATTACTATACCTGACCGGCAGACCAACTCCACAATACCAACCACACAAATATAGATAAAATTGAGAATATTGACATTGCTAAAATTCTTGCAACTAAAATCCTGCAAGCCCATTTTTTAGTCAATTTAGATATATCCATTAACCCGAGCATACGTTTTAACAAAACTTTTTGGCCTCTAAATTATCTACAAAGTTTCATTCTTTAAGATTTTATTTGCTATAATTCGTGTTATTTATAATTTCTTTAACCATTTTTCTTTCACTACAAACTATCGAGTAACGCGTCTGCAAGCCCTAAAAAGGTTTCATTCGCCTATATAGACCTAAAACGACAGGAAAATGCAATTTCTTTCGAAGTTGCTCATATCCTTGATCTAATTATCCTCACAACCATTTTGATGTCCCACAAGTCTATCCACTGACTCATCTTCAGGCCAAAAAACCTTTCACGGGGCTTTAAAGATCAACAAACTAAAAAAAAATCAAAATAATCTGAAAAACTCACAATTTCTATAAAAACTGGCTGAAATTCGTGAAACTAAAATCTGCAGCACCAATTCGTTGTCTTCTAGAACTACCAAAATAGCCATTTCCAGAACCTAAAACTTTCATTGGCCCCAAGACGAAACATGAAAGAAATGACACGGAATAAAAGAAACTGAAAATGCAAATTTCATTGATATCTTGCTCAAATTCTTAATATATTGATAACCAGTTAGTTGTCCCTGCACACTACTCAGTCACCACTTGATTACGCTGAAAAAGAATTATTTGCCCATACGGTTAAAGCATCCAAGGAATGACCGAATAATCAAAATCGAAGAAACTGCATATTTCCTTAAAAAGTTAGATTCGTCAAACTAATATCTTCATAAACAATAACTCGTCTCTACAGACTGTTGAGTTAACCATTGAGGTATTCTATCAATAGAGGTCAATGAAATCTTTTTATGGCTTGACAGTGGGATACCGAATAGCTGTTTAAGTCAATGAAATGGTGTTGAGGTTATTAATATCAGTAAAATTAATAAGTTTTCATTTCAACTTGCCAATTTTTTTTTGTGAAATTTGTTTTTTTTTCAGTTTTTCGATCTTTAGGTGGTCACTTGAAGAGATTAAAACGGTTAACTCAACTGTCTGTAAAGAAAAATTATTGGTTATGAAGATATTAGTTTAACGAATCTAGCAACTTTTTAAAGAAATGAGCAGTTACTTCTAATTTAAAAATTCTGTCCCTTTTTTTGGATGCTTTGACCGCATGGGCAAATAAATCTTTTTCAGCGCATTAAAGTGGTAGCTGAGTAGTGTGTAGGGACAATTAACTAGTTATAAGGATAATAGTACCAAAAATTTAAGCAAGATTTCAAAAAAAAACGCATTTTCAGTTTATTCTTTATTCCGTGCCATTTCTCTTGGGG
Source organism: Convolutriloba macropyga (assembly GCF_964194025.1). Taxonomy (NCBI): domain Eukaryota; kingdom Metazoa; phylum Xenacoelomorpha; order Acoela; family Convolutidae; genus Convolutriloba; species Convolutriloba macropyga. Next base: position 59,128,998 of record NC_134477.1, on the reverse strand, counting down.
CATGTTTCGTCTTGGGGCCACTGAAAGTTTTAGATTCTGGAAATGGTTAATTTGGTAGTTTTAGAAGACGATTTTAGAAGTAACGCTTTTCAATTTCGATAAAGTTTTTACGGGCCATAGGACCTTTTTATGTCTGTTTTTGAGCTATATTTTTAAAACAATTTAAACACCCAAAATGATGGTTAAAAATATAGCTTAAAAAGAGATATAAAAAATATTATGGCCTGTAAAAAAACCTTTATGGAATTTGAAAAGCGTTACTTCTATGCCGTGCTATGGAATAGCTCAAAACGTGAAAAATTGAACCATTTTGGGCGCAAAAGAAATGACCTTTTCACCTGCAAAAAAAAGACAGAACCAACGATATTTAACGAGCTACATTTTTCATGGAGTCACAAAACTCAATTAGACGAAAAATGAACTCGGACAACCCTAAAAGATCTAGAAAAACTTTCATCCATTTCCTACGCACATGGCTTTATTTTTGCCTCAAATCAAATATCAAAACGGCAGCAAACGCATTCACGAAATATTCATCCATCAGAAGCAAAATTTTTATCTAGTACTATGTTAATGATATAAAAACAGTACTGTTTTTGAGGAAAATTGAAGACCACTGACATCACGATTTATTAATAATGATACAAATGAAATGTCAGCATGAAATTTGTGAAAATTTACAATACATTGAAAGAAAAACAAATGAAAGAATATTGAAACAATGCAATTACGAGACAACGAGTAATTTGTTAATTTTAGTGAAACTTAGAAGTGAATGAGAAAACGTTGATAAAGAAAAATCGGAAAAGGCTGAAACAGAATTCAAACTAACATATCCGCCAAGTTAATAAAAAACGATCGAAACGGTTTCTAACATAGCACTCTTTTGATTCATTTGCATGAAAACAAAATGGTGATTGGTTTGAAATAAGTTGCAATAACGAAGCACATACCCTATACACCAGGCCCCCACTTTCAGTTCTTACATTTTTATGACCATTTTGTAAATCAGAATCTTAGCAAAAATGAAAGAGCGAAACTGCACATGGCATCCAAATTAACTAAACTGATCAACTCGATCGTTTCCAGTCTTCATGACTTCACATAACTTTGTTGTGAATAAAGTTGAGGCAGGCCGGATAAATCAAAACAACCAAAATAGAAAAACGGGCACCAAAAATTCAAAACCAAAATAAAAATTCGGGAAAGGAATTCAAAATTAACTAACATTATATGAATAACGTTATGACAGTCCACCAGAAGCTAAACAACGTATCAGAAGATTGATATGTAACTATTTACTCGGCTTTGCTCTAAAACTGAGAGCGTTTTTGTAAAAACAAAGATTCAGATTAAAAATATTCACGAACCAAACGACAAGTTATCCTCTGCGCTCATAGAACAAAAAAATCCATTCAAATAACAGCTGTTTATAGCCCAGTTCTCCAGGTGCGACTGATAAATTTGTGAAAACAGAGAACACCAAAAATCTCCGATCTATCCAAGAATTGTGTTTACTAAACACCAAAATTGAAGGTTATTTAAAACCTCTCATTATCAGCGCAAAAACACCACCGCACCATTTACAAAATCAAGAAAAACGAAATGCATTTATCGATTAAAAATGAATTCGAAAACATGATCTTTTAAAACATTTGACAAACTAATGCAGATGACAAAACTAATTAACAGAAATGACGTAAAAATGGTTTTTAACTCATTAAGTCATGCCATTTTCACTTTTTTTGGGTCATTTTTAATTTGACAGTAGCTCATTTGAACTCATGTGATGTACTGAAATTCATTTCGACAACCTATGGTTTTAAATGGCTTTATATGCGCTCAGAAAAAGTTTTAAACCTGCTCCATAAATGAGACAAAAACCTAATGTATTACCAGTTCTTAAGCATTTCTGAACGTTGGACTCGAGAAAATTATTTCAAAATTACTGCCAAATTTTCTTATTTCATTCAGTATTCATCACAAAAAATAATTTTATGTACTTAGAAGTATATTTTTTGAAAATTAAACTCTTGAGTCGTTTCCCTTTTGGAAATTTCAATGCAATATTAAAGTCTTTGTTTCCTGCTTTTTGATTCATTTAGTCATGGGCAAAATAGTTTTTGACAGATTGTATAAATATTGTTTTTGAGTCAAAACTCAAGTCAAAATGTCAAACCAAATAAAAGTATAATATACAAAAGTAAAAAAAATGTAAAAGTAAAAAATACAAAAAATGATGAAATCAGGCAGAAAAATCAATTGCATTTTAGCGGAAGCAAGAAAACGGTCTAATTCCCACTCTCTGATATAACTTTCACATTCCCTTTAACAGTTATTTACTGCAATTCAAATATTTAGCTAAAATTATTAGCTTAAAACTCGTAGAGCAAATTAGATAGCAAAATTGATAGCAATATAGATCAAAAAAAGTAAACGAAAAAAAAAACAACCATCAGTCAACAAAATTTTCATAAACAGCCAAGTTTAAAACGATCGAAAAAGTTTCCTACATAGCACTCTTTTGATTCATTTGCATGAAAACATAAAAAGGTGGTTGTTTTGAAATAAGTTCCAATAACGAACCACACATACTCTATACATCAAGCTCCCATTTTCAGCTTTCTTACATTCTCATGACCATTCTGTTAATCAGAATCTTAGTGAAAAAGAAAAGAGCTAAACTGCTCATGGCATTCAAATTAACTGATCAACTCGCTTGTTTCCAGACTTCTTGACTTCACATAACATTGATGTGAATAACTTTGAGACAGTCGGGAGAAATCAACCCAGCCAAATTACAAAAAAGCAACGAAAAATTCAAAACCAAAACAAAAATTGGGCAAAAGAATTCAAAATTAACTAACATTTTATGAAAAATGTTAAGACAGTTCACCAGAAGCTAAACAGTGTATATGTAACTCTCTGAGCGTTTTTTTATAAAAAACAAAGATTAACATAAAAAATAATCAAGTACCAAAAGACAAGTTTAGTCATGAGCAAAAAAAGATCTTAACAGATTGTATAACTATTGTTTTTTAGTCAAAATTTAAGTCAAAATGTCAAATCAAATATAAGTATAATATACAAAAGTAAGAAAAAAAGGTAAAAGTAAAATATACAAAAATTGATGAAGGCAGAAAAAATCAATTGCATTTTAGCATGTTCAGCGGAAGCAAGAAAACAGGCTAATTCCCATTCTGATATAATTTTGACATTCCGTTTAACAGTTGTTTACTGCAATGCACATATTTAGCTAAAATTAGTAGCTTAAAACTCGTAGAGCAAATTAGATAGCAAGAAGTGATTGAGCAATTTGGATCAAGAAGTCAACGAAAAAAGTCATGCATCGGTCAATAAAATTTTTCATAAATACAAAAACATATGGCCATAATAACTTCGTCCGAGAGCACTTAATAAGGATAAAACTACAAGTGAATAAAATTGTAGAACTAGGAGAAAAAATATCTTGAAAATAACATTAAAAGTGAGCGAATAGAGCAAATCAGCCAAACGTTTACACAACTCTTTTAATAATCTATATCGCATCGACGTCAATGAAATGTGAAAAATCCCCCCATCAAAATGATCTACGCTCTCACGTTTTTCTAGAATGACTCAATCTTTCTGCATGAAACCTTTTAAGCGGAAAAAGTCTGCTTGACAAAATACCATCTAAGCATAATTTTTCACAGCCCCATCAAGTGCAATCGGGGAAAATAAACCAGCTCAACGCAACTTTAAGTGTTACAACATTGAGTGTGGTTAACTAACCACAGATTGAGTTGACGTGATTGTCATTTTCGTTGCTTTCCATGACCACGCCTGATGTTGATGACAACTGATTGTCACCAGAGATTGCTGAGCCGCAGTTAGGCTTTCGAATCCAAGCATTCAGAGCCATTCTAATCTTTTCAATCTAAAATGTTTGTAAATTTTAAACTGCTCTTTGGAGTTGAAAAAGCAACAAATTAAAGAGAAAAATAATTTGTCGTAAAAGTTTGTTTCGATTAGCCGAGTTTTTTTACCTCTAAAATTTAATTTTATTCAATAAGGCATTTGCAGCTATAACAAATTAGCAAAAATGAATCAAATAAAGTTTGGTGTTTGTGTTCACAATGTAGTAACGTTTGCTTTGATTACTTTTAGAATGACGCCGATGCCTATTTAAAAAGGTCGCTGATAATGCGCGTTTAAAATGAAATCTATAAATAGAAACACCGTCACATGACGTAACTATTAAAATACACTCTCTCGTAATACTTATACAAATCACAAATTTGCTTAGTTCTTATGTTGAGAATATAATTACAAGCCGTTTCCCTTTTCTTTCATGGGACTATATAGATTTTGGCAGGAAAAACAGGCTGACTTGAACATTTACTTATGTATCGCTCCTATGAAACATGACGGACATTGTTAGCTATAGCTAAATGATCGCTAGTTTGATTTGCTTTTAACCCCCAGGAAGCACTACCAAATATTGGGCAAATGATTGGTCCTGATATACGCTCGTTCATCTATCAACGAAAGATAAAAACAAATCAAACACGTCCAATTCTTAGGGATGGAAAATCTGATGTCACATACATTATAAATATACTAAGCTGCCGAGCAAAAAGTTCCAGAGAAAGTATTCTACCCTCCTAAATTTACCCCCCTAATCTTCCGTCTTTTCGGGGTAGTTTTTTTGGGGGGGGGGGGTGTTAAGTCTAAAAATGCCACCCATTACCCCCTAATCTTACATCGTTTTACCCACCATAGACAATTACCCCCTACTCTTACATCAGTTTGAGGGGTAATTTCGACACGGGAATGAAAAGCATTCAAAAATGGTACCTGGAGAGTTTTAAGAAACCTTTAAGCTATCACAGATTTCGGACAGCGCAACAAAATATCAGCTAGGCGTCAAATCGGAAGGAACAATACACGAAACACAACGTACCAGTTGAAAAAATATATTCTTATATGTTAGCTTTCCCTTCTATTTCTAGGTTCTAAATCTCTGATGAATGAACATTATACATTGGCAAAAATCTCTAACATATTTTACAGAAAAAGTCCAATTTGAGTTCAGCAAGTGGCCAATTGGTTCGAATCATAGAACATGCAAAAATTCCATGACTGCTGATGTTAAGTCTTTTGTTATTGTTATTGGGAATTTACGACTGCTTCTCGAGGGTTCGTTCTGACCCTTGAGTCTTGCTTTTAGAGAATTGTCCGTAAATTTCGGCATCGGTGACAATCGCACCACAGTTGCCACGTGCAGATATTCTGTGTTGAACGATTTATTAACAAACTTCCACATCAAGTTTAGTATTCGGTTTTTCAGTCCTCGCGGTTCCATGAAATCTATTTCCTTGTCGATTCGCTTTGCGGGTCTGCAATTTTTGAAAACGAATTCGTTTCGCGCTTTTTCGAGCCTTGCTTTTCTGAGCGTGTACTGATTCTTCCTCGAACTTTGTTTATTTCAGGTATTTCAATATCGTCTCTTCCTTCTTGAGTAAGCTTTGAGAGAGTGAGGAGATCGTTCATCTGCATGTACAGTGGTAATGGCAAGATATTCAAAAGCCTCAGTTGATTCTCATAGGGCTCGTTTCGTCCTGTTATCCACATAACTGCTTTCCGCTGGAGTTTTTCAAGATTGCCTAAATCAGATTTTGATGGCGTAGTACAGCTGATTCCGTATAACAAGAATAGCAGAACCAGCGATTTGTATAATCCCAGTTTTATGAAGGGTTTTACGGCATAGGCCACATTCCTCCTTATCAAGTAAAGAGATCTGTTTGCTTTATTGAGTCTAGCATTTATATGAGCCGACAATGTCAGTTTGTTACTGACGTTTATACCAAGTTCCTTGACTGCTTGCAGAGTGTTCAAATTTTGATTTAAGAGTTCAAAATCCTCTTCTGGCCCTCTTATGTTTAGTATTGCACACTTGTTGACTGCAAGTTCCATTTTGTTTGTCGCTACCTTTTTTTGTTATGCATTTATGTCCTCCTGGAATTCGGTGTCAATGTATACTATAGAGTATCTTCAGGTCATCAGCAAACAGGTATGGATTGCTAAATCTTAGGAGATCTGGGAGGTCCTTGATGAGTATACAGAACAGAAGGTGTCCAGGAAGAGAACCTTGTGGGACGCCACTTGTGATTTCAAGAATCCTGGAGTTTCTGTTATCAGCTCTGACGAATTGTTGTCTATTGTGGAGATAGTCAATCAAAATGTTGAGAAAGCATCCACCCACACCAATTCGACCTACTTTGATGAGTAATTCTTTATGCGGTACTTTGTCGAAAGCCTTGGATGAGTCAGAGTAGAAAGCAACTATGTTGTCACTTGTGTTCTTGTCCATTGCCTCGTAAATTATTTGCAGGAAGGAAAGCTTATTTTTAGTTACAGATCTACCTCGAACAAAACAATAATGATGCTTGCTCAAGTGTTTTTCAAAGTGTTCATATAGTGGCTCGTACATGCATTTTTCGAACATTTTACAGTCGATATTCAGAAGAGAAAAACCGGACGATAATTCTTGACTAGCCTCTTGTCGCCCTTGTTATAAATAGGAGTGACTGATGCGATTTTTCATTGGTCCAGAATTTTTCCCAAGCACTTTATGTACTTAAAGACTAGGTATAAGACTCATTCATTGCTTTCGCTATTTTTCGGTAGAAGATAGGGGGTACCCGATAGGGCCTCTAGTCTTAGTGATGTCGAGCTCCGATTGTATTCGATTAATTTTTTGCTTTGATATACAGAAGTTTGTAAAGTTGGTTTCATGGAATTGATGTTTTTTATGCTACAGGAATGTTTTGGAGTGTAGACAGAATGAAAGAAGTTGTTTATTAAGTTTACTTTGTCTTCAATGTTGGATGCTGACCTTCCACCATTGATCAGTATTTTTGGGAGGTTTGGTGACTTATTAAGACTTTTGAGAAGTTTGAAGACCATACTGGTGTCTCTGGTACTCATTATTTTCTCTTGATTATTACACCGATCTATTTCTGCGGCTTCTGTCACAACGTTTTGAAATTTCCTTACGATGTTTTCCGATATGACGTTGGTTTGTTCGCTATCAGTTTACGCTGAGTGTTCAAATTTTTCATCAAATTGGACGTACTTGGTGTAATCCAAGGTGGTAGAGATTGACTATGCCTGCTCTTTTTGGGAATTGTTGCTTGTGCTCCTTCGTCGAAAAAGTCGTACAGCTGTTGATTATGTTTGTGTAACACACTAGTTTGAAGTCAGCAATTTTGATCATTTCGCTTACTTCCTAGTAATCAGCTCTTCCAAAACTTCGAAAAGTTCTCAAAGTTTGTTTCATCTATGTATGAAGGCACTCAACTAGAAGACTGATTGCCTTGTAATCAAAGTAGTTAAATGTTTTGTGAATTCTTCGTTAAGAGCAGAGTGCATTTAACAATTTCGATAGAAACCAACGTCCAGTATGAGGTTTTTGCGGTTGTTAAAAACAACGCTTTGAAGAAAAAAGTTGCTTTCAAAGGTTTCTAGTACTTCCTGTTCATCAGTGTCATCACTTGAGAAGTTGTGCCAGTTTGTGTTCGGAAAGTTTAGATCTCCACAGATTATTGCCGTGCTGTTTTTTGATAGGGCTGACAGAAGTGTTCCAAAGTCCTCTTTTGTGTATCTGTACCCACTTCTTATCGGGGTGTTGAGGAACACAGAAATAAAAAAGCGGAGTTTGTTAATTTCTAGTCTGCAGGTGAGTTAACAGTCGGATTGGTCAGTATTAAGTTGTTCAGATGCTAGGCTGGTTTTGATGGCAACCATTGCGCCTCCGTGAGTGTTGTTTTCCGCATCTTGTTTTCTGTCTCACCTATATATGGTGTAGTTGTCTAGGAGTAGTTCAGATGATGAAATATTGTCGTTTAACCATGTTTTGCAAGCACAAGTAATGTTATAGTCATTGAGCATTACTGCATTAGCAAATTTCGATCTTCTTTCCGGGCTTTCTAGGCTTCTTGTTTTAATTAGAAGAATATTGATGAAACCTAGTCACCATCCTTCATGGTTATCTTCTAAATCTACTTTCTTGCCATCATTGAACAGCTCGAGGTTTCGATCTTTCAGTTTATCGCGGGTAACATTTTCTTCAAGTAGTTCTCTTCGTTTTTTAAGACACAAATTATCTTTGATTGCGTCTTCTTTTGACAAGACCGGTAAAATGAACCCATCTTTCTAAGTACAAACTGTTCTTTTTTCGTTGGCTTTTGCTAAAATTAGTCTGGCATCATGTTCAGTCGGAAGCGTCAGAAGTAGTGTCCGTGGTTTTTTCCCAGTGTTGCTGAATTTACCAAGTCGTTTTAGCTCCGTTATTTGGGTTGTCACTCCTATTTGGTGTAACACATCCTTCACTTTATTCATAAAGGAACCACAATTTTCGGCTTTGGACTTGTCGGCGTCTTCTGAAATCCCTTGTATTCTAATGCTTTTTTTGATATTGTGATCCAAACCAGGCGGCTTTGGGTGAAGTACCTCCATTTCTTGGCTGGACGGCAACATCTTCCGCATAGCTCTTATCTACTTTTTCGCATGTAGTTTTAATGTCTGCAATTTTTAATGTCTACTTCCATTGTCTGCAATTTTTTGTTGATCTGCTGCGTTTCTGTTTCAAATTTTTCATTCATCTTGTCAACCGTTCGACATTTTATGAAGTTGTCTCTTTCGGTATTATTCAGACATTTTACACAGAGAAGTATTGCCAGATGACCCGCTTCTTTGAGACTATTAACTGCAACTTGCGTAAGTCCAGAACAACTTGGCTCGAATAGCATATGAACATTACAGGTGACGCGTATGTATCTTGACGATCTTTGATTTATCACCTTTTTACACGTATTGCAACTTTTTGACATTGTTAAGGAGGGATAAAAAAAGCGAGAATTAAAGAACAGAAAGATAGATAAAGCTAGGACTCTGGACAACCAAATCCAATCTCTTAACAACGGAAAAAAGTCGAAAAAAATTTTGTTCAAAGCCTGGACATTTAAATCCAGTCTTTTGACAAAAATTTTCTATAAATTATTCAATGTCCTGAGTTTCTTCCAATTTCTTTAGTTTTCCTTTTCGTTGTTGCTCGTTCGGCTTTTTTCGTTTCTTTAAGAGTCTATTGAGGTCGATACCGTTATTGATAACCATTTCGAGTCTGAATTTCTAAGGAATGTTGTTGGTGAAGCTCGTTGTACTCGTTGGTCTGTGAGCTGTCTTTTCGTTTACTCTAAGATATGAGATCCTTGCATACGTTGACAACCGGTATATTCAAAGTTTTCAGCTCTGACTCTATGCCTCAGGGCGCAACCTCTTTATGTTGTTTCTGATGACGAACGTCAAATGGGTCAGACGAAAAATTGACCAAGCGGAAAATTGCATAAGACTAACAGGATTAATATATTTGCTACAAAATGTTTTTGAGAGCAAGTGACAATGGTTTCCTAAAAATTTCCTGATAGATCATTCATGATAAAAAGCATCAACATAACCACAACCACACCACAACTATTACTCATTGATAATGGGGTTCAGAGGTGATGACATTACGCCACATAACAGCAGCTGAAGTGCGGCACCAACAAAGAGAGAGAGAAGAGCGAGAGAGAGAGAGAGAGAAAGAGAGATAAAACGTGAACGAGAAAGAGAAGGAAAGGAAACCTAGCCAACAAAAAGAGAGACAGAAATATCTTCCATGATTGAATTTGACTCTGCAACTTCTAGTTATCGAGCCTTGTTAATAAATCAAAGAAAAAAAACTGAAAAAGGCAAAATTATAAAAATTAATTTTGCAGTAAAAAAAGTTCAAAACCTTTTATTGTCTCAAATTTCCGTCAAGTAACCCATCTCCGAGACTTGAAAAGTTTCCTCGGCCAGTAATGGTCAATAAACTCAGAAAGGGACAAATTTTGAAAAATTTTGAAAATTGCAAATTTAAAAAAATCTCGCTAAAAATAAATATATGAATATCTTAAGAATCATTTCATTGTCTCAAAAGACTATCCGTTATCCCTGTTTAAAGCCCGAAATAGTTTTACAGGCTCTTAAAGATTCATACACTTGGAACATGAAAGTTTTTCAGAAAATTGCAAAGTTTAAAATTTATCTAAATACTACTAAAACTGGAGTGTGTGGGTCATGTGTAGGTCTGATCTAAAAATTGGTTAAATTTTAACCACTGTCACCAAGAGAAACAAATGCAGCGAACTTTTTCATTGAAAACGTTTGGTAACGTGGAAAAAATCCGAGAAAATAAGGATGGTCAGAATACAGATAGGCTGAAAAACCTGACAGGGCTATCAATTGCCATAAAAAAATTCGTGATTTTCTTCTCAAAAAGATCCCGAAAGCAAACGGCAGTTAATAATCTTAGAAACTAAGTTGAATTTTTCAAAAAAGAATTCTCAAATTTAAGAATCAGAAAACCACTACAATTAGATTTCAAATCACTGCAATTAAGACAAAAACAACACATACTTCTTCCCTGCTGTATATAAGCTAGACATAGTTATTCAAAAGTTAAATTAACCATAGAAAAGACAAACAACAGAATAATATTAAAAAGCAAAAAATCGTAAAAAAACAAAACCCAGGCCAGAAAAATGGCAATATATAGCAATTAGTGAAAATTTTGGATACGGCTTTCTAGCAAACTCTCAGTACTGCCTTATGTGGAATGAAATCAATTGCAAACAAAAGAAATGACAAAATTCTAAGAAAATTCTGTAATCATTCAATTTTTTAACAACCAATATAACAAAAAAAATCAATAACACAAACATAATTTTAGTTTCCAGGACAAAGCTAGAATGATACAAATTAGAATGTGAAGCATATGGACACAATGCAGGGAACACCGTAACAAAAAGAATTTCTTGATTTTTGAAAATTAAAAACCAAATTTAGAAAACAAGGAAAACGAAAAAATTTCATTGTTCAGCATCCGAGAGAAAGAAAGACAACGCGTCATCCGAGACAAAGATCCATCCTTCTGAACAAAACAGACAAAAAGAAAAAGCAGAACTCAAACATACGAAAAATTGAAACATTTTGCAAAAAAATTGTCAACAAACTTTTAAGACTGCGTTTATGAAAAAATTTGAAACCGTTTTTCAAAAACTTAACGACAACAAATGATTGAATTCTTATTGAAACGAAATTAAGGTCCCTCATATTGCACAAAAAGACTATTTCTAGTAACTAAAACCAAAATACAGAAACCAGAATACAAAAATTGGAAAAAAACTGCCAAAATCGGATTAGCATATGTACAATTTTATAAAACAAAACTACATCGAGGTAAAAAGAGGCGTTAAGTATATGATTTATCAAAGGGAAGTTGCCATATTAACTATTTTTTGACAAAAAACGGCTGAAAGATCGCGAAATGAAGAAATTAATAGAAAAAGCCAAAAAATTAACAATAAAATCAAGAAATATGTGCCAAATTTGAACTTGAAACGCACTTTCCGGCTCTGCAAAATACTGTGGTATCAATTTTCGAGGTTTACATTTCCATATAACATCGAATAAAAATTACTTCTACAAAAAAACCAAATAACAGCCAAAAAAACTGGGCCACTTGGACCAAAAAACGGCTACAAACGGTTATCTATATGTGCCATTCAGTCAAAAACTAATTTTCAAAGACAAAAAGTCATTCACTAAACGCAGCGCATGATCAAGAAATTTCTCTCGCTCAGAAAAAATCAGTTCACACGGCATTTTTACTCACTTTCGCGTTTAGGTCAAAACAGCGTCTGAACGAATAGTACTTCCGGTAAAAAAAACCCTTAAGAAAACCAATACTCCTCTTCGAGTCGTAAAAAGACCGACAGGACTAATATAATTGCTACAAACTTCGTTTGAGAGCAATTAATAATGCCGTTTGTATATAATTGTATATGCTAGTGTATGAAATGAAATCAATTTGCTATAACATGTATAAGAGGGGGGCAATAACAGAAATGAGCCCAAACTACATTAAATTTGTTAAAATCAACTTCAACATTGCAGGAAAGCTGTTTGAATTGTTTTTGTGAGAAACGACAATCGATATGTTAAAGACAATAACGAATGATCTCATTCGCTTGACAACCTTAACTGGACAGACATTGAAGTTAGTGATAACTCGGAGAGGTCAAATACGGGTTGATAATCAACGTTCTGTCTCAGTGACAATTTTAACACTGATCTCCGGGATTGATAGTTGCCGTATAAAAACTAAGTAAAAACTTAACCAACATAAAAAAGACTGGCCTAGTAACTGTGCCACTTCACCCGTCGATTCGGTACGGACAAATGAAAAACTGCAAACAGAAGTAGTTGTACAAAATGTATTGTCGTTTACGGTTTCAAGCACACACGCCGTGTTTGGAACTGATTTACCTATAAGATATTTTTGTATACGAAAAGCGCCTGCTCTGGGTTTGGTTTTTACATGGCAGAGCACTTTACAAAAATCCCTCAGAAACCGTTCAGCGGAAGGTTCGCAAGCTCTCTTCAACTCACAAGCCATAGGCCTGAACAAATACATTTCCTCTCTGTTTTTCGCTTTTTTTTTACTTTTTCGGCATCTGCATCTGCTGTGTCCAATTTTGCCACCGATCCACTCAAGATCGCAGGCGAGCAGATGCCGGCGATTACACTACGGTGACATCCCACAAACACTGTTATAAGATCATCGTGGCCATCGAATTGATTCAAATTTTTGCTTAACCGAATAACTGAAGCTAGAGTAGCAAGAGAATCTCCGCGCGCCCATAGTGTAGTAAACCATAGAACTTAATGTATGACATGCTCATAAAATACATAGTGAACGCACAATTCGAAATTTTCACAATAAATGGGAGAACAAAAAGAGATGGTTACTAAGAGTAAACCGGATTTTAACAATATAAAGAAAACATCATAAATAATGATGGGAATCATCACGGAATGTCATCTAGACGGGAGACGTCAAGGAATGTTTGTTCTTGACGGGATTCGTCAGGCAGGTAAACCTGTTATCTGTTAGTTTAACTAACAGGGACCCGTGCGGTAGAAAATAACTATGGGAAAATCCCCCAAAGAGATTAAAGAAAATGGGTAAAAATAACCTTAGATTAATCAATCATTGATAGGATCGAAACCAAAGACCATATTCAAAACTAAACCTCATATAATTGAGCTGCTTTTCTCTTATTAGCTTTACGCCTTCTCTTCTTTTGAAAATTATTGTATTTTCGACCAATAAGCCTATTTCTATATTGACAGCTTTAAAATTTACAGCTTCATAATTAATTAAAGTCTTAGACTTAGAAGATTTTCATCAGTAACCCCGAGGTTTTAAAGTGCTTTAGAAAAATCCCCAACCCAACCCGTAACCGAACACAGTGCACGGATTTTACACTGGCGACAGAGATTTAAAAAAAAGTTAATATTTTGAAAAACTTTAACAAAATTGTCGGTAGGAAGACGCGAATAAAAAGCACTTTAATCCCGAGAACCCGAGAATCGAACTAATCTCAAGAAAACACAAGATTTGGGATAACAAATCACCAGTTGCACCAATTTCCACAAAATTTTGTGGGAGTCAGTTGCAGAAGTCACAACGGAATCAGTCGCAAGTGAGAATTTACTCGCGTGCGGCTAACTTTTACTCGTTGGTGAATAGAGAAAATTGCTTGTGTGGAAAGACCGCATCATACCAAGTGAGTACGAATAAAGAGTTTTCTCTAGTTGTTGTCGTTGGTAATCGGAACTGATCGCCACTGCGTTAGTCTTGTTAGTCTAGGAAATTTTTTTTTTCATTCGATCTTAGTTGCGAAATTGACTTGTAGATAACGAGCGGCATAGCAATGGGAAAAAAAACTGCAGGATATTTGCGTTGTAAAATCAATTATAGCAATTGCGTTGTTTTGTACTCTGAAAGCTATTTATTGACTTTCTCTGAAACTACCATTAATTAAAAAAACAAAAAAGCAAAAAATAAGTTGATCAGGTAACATTAAGCAGGAGAAATTTAAAGAAAATTAAAGCACGTACTATCATCCTTGTCGTAATTAGAAACAATATATACATTATAAACATTGATCAAACAGGAAAAATCGGAGTTCAGCTAGTATCTTATTAAAATAAAAAAAGAGGATTTAGATGGGACAGTCATCTATAAGACTGTAAATTAAAATTTTGTTAAAAATTAAGAAAAAAAGTAAAAATAAAATACCATATTGAAATAAGCGTTAGTTTTTATAAACAAAAGTTTTTAAACATTAAAATAAAGAGAGTGTTATAGAAATTCAAAGATAAAATTAGAAAACACCTACCAGTGACGATCTACTTGATAATTGTTTAGTAGAAACTATTATTTTCAACAACTAAACAAAGTCTTAAAAGGGCACGATACAAGTAGGGAACAGTAAAATGGCAACGAGCTCGACCTCTAGAATGCTATTACCGGAAACTTTTACCGGTTCAAACGACTTGGAAAGCTACGTGACGCATTTTGAGCTATTAGCGGAACTACAAAAGTGGAAAAGAACTGAAGAAGATCCGTCCCGCGAAGTTGATAAACGGCCGCATTACTTTGCACTTAGGCTAAAAAATCTGCCATAAAATTCTATCGCACTCTACCTCACGATACAAGAGAAAATTATGATGAATGCGTTAAAGCTTTTTGAGAACACTATAGCGAAAAACCGGTCGTTTTCCGGGGACGGCTAGCTTGCCGCGTACAGCAACCAGGAGAAAAACTGACAGATTTTCTGGGAGACTTAAAGCAGTTGGCTTTGAAAGCTTACCCAACGGAGTCGCAAGACATTAGAAACCATCTCGTTCTGAGAGGATTTCTAGAAGGAACCAACCATAGTCAGGTGAGGTTAGATCTCAGAAAGCAAATTGGCGACAAGGATATGAAAATTGAAACAGTTTTGGAACGAGCATTGCATCTAGAAGCTGTAACAAGAATAGAAGAGGAAGAGCAAACAACAAAAGTTGCTGTAATTAGGCGGGATGAAACGAAAGATTTAGTGGAGGCCGTCACCAGGCTTGTGAACCAATTTTCAGTAGATGACAAACAGCGAGAGAACCGTCGTGATCAATCTAGGGAGCAAAGCAGTTCCCGGGGAGGGTGGGGTGACGACAGACGTGATAGAGGACAGCAACAAGATCGTGGGTTCAACGATCGGCGGCGATTGCCAACGCCAGGACCTAGTCACCGAGACAGATCTTTCGAAGAGATGAACCGAACGACAGAGAGGATTTCAAGTGCTGAGCCTGTGGACAAGAAGGGCACATTTCGAGGAATTGTCGAAATTGTTCCCTATGTGGAAGTTCCCAGCACCTGAAAAGAAACTGCCCTTTTAAAAAGAAAACAACCTAGAACAGTAATGACATTAGAGTTTGTTCGACAAACACAATTACATGTCTAAACAAAGAAATCAGACTTCATGGGAACAGATGCGTTGGATTAATAGACAGTGGAAGTAGTACATCGCTTTTGAACTGGTTCATATACGAAAAACTGGGCAAACCGGGAATTGTGCAAACACACACAAAACGAGTGTTAACAGCCAATAACTCAGCTGTCAAAATAATAGGAAGAGTAACGCTGTTGGTACAGTTGCAACCAAGACTACCGGAGGTTGAACAAGAACTTGTGATAACGGCAGACGAAGGTATAGAATGTCTGCTGGAATTTGATTTCCTGAAAACCAACAAATGTGTATTGAACTTACACGAAGAGAAACTATATAGCAGTCACTTTAAAATTTCAATACCGCTTACCACAGAGAAAACGCAAGGTGTTCAGGTTTTTGCGGTTGCGGGACAAAACACTTATATACAGAGTAAAAATGAAAGTCTAATGAGAATTAGATTAGCTGATGAAAACGGAGAAGAAGTTCCGGGAATGGAAGGATTAGATGAAGCTATTGAAGATTTTGAACTAAAGTCTGGTTTGCTTTTAGCCGCCTGTATAATATCAATGAATGATGGTTCTAGTATGATAAAAGTCTAAAATCTAACGAACGCACCAGTGACCGTGTATAAAAGCACTAAAGTAGGAACTTATTATGAAAACAAACAGAACTTAGTTGTGAATGGAATTTTCACAAATCAAAATAAGCCAAAACATTGGAAACTTTTTAAATGGGATAACACGCAAATTTGGAAGGTTCTAATCTACATAAGCAGCAGAAAGAGAAAGTACAAGAATTGTTCATGAGACATCAACAAATCTTCTCCCGAAACTCGAATGAATTAAGATTTTGTGACAAAATTAAACGCCAAATTAAACTCAACAAAGATGCGCAGCCATTCAGAAGAAGTTTTTGCAGTATGAGTTTTGATAAAAGAAAGAAAATTGTCGAAGATATAGAGGATGCAAATTTAATTGAACCAACCCATTCGTATTGGGCAGCACCATCAATATTGGCGAAAAAGAAAGATGGCAGCTACAGACTATTTGTAGGTTACAGAGGCTTCAACAAACAAATCGAGAAAACCAGTTGGCTGCTACCAAGAATAAATGACGTTATTGACTCTCTAGACGGAAATTGTTACTTTTCCAATATCGATTTGACATCGGAATATTTTCAAATGGCGCTGGATGAAGAGTCGCAGAACGTGACACTTTTTGTAACTCCAATGGGACTCTACAAGTAGAAGGGACTACCCATGGGTTTGTCGTCATTGCCAGGAGCTTTCCAAAATTTAATGGAATTGATCATGGCGGGACTCTCTTATGAAGTGGCTTCAGTATACCTGGATGACATAATCATCTTCGGTAGATCCTTTGAGGAGCATCTCAATCGTCTAGATCTCGTACTTGGACGACCTAAAGACGCTGGATTGAAAATAAAAGGCCCAAAATGTAGATTTTTTCAGGAAAAAATTCATTTCCTGGGACATATTGTATCAAATCAAGGCGTAGAAGTGGATCCGGAGAAGGTAGCGGCAGTCAAAAAAATGAAAAGTCCAATAATAAAAGAATTGAGAGCAATATTAGGACTAGTTGGTTTTTAAAGAAGATTCATACAAGATTTCGGAAAAATAGCAGAGCCGCTTTATAAGCTATTAAACAAAAAAGAACGTTTTTCTTGGAGCAAAGAGTGTGAATCGAGCAGTTGAACAACTAAAACAAGCATTACAGAAAATAATGGGTTATCCGAATGACACGGATCCCTATACGTTAACCACCGACGCCTCTCTGTTTGGCATTGGCGGAATTATTTCCCAAAGACAACAATGGGGTGAAAGAGTTATTGCATACGCAAGCAAAACGCTCAGCAAAAGTCAACGAAACTATTCTGCGACAAAACGAGAACTTTTTGCAATAGTTTATTTCACTCAACACTTCAGAAATTATCTTCTGGGACAGAAGTTTTTAATTGTTACCGACCATAGGGCCCTCAAGTGGATACATAGTTTTAAGGAACCAGACGGATTATTGGCCAGATGGATAGAAAAGCTCGGACAGTTTGATTTTGAAATCAAACACGAATTGGAAAAAAAGATCCCTCATGCAGACTGTCGGTCGAGAGTTCCACAGACAGAAGACCAAGTCAAAAACTGCGATCAAGTGAACCAAGTAAATACGGGAGACAAAAACATCTGGTCCATTGAACTAGGAAAATCTGTTGAACAACTAGTTGAACATCAGAAAAATGCAGCCGACCTCATTATACTAAGAAACTTCCTACAAGAAAGACAAAAAAACCTACTATGACCGTAGCACATTATACAAGAAAGACAAAAAACCTACTATGACCGTAGCACATTTGGACCACAATATGAAGTAGGTGATTTAGTAATGGTGTTCAACCGACAATGAAAACTGGCCAGACAAAGAAATTTAAATCCTTTTACAGCAGAGCGCAAGTAATACGTGAAATAATCAACGATCTAAACTTTGTTATTGCGGATGAGAAAACGAAAAAAACAACAAAACGTCCACTACGATCGACTCAAATGTTTTAACAGTAGAACTGCTACCACTGATAAAAAAAGAACCCAAGAAGGCAAAGAGTGAACCGAGAATATCCCAAAGTGACCTTACGGAGGACAATGATTTTGTGAAAATTGAGTTAGTCACTCCAAAATTGAATGACACAGGATGAAGAGAAGTGAATCCTGAAGAGAATAATAGTCAAATTAACCATAGTACTGAAGCTCACAATGAGACAGTCAAGGAGGAATTGTTTGAAACACCAATGGGTGGGAGTACAAGAGAATCAATAAATACTAACACAAACAACAAAAACAGAAGCACAAAGATACCTGCGCCTAAAGTAGCCACACAGCAGAAGCGGGATAGCCTGGTGGCAAAATCCTTTAGGAGTGAAGGCGAAGAATTTCCAAATAGAAGCACGGCTTCTACTTTGCAAAGTGTTACCGAACGACGATATCAAACAAGAAGTACGTCGGGAATAACAGGACCACGGAAACTCAAAGGCTATTTTTTGTTCACGGATAACGATTCAGATGAAAAATTGATAATGATGTATTTTTTTTTAAAAAAGGCGATACGACAAAATGCAGAGGGCATGGAACCCACATTGAAACGTGCAGTTGAACTGGAAACTTCTCCAATTGGTTAGCATAGTAAGTTTTTCACAATCCTTGGAGATTGTGGGGTATGATTTCGAGAACATTCTGCAGACGCAAAAATTTGCCATGACGGAACGGACGAAACGCGAAACGTCACACATAAATGAGGAGCAGGTAAATAAAGGAGGACTCATCTACGCCGAGAGCAGCAGGAGTAAACTAAAATACTGCATGTACAGGGCTGCATATACGGTAACTGTGCTGAAAAAAAGTGGTTGGCATGACGACGCAACTTAGTTAAACGAAAAATCACAAAAATGTCCAACGTTTTACACAATAAAAGAATCAGTCTGCCAAAACCTACCGCAGGGACACAAAGCGCGGTTACCGGGTCTTGGTGACTTTGAATTCAATGCTCCTAAAGAAGTCCTTAATGAGATGAATGTTGACTGAACCGACGCAGAGTTTGTTCAGCAGGTATCAAAAACATTCATGAAAGGCGGGGATGAAAAAGGAGTGAATTATGTCTACCCCGTGGAATGGATTAATCCAAAAGGTGAAACACAGAAGGAGGTAATATCATGATAAATGCTGAAATTTTCATGGGGACTTTGTTCATTGAAACTAGAGAAGCGAATAAAGGAACATGGTTTTATTTCAAAGACTCTCTGAAACAGGAGCAGACTTTGTTATATCAAGGAGACACATTTGAAATAGATTCAGTACAATATTTTTTCGACCAAGACAAAAAACCAAATATCTTAACGATAGTTAAATTTTCAGACTCGATAACAGCAAAAATAGTCCGCGCTGGGGACAAAAAGTACTTGACGAGCACATTAGACGGAAAAAAAGTTTGGTTGTTCAGTTGAAAAACAGGAAAAAACAGATAGACAATTTTCAGCTGTTTGAATCAAACCACAAAAATCTGTTTTACACAAAGGAAACGTTGACGGCCACGGAACAAAATTTTCACCAACAGGTATATCTGAGACAGATCCCAGGGACATAAAACTCGACCAACTTTTTGTGTGGGATTTTCGAGGCATGTTTGAAAATCTGAAATAAATAGAGTTATTAAATTGTCACATAGAAACACTGCACAGAGCAATAATTTTAACGACACCAATTAACGGAAACTCGCATCAAATTTTCCTAAATCAACAAAACGCTCTGGGTACACACGCAGAAAGAGCGGGAGGAATACTTTATGTCCATAGGTGCGCTAAGTTATCATACAGGTTGTCGAAAACCAGTTTTGTACCAAGGAAGTACCAATTAGGGTATCTTCTGACAACAGTTCAGAAGGAATTAGATACATGGACCCTATTTCTAGAGTATTCTATAGATATTTCACACTAATTAATTGCAACCCCATGTACCCGAACGCTCTTGAACCGCAGAATGGGTCATGGATAACATATGGCAGGCGAATACAACTGATTGATAAACCCAATGATATGCCTAATTACAGAGTTAACGTCAATTGGTCAACCTCTGCGCCAATGGAAGGGTTTTCCAATGACAAAGACCTTGAACTCAGCAAGAGGGCCGAAAGATTAAGGCATTCGAGAAAAACGATTACAGAAGAGAAGTTTTCCTGGGACAAGGAGGTTTATATGAGCATGAGACTCTAGAGTATTTCAACACGGACTGGTAGTACAATCACCAGTGGCGTGAATTGCTGGTTTTTGAATACCTGGGTAGTGAAGCGAAACAAGTTTGGCATGTGGCCAGGGAAATAACCATCAGTTTGATGACTATTTTTATTGGATTAAAAATCATATTATGTTTGGTAGGTGTGTTTTTTTTTCAATCGATATGCTACGCAGTGGCACCAATTCTGTGATTGCTCTGCAACCCATTAACCCATTGGGGGAACTAGGTTATTTTCATCATCTAAAACAACGTACTAAGGAACAAAAAATGACAAGAAAAAGAACAGTTGAACTGTGTGATGGTAGTAGTTATATACAGACTGTGTGATATACAGACATTGTAGTTATAAAAGCAAAAAAGGCTATCTGTACCAGATATGACAGAAATTGAGATTGACACATTAAAATTAATTTAAATGTATGAGATGTAGGAATGGCAGATTCAAAAATCGGCTATTATTGCTACTATCTACCCGAGTTGTTCGAGGTCAGGTAAATAGTCAGGCACCAAGTGTATCGGATTGTTGGAGTAACCTCAAATAAAAGATACGCGGTGCCATTGACGCAGCTCCAACCGCCCAATATAGTGGATAGAGCCGCAATTAGTGTTATGGAGTTAAATGGGATGCATCAGAGAATCGAGGAACAGCAAAAGAAGATTGACAACAGCGAAATGCTGGGAACTGCCGGGTTTCGGCTCAAAGAGGAGCTCCGGCTGTTAAAACTTGAAATTCAAAGGTTAAGCGATCAATTGCTTGAGACCAATCGACTGCTTGAATACGCTGGGAATCAGCGGGAGTCATGCAGGAGGCAGGTGGAAATATTGGAGAAAGAATTGGCGGAGGTTAAGAATGTAGCCGAAACAAAGACAAGAGAATGTATGGCTCTGGTGGATGAGCGGGAGTATTTAGCTCGGGAGTTGGAGAATGCCGAGATAGATATCAGAAAACTAAGGACTATGGTAAGAACAGAACAGACCTCAAAGAAGGTCATCCAGAGGAGACCTCGCAGAGCCCGTTCAGTCGACCTCCGAACATTTTGAGATTCTATTCCTGCCACAGGGGGCCACAACCAGTACTATCCAGAAACATTTCAAAACGTTGGCAATGCTCTGTCATCCGGACAAGGGTGGTCAGGAGGACCTGTTCAAAATTATTCTTCAGGCAAATAATCCGTAATATTTATGACAAGCACGGGTTTGAAACTCTTGCTTGCGAGTGAGTGGAACACTCACATTTTCTAAGAGGGAGGCAGTAGTAAACCATAGAACTTCAAGTATGATATGTTCAAAAAATACGTAGTGAACGCACAATTCGAAATTCACAAAAAATGGGAGAAAAAAAAGAGATGGTTACTAAGAGCAAACCGGATTTTTTTAAAAAAAGAAAGCATCATAAATAATGATGGGAATCATCAAGGAATGGAATGTCACCTTGACGAGAGACGTCAAGGAAAGTTTGCTCTTGACGGGATTCGTCAGGCAGGTAAACCTGTTATCTGTTAGTTTAACAAACAGGGACCCGTGCGGTAGGAAATAACTATGAGAAAATCCCAAAGAGATTAATGAAAATGGGTAAAAATAACCTAAGATTAATCAACCATTGATAGGACCGAAACCAAAGACCATATTCAAAACTAAACCTCATATAATTGAGCTGCGTTTCTCTTATTAGCTTTACGCCTTCTCTGCTTTTGAAACTTTTTGTTTTTTCGACCAATAAGCCTAACTCTATATTGAACAGCTTTAAAATTTACAGCTTCATAATTAATTATAGTCTTAGACTCAGAAGATTTTCATCAGTAACCCCGAGGTTTTAAAGTGCTTTAGAAAAATCCCCAACCCAACCCGTAACCGTTGAAGGTGCACGGATATTACAATAGGATACTAAGAACCGCGCAACCTTTCTGACTCTACCAAAAATGCCATGATGCGCAACTAGCTGGTCGAGAAATTCTAACTTTATTTCCAGGTCATTGATTTTTTTTCGAAAGCAGGGAACTCTTTTTTCTCCTATTTAGGCCCCAAGGAGGGCAAACCCGTAAATGGCAGTATCTTTTACTGCGGGGCAAAATCTTCAAAAACGTTTAGTTATGTTGTGTCTTTTAGCCGGAGACAATTTACCCGGAAATCACAACTCAATTTTGAAAAGATTAGGCCCAAAAACATATGAAAAAACGCAAAACTAAATAATTAGTGTCAAAAGATCCATTTCCAAATAATAGCTAACGAAATCAGATTCGTACCCGCCTTCTTCTTCTAATGAAACTCTTGCTTGCGAGTGAGTGGAACACTCACATTTAATAAGAGGGAGGCAGTAGTAAACCATAGAACTTCAAGTATGATATGTTCAAAAAATACATAGTGAACGCACAATTCGAAATTCACAATAAATGGGAGAAAAAAAGAGATGGTTACTAAGAGCAAACCGCATTTTTTTAAAAAAAGAAAGCATCATAAATAATGATGGGAATCATCAAGGAATGGAATGTCACCTTGACGAGAGACGTCAAGGAAAGTTTGCTCTTGACGGGATTCGTCAGGCAGGTAAACCTGTTATCTGTTAGTTTAACAAACAGGGACCCGTGCGGTAGGAAATAACTATGAGAAAATCCCAAAGAGATTAATGAAAATGGGTAAAAATAACCTAAGATTAATCAACCATTGATAGGACCGAAACCAAAGACCATATTCAAAACTAAACCTCATATAATTGAGCTGCGTTTCTCTTATTAGCTTTACGCCTTCTCTGCTTTTGAAACTTTTTGTTTTTTCGACCAATAAGCCTAACTCTATATTGAACAGCTTTAAAATTTACAGCTTCATAATTAATTAAAGTCTTAGACTCAGAAGATTTTCATCAGTAACCCCGAGGTTTTAAAGTGCTTTAGAAAAATCCCCAACCCAACCCGTAACCGTTGAAGGTGCACGGATATTACAATAGGATACGAAGAACCGCGCAACCTTTCTGACTCTACCAAAAATGCCATGATGCGCAACTAGCTGGTCGAGAAATTCTAACTTTATTTCCAGGTCATTGATTTTTTTTCGAAAGCAGGGAACTCTTTTTTCTCCTATTTAGGCCCCAAGGAGGGCAAACCCGTAAATGGCAGTATCTTTTACTGCGGGGCAAAATCTTCAAAAACGTTTAGTTATGTCGTGTCTTTTAGCCGGAGACAATTTACCCGGAAATCACAACTCAATTTTGAAAAGATTAGGCCCAAAAACATATGAAAAAACGCAAAACTAAATAATTAGTGTCAAAAGATCCATTTCCAAATAATAGCTAACGAAATCAGATTCGTACCCGCCTTCTTCTTCTAATGAAACTCTTGCTTGCGAGTGAGTGGAACACTCACATTTAATAAGAGGGAGGCAGTAGTAAACCATAGAACTTCAAGTATGATATGTTCAAAAAATACATAGTGAACGCACAATTCGAAATTCACAATAAATGGGAGAAAAAAAGAGATGGTTACTAAGAGCAAACCGCATTTTTTTAAAAAAAGAAAGCATCATAAATAATGATGGGAATCATCAAGGAATGGAATGTCACCTTGACGAGAGACGTCAAGGAAAGTTTGCTCTTGACGGGATTCGTCAGGCAGGTAAACCTGTTATCTGTTAGTTTAACAAACAGGGACCCGTGCGGTAGGAAATAACTATGAGAAAATCCCAAAGAGATTAATGAAAATGGGTAAAAATAACCTAAGATTAATCAACCATTGATAGGACCGAAACCAAAGACCATATTCAAAACTAAACCTCATATAATTGAGCTGCGTTTCTCTTATTAGCTTTACGCCTTCTCTGCTTTTGAAACTTTTTGTTTTTTCGACCAATAAGCCTAACTCTATATTGAACAGCTTTAAAATTTACAGCTTCATAATTAATTAAAGTCTTAGACTCAGAAGATTTTCATCAGTAACCCCGAGGTTTTAAAGTGCTTTAGAAAAATCCCCAACCCAACCCGTAACCGTTGAAGGTGCACGGATATTACAATAGGATACGAAGAACCGCGCAACCTTTCTGACTCTACCAAAAATGCCATGATGCGCAACTAGCTGGTCGAGAAATTCTAACTTTATTTCCAGGTCATTGATTTTTTTTTCGAAAGCAGGGAACTCTTTTTTCTCCTATTTAGGCCCCAAGGAGGGCAAACCCGTAAATGGCAGAATCTTTTACTGCGGGGCAAAATCTTCAAAAACGTTTAGTTATGTCGTGTCTTTGAGCCGGAGTCAATTTACCCGGAAATCACAACTCAATTTTGAAAAGATTAGACCCAGGAACATATGAAAAAACGCAAAACTAAATAATTAGTGTCAAAAGATCCATTTCCAAATAATAGCTGACGAAATCAGATTCGTACCCGCCTTCTTCTTCTAATGGTAAGTAGTCGCTAAACAATGCCCCGCGCGAAAAATTTGGTTTTTGTAAAATGCTCAATTTGAGCACTCAAATTTGGCTTTTGTAAAAAATGCACGTTTTGAGCACTCGAAATCTGGATTTTTGTAAAAGTGCTTATTTTGAGTTCTC
>NC_134477.1:59059162-59104069 GCF_964194025.1 Convolutriloba macropyga | reverse complement strand
ATTCCAACAATAGATGAGTTTTCGACCAAAAACCTAGCACTAACGCACAGGGCTCTTTTTACCCACTACTTGGGTTAGGCCTATATTATTTATATATATATATATATATATATATTTATATATATATATATATATATATATATATATGTATATATATATATATATATATATTTATCTATATATATATATATATAATATGTTTATATATATATATATATATATATTTATATATATATATATATATATATATATATTTTATATATATATATATATATATATTTATATATATATAAGTATATATATATATATATATATATATATATACATATATATATTTTTATGTATATATATATATATATGTATTTATGTAAATGTATGTAAATATATGTAAGTATATATATATATATATATATATATATATATATGTATATATATATATATATATATATATATATAAATTTATATAAACACATTCTGTGAACTTATCTGTAGTATGACGAAATCTATATCTCTGTGGGTAAGTGCAAGACCTACATTTTTCTGTTTAAATCTTAAGTGAGAAAGAATTTTTTTGTGATATTAAGCCTAATTGTTGTGATAAACTTATTCAATAGTTTCATATTCTGAATGATGTCTACTGATGATGCCAGCAACCGGGTGGCCTCAAGAGTCAACGCAAATTCTGGATACAATCCGAGTGAGGAAGAACTGCTTGTTGCTATGAACAATGATGTTGACTACAAAGCTCTCACTGGGAAGCTCACAAAGGACTGACAACATTGCTTGCTGAAAGACACTCTAGTGCATTCAAAAGAAGCTAAGTCATAATCAAAAACACTGAATCTTATTGATAGTAGAATAAATACTTCGAGTGGAGTTCTTGATGAAAAAAAATGGTTACCGAGGAAACAAAACAGAAGATAACTGAGTTCGATATCTCTTCTATCACTATTAATTCTACCTTTTCTAACTATTTCAGATGCAGGTTCTGAGCAGACTCCCTCTAATTCTTTCAAATTCAAAACAACACTTTGCAACTTTATTCTGTTCCTCTATCTCTTTCAACTTTTTCATACAACTTCTTCCTCAACTATTTTAGTAAATCAATCAAATAAACCAATCACAATCCATTTCTAAGTATATATTTCTCACCCAATAGAAAAGTATATTAATCATATCAAATCTGGATTAACAGTTTGTATATGACACTGCGTCTATAGAAAGAACAATGCGACTATTTCAGTAGAACAATATAACAAAATGTTTCTTTGAAAAAACAATGTGCCTTTCAAAATGAAGAAGGCGCCTCTTTAAAACTTTCATGCGAGCTTTAGGTTAAAATTAGAAAGCGTCTTGCAGCAACCTTTACTTCGTGTAAGTTTTATAAATTATATTCATGTTTTTGTTTTTCTTAAGCTGATTTAAGTTTATTGGCCAAATGTTGGCAAAATAGGTCGACGTCGTAAGATGGTTGCATTACCTGGAGTTCCTCTCCTGGTGGAGCTGTAGGTCCAAGAAGCTTTGACAATTGTTTGTCCGTGATGACAATGTTTTCTGCTGTTAGTCGGTTTTCAGGATGTAGCATAAGTGTCTGCCTTTCATCTTCTGTTACAACTAGTATTTGTCGTGGATGAGTTCCAAATGAACCCACAACAAACTTTCGCATTTTTGAATATGGTCGACTAAACTTTTGACAAACGTAATTTATGAGAGCGTGTAATATCATTGAGATTATAGATGAGTGCCAATTATGACAGACATTTTCCAAGTGTCACTTTGCGTGAAACGACTCGTTAAACTAGGTCAAATAATCTGCATATTCATTAAAATTGGTTGGGCGATTTCATCTAATTCATTCAACGATGGTCTTTGATGGTTAGGAATTTCAAACATTTGGATTTGTATTTCCTCAATGAACTGTTGTAATGGTTGAGCTATGGTTGCAAAATGTGGCAGATTGTAAATTGCCGGAACTTTTGATAGAAGATGTTTCAAAGGGTCAGTTAGTTTAAAATCCAGTTTTTGAAGCGTGTGTTTTGCCGTGAAAATATGTCTGCTCTGATTTCTAAAAATGTGGTTTCAAGTTTTGTTCCGCATTGATGAAGTTCAATGATGCAGAGTTGGCATCCTGGTAAAGGTGTTCTTTTCAATGGATCATTGTTTATTATTTGGCTTATGTACATTTTGAAATTCGATGATGCTGATGTTATCAACCACTTCCCATTTCCCAAATTTTTCGCTTTTTCTTTCAGTGGCAGCTTTACGGTTTTGATTTTGCACTTTTGTAGAGCAGTTAGGTGGTTGTTAATCAATAGTGATACGAGACATGTATCTTGAGCTGTTTCTAGAGAGAAAAAGTTTATACACACGGAAAAGCTGCTCGATCCCACCCATCCATTGATTTCATCTTGTGAAAGTAACGCTATTTTTTGAGTAGAAGAAGCTGCTATAAAATTGGATTCAATGATATATTGTGATGCATCACCGTCTGTTCCGTCATTAGGCATCGGTATAGGTACTGCTTTATACAAATTTAAAACAGTCGCTGCAGTGACAAATGGAATGGCTAATGTGAAGTACATCCCATCGTCAACTATTTCAACATTTCTCAGTATTTTTGTTTCGTTGTAGGTTAAAAATTGTGTTATTGGTATAGCCAATGAAAGACATTCGTTCATGTCCGATTGCCAATGGTTTACAACTCGAAAAACTTCGTCTAAGTCTGATCTTGGCAGGAGTGCCATGGGAATCAATTGGTTTACCATAAACATCACTGAGTTCAAGATTGTTTGCTTATAACTGTAGATTGCAACACGGTAATTTTTTCGTTCATTTAGCGAAGCTGAAAACGATACCAGAAGACTCGCCTGTACCTGAAGCATTTGGTCCCTTGCATAGAATAGTTGAGAGCATGCCATCAACTATCTTGAATTATTTTGGATAATGTCCACTGCTTGCATCAACACAATTGAGTGATATTTCTGCGTCTGAATAATTCGCTTTTGCACTAAATTTACATCTTCAAGTTGGTCAGCGATGAGATACATTTTTTAGTTGACTTTGCTTTTAACTTCCGCCCACCGGTGGTTGTTTAATTCAATCTGCGATAAAGCCAAGTCGTTGTCGTCACAATCTCAACTGGACACTCCGCAGGCTCCAAAAATGCTGCCGAGAGAACTAGCTATTCCTGCTCCTGCAGTAACCGCTGTAATAGCTCCTAAAGCAATTAAGTCGGCTCCTCTTCTTGTTCGTTCGTTATCAGTCTGCTTAGATGTTTGCTCTTCTGTTCCAAATTTTCTCCGAATCTCGGTTTTCATGTTAAATATGTCGAGTTGAACTGATTTGAATTCGTTTTCTGTGTGATGAAGAAGATAATCAAAGTTTAAACTGGTTTCATTTGTTATCACGTGATCAAGTTGACAACCAAATGAATAGTCATTCCAAGAATTTTTCAAAAGTAACGAGTGATTTCTGAATTGATTTTCAATCTTGGAAAGGGAACGAAAAATTGGATGTTTACGAATTTTACAGCCAGTAGTAGCTTTTGTTGATATATGAAGTCAATTCATTATCGTAATTCGATTTTGTTGTCATTATAGCAGATCTCGGATCTCAGAATCATTTTGGAGGTTTCTTCACGAAAGATTGAAAGCTTCAGGGCTTACTATTATTTTCAGGTGGCCAGTCTAAAAATACTTAATGCCTGCAGAAATAGACATAATTAAATAAAAATTAAGCAAAAATGTCAAAGTTTTTCATGGCTGTGAACATTTTGAGGCAATGTTCAAAAACTTTTCATGACTGCTGCTTGGTGCAATAATAAAGCCGCGGCGGAAGAAGCGTTTTTGAAAGACGAAAACTCTGAAGATGTTGTTCTGACAGTCTTTATTATCAAGCCAAGTTTACTTTCCTTAGGAATGTTTTGTCGTTATTTATTCGACTGTATCACTTAGTCTAAGACATTGCTACATGTAGACGTCACAAGATCTCAAGCCACCCCTTTTTATCTTCAGGATCTCTAATTTTAAACATTATGAACTGGTAATATCTCAACTTTGAAATGAATTTGCAAGAACTTTGCAAAACTTTAACAAAATTTTTTTTTCTAATAGAGGCGCATTTTTTGAGATTGTTGAGTTTTACTCACTGACAAAATAATGGAAGTAATTTTGATTGTTTAGGAGCTGTAATGTTGTGCGCTTGAATTGTGCACTATGTAGTTCTGCTTAACGGTAATGTAATTTCAAAATCCAATTGTGGATTAACACGGTAAGAATGCTTTTACTTCGAGAAAGATTATCTTTAAGGTGTGTTTATTCATCACTTTGAGTTATTCTTGTATTCAAAAGCAAGTTTCAATTGACATAACTAGTGTTTTCTTTGCTCTGAGTCGGAGACATTTGACAATGATAACACACTTTAGGTCGTTATGCTGTCATTCGGTCACTCTGGTGTTTGTTGCTGGCCAAGTTTAATGGCATTTATGATAGCATTTGTAATAGCTCAATAGCGTTTGTAATAATGGGAAATTGTTGATATATGTTGGTAAAACTCTTCATTTTTTGTCTAAGTTCTCGGGTAACAGTGTTTTCTGATTTTGCAAAACTCAACATAGCAATATTTATTTTCATATAATGGCGCAAACAAGGGCTAAATCAAATTTAGTAAGCGTTCATGGAAGAATAACAGCTTTCAATAATAAATTTCGAAATCCAGAAGCATTGAAACAGCTCGGCCGTGAGGATGTACCAATTGTTGATGTAAAGTGTTTTTCTTCGTCGATTGATACTAATGAAATTGCGTCTGGTGGATACTCCCACTATATAATTAACGATTGGGTTAATGAACCAATTGCGTTAGCAAGTCACCGGCTTTTTCAGTTTGATAATAGTTTCGTAAATACATTAAGGGAAATTAATATTGAAATCGAGTTTACAAAACAAATTGATAATTATTTTCACGTTCCAAGTATTATTTCAAATGGTCGAGAATCTCGATTTTCCGAGAATTTATATTGTCCCAATTTTGATATTAATAACTTTTCATGGTGTTACAGTTTGTCAGTAAATGTTTTAGTAAACTATTCTGCTCCAAATTCTCTTAAAGAGACAAAAATTGACGGAATTATCAAGTTTAATAGTTGAATTACAGATGGGCATATTGAAACCAGTGGCGATGACTCAATTTCAGTAACACTTTTTGGTGAAAAATTTTATCTGCGCTCCTTGAACACATTCCGTAAAATTTGAACAATTAATTAATGACTTTATATCGTTTGTTGAAACTGGTCCCGAGAGTTTTGATGTTAAATCTAATATCAAGTTTTACATTCCACAACCAGATTTAATCCTTTGTCAGCCCAGTTTGGCTTCCCACGCTGTTTTAACGTCAATTTTAGGCGTATCTTTTATATGGGGATGTGAAGCTTGTAATTTATGCGATTAGGAAAGAGTTAATCGCACACTTTATCATTACGGTTCTGGTATCAAACACGGTGGTTATAAAACTTTGTTGAATTATGCTGGGTTAGAAGGCGCTCTCCAGGTTAGTAAAGAAATGGATAAAACTTGTAACGCTGGTACAGTGGTTTATTGGAGCATTTGTACGCGTTTAAGCGGTCTGGGCAACAGTATTCAGAAAATAGTACAAGAAACTGTGGTCGCAAAGCTGGTATATCTGGAGCCAATAAACGTATGAAACGTCGTCTCAGGTTTCCTAACAATAAGCGCAAGTATCTGGAGGACTCTTCATAGAAAAAAGGTTCCTAACTTTGTGTTTAGGTGACTAACTTCTTTCTAAAATAGGATTTTATATTTAGGTTCACGGAAGAATCACATACAAATACACTTGGCGTAATTGTGAGTCAACGCAAAGCGTTGGATTGCTAGAAATTGCTCAACAGAGTTCTACTGCGTACTGTATTGCGCTTGCTAATAAAAGAAGTATGCATGTGGCCGTTCCAAAATGGCAGGAATCAACAGTGTTGGACGAGAAGTTCAGCTTGTGAATAGTTGTTACAGTAAGATATTCTAAATACCCTTGTCCGTGCCTAAAGGTACATAGTCAAAAGTTATATCAGTAGAAAAGCCAGATTGAGCCAAGAAGCCCTTAGGATGTACTTTTTTGATTTTGACTTTGGTTTTGAATAATTAGCAGATTTTGATTATTAATGTATTAACATTAGGGAACTTGTCGTTCATGCCTAAACATTCATGAACGTGGGTTGTGGTTTGGTCTGGAATATGCTTATTCCAAACTACCCTAAGGCAAATTTGGAATGATTTGCTCATTCAAGCATGATGGCAGTGTTTGAACTGGCTTTTGACTCGTAAATCGAGTAATTTATAAGCGGAGAATGAATGTTGAAGAAATAATGAATGACACTTAATTGTTAATTAAGATTAAGGAAAAGCAAACAATTATGAGGATTGGAAATGTTGCGTTTGCTTACGTACGCGAGTCTGTTTGTGCTACTTGGGGGGAACTTGATGTTGTTGGTTTTTGAGGTTGTGGTATGCGTGTTTGAACTGTAGGTGCTGTGTTTGCTGTTTGTTGTTTTGCCAACTCAGGTTCTGGTCGCTTTTCTTTCGACAGTTTAGCTAGGTTTGAAATTAGTGTATAAGATCTTGTTGGAAGTTCTGCAATTTTGTGTTCATTTTGCACAGATTTAGGACTGGACTGCGGAGTATGTGATGTGCTAGATTGTTTTTCCGGGTCGGCTGTATAAAATGGTGAAGTGTCAGCTGTACTTTCTGTATTAGGTGTTTTTGGCGAATCTTCTGCAGTCATATTTCTTATAATTTCCGCTTCACGGTTTGACTTGGCTTCTGCTCCTATTGTTGAATGGACTTTCACTTGTCGAGTTTTGTCATAAGAAAAAGTTAATTCGTCAAGCGTGTGGTCAAAGAGGTTTGGTTCACACAGTGCCTCAGGTATCATAGAGTCTGCTGTAAACAATTTTTCATCCATATCCCGCAGATCTTGAATTTTATATTGTGGTTTAAAGGGTTTGAGTCTAACTCTATGAACTCTATTTGTATTAACCTCTCTTATTAAAAAGTTACTTCGAGTAAGAGATTTTCAATTCTAAATAATCCTGTCCATTTGGATTCTAAGTACTAATCTTCTCGTGTTCTGTAGAGATTTTTGGGCTCAGCAACATGCAATAGTCATGTAATCCTAATGGTGCAGCTTCGTCAAGCTTCGTCAAGCGTGTGGTCAAAGAGGTTTGGTTCACACAGTGCCTCAGGTATCATAGAGTCTGCTGTAAACAATTTTTCATCCATATCCCGCAGATCTTGAATTTTATATTGTGGTTTAAAGGGTTTGAGTCTAACTCTATGAACTCTATTTGTATTAACCTCTCTTATTAAAAAGTTACTTCGAGTAAGAGATTTTCAATTCTAAATAATCCTGTCCATTTGCATTCTAAGTACTAATCTTCTCGTGTTCTGTAGAGATTTTTGGGCTCAGCAACATGCAATAGTCATGTAATCCTAATGGTGCAGCTTTGGCTTTTCTGTCATAATATTCCCGATATTTGTTGAATGAATTAACTAAGTTTTCTGTGGATTGACTGAATAATGTCGCCATTTTGCTTTGGATATCGGAAATATAGTCATATTTGCATTGCTGGTGGTGTATATTTTTTATTACTAAAGCGTAAATTTTATGGATTTTGCGGTATTCTACCGTGGAAGATAAGAGTTGGAGGGCAATCTATTGTAGAATGGTAACTGGTGTTGTGTTGAAACACTGCTAAATCTACATATTTATGCCAATCCCTTGGCAGTTGGTTTTCATAAGTTCGTAAATAGCGTTTTAGTGGGCCATGGGACCTTTCTAAAGCCCCGATTGTTTGAGCGTGTTCAACAGTAGCATGTTCAATTTTAATTTCTAAAAGCGTTGAGAGATCTTCTAACATTTGCAAAGTAAATTGTGAGCCTTGATCTGTAAGTATGACTAATGGTATATAGGAAAGCCTCATAAACCATTGCATAATGAATTTACAGACCGTTTCAGCTGCGATTGATGTTAAGGGCTGTGCAAACATGTATTTCGAAAACACGTCCATTCCTGTAAGTATATACGAGTAGCCTCCAAACTTTGGTAATTGGCCAACTATGTCAATTTGTAACATGTCTGCGGGTAGGCTTGTATTTTAACTAACGGGGTATAACGGCACAGTTAGTGTTTCGTGTTTTGGAGATTTAGCTTGTAAACATGTGAGGCAATTGTTTATGTAGGTAATCAAAAATTCTGTGCAGTCCGGGAAATAGAATTTACTTCGGAACTCGTGAATGGTCTTTTGTATGCCTAAATGTCCCCTAAGCTCAGAAATATGAATCTGGTATACAAGTGCTGTTCGCAGTTGTTTTGGAATGACAATCTGTTTGATAAAATTTCTTCCTGAATTGTCATAAAATTTTCGGCAAGGTATGTTTCCATCAAGAATTCAACGACTAATTTGCTTTTGATATTTCTGCAAGTCGTACGAACTATACATGCTTATTAGTGGTTCCTTCTTTTTCAACCAGTTCACTGCTTTTTGAATCTCTTGGTCCTTCGACTGTTCATTGAACATATCAATTGCTTTTAAGCACTCACTCAATTCAAATTTATCCAAGGGTTTTTCTTCCGATAATTTGTTGATACCCTGATCTTTCGGCTCAGTGAAGGAATTTAGCTCAATTGTACTACAAGTTTCCTCACTGTCAAAAGTTATAAGAGGAACTTGAACTGCTGTTGTTAATGTTGTATGACTATTATCTGGTGTTTGCGCTAGTACTTCAACTTCAATGTCTTTTATAGGAATTCGATTGTTTGCTTCAGCTTTAACTTGGTGTTAGGGTTAACATTAATGCGGGGCAGATAGTCTGCCGCTGCGTTAGTTTTTCCAGAAATATGTCCTAATACAAAGTTAAAAGAAAATATATAGTCGACCGCATTCCACACGTTTCCCGGTAGTTTCTTCGTCTGAAAGAAACGTGTGAAACTTTTGTTATCTGTTAGGACTATTACTGTTTTTGTTGACACTCCTCATATGTAGTTCTCGAAAGACTCAAAGGCTAAATGTATTCCGAGGAATTCTTTGGCATAAATTGAGTGTTTAAGTTGCGCTGGCGAAAACAAGTGGGAGCCAAAAGAAACAGGTGCGTAAGTTTTATCCTTGTTTGCTTCTTGAGATTCTAAATTGTCTTCGATTAATAGGATAAAAAACCTGCTGCGTAAAAACTGGCATCACTAACGATTATGAACTAGAAGCCTGCCTGGTTGAGCTAATTCCATTGACATTGAACAAGCTTTCATTAAGGCATTTTTGACAGTAGCCAGAGATTCTTGATGTTGGTTTCGTAATGTTAAATTCAGTTTCTTATCGTAATAATTTGAAGAAAGGGCACAGTCTAAGTGCAAGATTTGGTTTAAATTTCTGAAAATATTGCATGAATCCAATCAATCGACGAATTTGTTTTATGGTTTTTTGCATTCTAACATTTGCAAGGAATTTTTCAGCTTTCGGTTTATTAGGACTAATGCCAGCGGCTGATATTTCATGTCCAAGAAATCGTATTTTTGGAATGCCAAATTGGCATTTTTCGATTGAGAGTTTAAAACCTAAACTTTGAATGCAGCGGAAAAATTGTTCTAATTTATCGATCAACGTGTTTCCATCTTTTGCACCACTTCCCAGGTCATCGAAATAAACAAAACACCTATCACTAGCAACACATGATAGAATATACTTTTTAGAATACTTTATAATTTGATTTCCTATTTCAGTATTAATATGTTTGATAATGAACCATATATAGTAACAGTAGCGAAGGATGTTGGTACGGAAAAAGGTACACAATTCCCCGTTACTGCAACTGTTGTTGCTGTAGATGATAATGTTCTTTCAGTAATCTCTGCTATGCTTTCAGTTTCAGTTTCATTGTAACTTTTTATATCTTTTATAATGTTAATATTATTATTAAACTTATCATTAGCTAGGATTTTATCATTTATGTCTTGTTCTGATAAAGAGCTAATGTTGGGATAAAATAAAGATGCATTAGGTTTAGTCTCTTCCATTTTATTAACTAAATATTAATGGCTACAAATATGACTATAGTTATAACTATAGCTATAGCTATAACTATAACTATAACTATAGTCATAGCTATAGCCATCGCTATTGTTATAGTTATAGTAATAAGTTATAGTAACAGCTATAACTAATACTAAAGTTATAATTATAGCGGTTGTTAAAGCCATAGTTATAGCTATTGATATCGCAATAGTTATACCTATCACTAAAGCTAAAACTATAACTATTTGTATACATCAAAATAACTCTCAATCTCTTTCGTTATATCCTCATGATTAAAATCATATTGCATCTCTAGTCTTGGTTGTTCTTTGTTGTCTACTAGTTTGCTTTCCAATAATATTGCTATATTTTATTGAACTATTGTCTTTTTATTCTTTATAAGAGCCTCATCAACAACAGAAGTAATATTTTCATAAAATTTTTTAAATTACCTTAGACGACTAGTAAACATATCATCTAACTGTATGTTAGTAGAACTCTGATCAAAATTGTAATTATGAAACTCTAGTTTTAATTGAGTACACTTAAAGATAGTGTCACTAGCAACTCTATAACAAAATTCAACTGTATTTGTAACTTCGTTTGTAGATTTAAAAAATTCATTAATTGGCTGATAATTAACTTGTGTTTTATTTAGTTGTAATGCTTTTGTTGTAAATTTATCAAACTCCCCTTTTCTTAGTTCAATTATATTTTAACTTAAAATATTTATTTTATTAGAAGAGGACAGTGAGTTGTTATCATAATACCTTTTTAACATTACCTTTTTCATCTATAAGAGAGTCTACATTCGTAATTTTATATGTATCTTTAATATATATATATATATATATATATATATATATATATATATATATATATATGTATATATTATTATCTTCTAAGAAAAATTGGCTGGCCTTACTTGCTGATAGACTGTTGGCCACTGCTGATTGATGGTTCGCTTGATTGAATCTATTTCTTGTAATCTTTGTATTTGTTTACAGTAAGAACTATGATTAATGATTCCCAAACTTTGTTATTAGGCTTAAAATTAAAGTCAGATTTTAATAATTCTTGTTCATAGTATTTGCCTTCTACTATTTCACCACCGATATCTTCTATTCTATATATTGGTGGTTGAGTTTTTCATCTTGATTAATTTTAAATAAATCTGTATTCCCTTTAGACGTTTGTCAGAAAAAAGTTACGGTTATCAGCATTCCTAACATAATCACCAAATTTGAGCTTGGGTTTAATTTCCTTAAAACTGAACGAGTATCTATTACCGGACTCATCAGGACTGTTTGATGCATCAACGGATGTGATATTTATTTTTGTGTGTTTATTATTATATGTTACAATAGCGTCATTTATTAGACTTAACCAATCACCGTCAGCATTTATAAACCTCGGTTTGTTAATTATGTGCAAAAATGTTCTATTAAATCTCTCTGCAAAAACAGCTTTAAGATCAGTATATGTAGAATATAAATATGTTGTATGTTCTCTAGGTAATGATTTGAATGTTTTATTATGAAACTCACTACCCCTATCAAGCCATATCTTTTCTGGTTTTCTGCTTTCAAATAACATTTTTTAAAACCATTGGTTATAGATATATCGGATTGACTCTTTAAAGGTATAGCCCCTGCCTATTTAGTGAATAAATCTATAACGGTTAATATAAATTGTATTTATTATTATATTTACTTAAAGACGACTTATCATTCAAATCAGCTGACCCCGTTTCTTCCTTATATAAAAGTACTATTTTTTCTCTTTCAAACTTTGTTATTATTGGAATAAATACTTCCTTAGACATTAGTTGTTGATTAGCTGTGTTTGTGGTTTTGACTCTCTGTTTTGCGGAAACTTCATTCACCAACGTAGTTGTGGGTTTTTTCATCCGCGTGGTGGGAACTTCGTTCATTTGTCATAATTAGAAAATAAAAGGATCTAGTTGCTACTGACTATTAATAGCCATAGATAATACCTGTTTAGATATATCTAACGTTTCATCAAAAAACCATCAGGACCGTCTTTAGTTTCCAGTATAAGTAGTTCTTGTGATTCTATTGAATTGTTAGGGTTAGTAAGACCTCTACCTAAATAACGATTTCTTCCCACTTCAAACAAGCGTTTTATTGTTTTAAAAATTTTGCTTCTTTTATTACCAACTCCTGTATCAAACCTAATATCCCGCAAAAACATTCCTATTTTTCTTTCTTCATCTTCTTTCCCAATGTCCACATATATTATATTTGGATTGGTATGAAAATTAATAACGCCATCCAAAAATTCATATATATATATATATATATATATTTATATATATATATATAAATATATATATATATATATATATATATATATATATAGTTTCGCTTCCAATCTGTTTCTTCTGTTTTCTTTTTCTAATCTACTTAGTTCTATTGGTGTTTCTAGTTCAACCATTTTTATAAATGGTATATTTTTGTAAATATTTATAAACAGTAACAGCAGCAATGATTAGATCGCACTAATACCTAATAGTTGGCTCTTCATTATTCTCAATGAGAAGGTTTTTGTCCCTAAAAAGCCCTTACGGAGCATTGTTATCTTTATTTAATAAATATTTCTTAAATAGATATAGATCATTATCTTGAGGATAGCTTTCAATATCATTCAAATAGAATCTGTTAGGATCATGAGTTTAGGCATCTTTTAGATCTGTTGACTCCCAATAAATCTTTACATATCGTTTGTATTCTATTTTCATTAACAATTCTCTCGTTATTATACATTAGCGCATTATAGTAGTCTTATTGTTTAGCTCTGTTCTATTTCATTATTCCTTTCTCTTTAGTGGAAAAACTCTGCTCACGACATGTCAAGCTATATGATTTTGATAATAATACTATAAACTCAACTATGATTTTACTTCCCTATTCTTAATTAAATCTGCCAGGTATTCTATTCTTGGTTTTGATTGGTATATCAAGAATATCAAGACTGCTTCAGAACATGAATTCGTCAGTGATATTACCTTCACTATGACTAATTATGAAGCTATCAGTGTCCATATAATGTAAGTGTAGAATTTTGAGTGATGGTTTTAGAACATTATAGATTGTATCTTACATATGCAGTTTACTTAGTTCCAATACTGTAGCACCCAGGTAAATTGGCTGATCATATTTTATTTTTATTTCTTTATTAAAAACTTCTATTAGAGCTGCATTTTTTTATCTAAATATATCTTTGATTACTGGTTGAGATACAGATCTAAGTATTTTGTATTCATCTGTTAGTATCTTGGCCTCCATATGCTTCAGGCGATTCTCACAGGGTTTGCCAAAAAAGGATTTTTCATTAGTTTAAAGGTATCTCTCTCAGATTCAGTTTTAGCATTAGCTCTCATCTCAGTATTAAAGTCTATATAGTCTCTAATAAAATAGTTTTGCTTAAATTTAATTTTTATTGAAAGTTTAGTAAACTCTGCTCCCATATTAACAACAAATTTTAACATTTTATAGTGGATTGGATATTGTGGTTTACTGTTTTTTTCTAGGATTAGTTTCTCAGTAGTAAATACCATGGGTTTGTTTAGTTTAAAAATATTTTAAGTTTCTATATCAAATCAATCTTTAACAAAATCTTTAAAACAATCAGTACCAAAGAATTGTTTGCAATAGTCATGGCCCCAGCAATTTTTGTACGCAATTCAAAACTATCCCCGTCAGATTGCCGGAAAATAGGAGCGGCCGTTGATTCCCATAACCAAGGTTGGGATTGAAAGAAGAGAAAAGCTAGTGAAAAAATGATTTTCCTACAAAAAATGTTAAAGTGCGAAACATGTTGATGTCATTTTGGAGCTTAACATACTCCTGTTTCATAGTTAGAATTAGGGCTAGTATCAATAGCAATAAGCATTAGAGATGGTAACTAAAAACAAAATTCGAGTATTGGGCATCTAAAACTGGGCTCATATCGTTTCTGATACTGATTCTGTTTATTTTGAATTGCTTTGCTGAGCAACTGATTAAGAATCTGTAAAAACTATTTCTGCCTCTATTAGCTGCTCTTAAATAACCTTCATTTAGAGTGATACAGTCACTTGACCTTACCTCTTGGAATTAAATTAAATAGAAGTTCAATTTAAAGTGAGGAAGTCATTTCTGAGAGTGAGGTAAGTCACGTGCGACCAAAATTTTAATCACAAGAAGAAACAAAAAAACTAGCTCCAAAAAGAGCGAAAAATGACGTCACACACGCACTTCAGATGGATTTGCATCAACGAATGATCAAAAAGTAGTTCTGACGTCATGTGGTCGTGACAAAAATCTTGACAAACCAAAAAACCAAGAGAAAGCCAATAACAACCCCAGCTATCGCTGTGCGGCTATTAAAAAACAAAACATAGATGGCAGATTGTCACAAAATAGCCCCAATAGCTTGGTACATCTGCAGTCTCAAATAGATAGTATAAGAAACAGGCCAACAAATTCTTTTTATTAAATGCTCAGATGTTACATTTTGATTAATAATCTGTCAAAAGATTAATGCTTCTAATAGCTGCTTTCAAATAACCTTGAAATAGAGTGGCACACACTCACTTGACCATATCCCTTTGAATTAA
Organism: Convolutriloba macropyga; assembly: GCF_964194025.1. Taxonomy (NCBI): domain Eukaryota; kingdom Metazoa; phylum Xenacoelomorpha; order Acoela; family Convolutidae; genus Convolutriloba; species Convolutriloba macropyga. Next base: position 59,089,376 of record NC_134477.1, on the reverse strand, counting down.
ATTAAAGGAAAGCCAGTTTCAGAGTGAGGAAGTCATTTTGGAGTGAGGTAGGCCACGTGTGACCAAAAATTGAATCACGCGAATGAACAAAACTCGCCATTACGAGTGAAAATGACGTCACGCACGCAATTCAGTTGAAATCGCATGAATACATGAACAAAACGCAGATTTGTGACGTCTTATGATCTTAACAAAAATCCTGTTGACGACTTAAAAAACCAAAAGAAGGCCAATAATAGCTTCAGCTATCGCCTTGCGGCTATTAATAAACTAATGTTGGAAAAAAAGACAGGCGGGGAAATTTAACTCAGGGGCAGAGCCTAGATAAATTATTCTTTAAGGGCGCAAAAACTACACAGTAAGGCGGGATTCGAACCCCGACCTCCTGAGTCCGATTCTGTTACATCGACAGAGGCATTAACCAATCGGAAATCAGGGCCTTTTCATCGTCACTCTGAAAATCGTTTTTTTTAGCAGCAAACTTTGTTTAGGAGTAAGCGTAATCACTCAAAAATCAAAAAGAGCGTGAGTCACTTGAGAAGTCAAAGATTATTCTAGAAAAAGCGCAAAAAGGGTCCGGCGAAAAAATTGCACAAAAGACACACAGGTTTACAATAACTGCTTTGGGAGCACTTGACAATTTAATCTACAGCTAAAGTGCAATGTTCGAAAACAGAAGTCAACGTTCTTCGAGTCGTAAATAAGACCAACACGTTTACAATAATTGCTCCAAAGTTCGTTCGAGAACAATTTGATGAGATTTCGTTCGACAAGATTTCTTTCACTCCATTTAATTTTTTTGTTAACATGTAAACTATTCAGATTATAACCCTAAGGTTAGATATCTACATGCTTTCAAAGGTTAAAAAAATTCTGTTTTGTTATTAATATAATAATCTTAAAATTGTGGCGGTTCGATCTCATAGGTTAACAATAGGCTTTGAAGGCTCCTATTTGTCTATTAACGGGTACTTTCTTGTGCCGATCGAGCAAAAACTCGGTTAAAACATTTTTAAAGCAAGTTTTACTGTTAAAAGTACTTATTGAAGAAGGCAATTTGTTCCATTTTTGAACAATTTTCAAGATCAAAGATTTGTTACTCCACTTCGCTTTCGTTCTCTTTTTATGATAATTTGAGTTGTTCTCTTGTTCTGTCTAGCGTTTTGGCGACTAGTAAACATTTTAAATTTTTCAGGTTTCCGTGTCTTATATCTGTTTGTAGCTGAATTAATCTAACTTTGAGATAAACAATTCGTCTGGCACGATACGATCCTTAATGAGATCATCGGAGTGGTCAAAATTTTGTCGAAAATAAACTTTTATTCCCCAGTTAATTAGCCTATTTATGCGGTTTATGTTTTTGCTGTAAGAGTTTAAAGGAATATTCCACTGAAACAAAGATGAGAGAGTAAAACTGAATTAAAGACAACTCTTACTTTTAAAGGAAATTGATTTACAAGATACAAAGAACGAATTGCATTAGCCTTTTGCTTAAAACTGAGTTAAGGTGATTTTCAAAGATTAGGTTTGAACCAATTCGTACTCCAAGATAACAAGCAAGAGCTGGTTTGATAACTTCACCTTAAAAGTAAACTCTGGATCCGAATTAGTATGTTTTGTAAAAAAAATAACATCTGTTTTATCGGCATTTGAAGTGAGTTGGTTATCTGTCAGGTAATTTGATGTAGTGTACCCTGACAAACAAACTTCTGCTAAAAAAAGAGCTCATAAACTTTTTATTTTTACGAGATTTTACCAGGTAGATAGAATTTCCAGCAGAACACTGGTATATTATACAAATTGGAAATTTAATATCAATATGAAAAGTGAATATATATGTATTTTACAATTTCAGCCGCCTTTTGTCTGATAAAAACAATGACAATGCTGGTCGGAAAAAGTTCAGAGCAATATAACTGTGTAGAGATTAAGATATCGAACTACTTTGTTACATTAAACGAGTACAATTCATATTACTTAGTTTTTTTGCACTCGCATTATAAACACGGAGGGTAGGGTGGGAGCACCGACGGTACTCATTTACTTCCAAAAACTGTTCATAGGTAGCTCAAAAAATTTGGCAATTTCAGAGAAATATAGCCCACAAAGTGATGGTAATACAGCAAGAAGGGTAAATAAGGATTTCAAAAGTGGCCAAACTCAATAATGGAGAGGGTACAAGAAAAGAATTTGAGAAAATTCATGATTTGAGGACGAATTATGCAAAGTATAACTAACACCAGATTTGATTACTGTAAACCCGCGATGCAGAAATCTATCTCACTATCTGAAACTAAATCAGTGAACACAGATACAAACTGCCATCTAGATTTAAGTTATAGATCTAGCTTCAACCCTCATTTCAAGTTCTTCTATTATTAATATTGTGCGTTCGTCAGATATTGCGTTCAACTTTTGGTTCAAAAAATTGTCATGTTTGTGAGTGAATGGTTGATTGCCTTCGATGTCACGGCTAAGTTGAATCCTAATTTTCCGTTCTTCAAATCGTCTTTGGTTCTTCGAGATTATCGATATTGTCCAACTACTGTTGACCAGCTGCCAGTTTTTGGTAGAACTCTGCCAGCACTTTCCACGCACTCGGGGCCATAAATCCATCTGGCGGAAGCTCCCCAGATCGGGCAAATCCCCTCATTTTAGTTCCCGAAATGAAGAGGAAATCGTCTTTCTTCTCGGGGTCAAAAAAGTCCATTTTACCAAGTTTCGTGTTGTAAGCTGCTACCCTTTAACAAAAAACGATCCGATACAAGCAAAACAGTTTAATAAGATAGAAGATTAATGCTCCGCTACATTGCTCGAAATTTTCTGCAACTGACGATTTGATCACCATTGGGACAGAAACGAATACCATTTTTTCTACTAAGAATCAGTAACAATAAGCTCTAGTCCAACAAAACTCTAAACTACTCGTTAAGCATGTGTCTAGAAATGAGATAATTGGCACGTGAAAAATGAACAAAGACCGGAAACCAATAGAATCTTAATTTAAGTTCAAAATCCGTCGGTTTCTGGTCTTTGGTATTTGTCACGTGAATTATCTCGTTTCTGGATAAATGGTCCTTTTGCGGGAACGATAGAAGTCGCTAACGATCATGATTTGATAATTATGATATTGCTCAAAATGGTATTAGAAATAATCGATCTTTTCCGTTTGTGCCCTCTCTAGTCCGTCATGAACCTTCCACCCCCCAAGTTACATCATACGTGTATCGGGGGGGGGGGGGGTGCAAATAAAATACACCCACTCAGCTGGGGGAGGGGGGGGGGGGGGGTTGGACAAACGGAAAAGATCCGAAATACTATATTCGAGAGTCGTCAGAAATTTACCTGAAAGGAACAATCTCGAGTGAGTTGAGTCCGGGAGCCATGCCCAGCACTTTCCTTCCATGAGTCGGTTCGTAGATGTCTTTCTTAGTTTCAGGGTGAGGCATTCCAGCTGGGTCTCTTCCCACAATGTAGAAGTTCGCACCCGCAACCATTCGCGTCTTACAGTGCCATTGCACCTAAAAGCGAATCAATAGAGAATGTAGATATATCAACTGGAAAAAAATTCATTTCGCTAATGCGAGGACGAATAGCGAAGTCTGTGATCTTCAATTACAATTCGCCCAAGTAACGGAATTTATACGGAAATTATTAAATTTAAACACTCGACTACCGTAGAAAGAATTAACCTCGAACAACATGCGAGGGGTAGGCTTTGATTCTAGCTCAGCATTATGAGGCCAACCTCAGGTGGCGACGATAAACGCCCTGAGGGGGTCCAAAATCGTCAATCGAACCATGAATATCGGCCTTCTCAAGCTGAGTTCCGCAGCCACTTCTCAAAACAAGACACTTAAAAGATTTAAGAGAGCTGCTCAGAGACTTATGCACTAAGGCATTACCAGTTAATTCCGTTTTTCTTTTCGAAGAAAAGTCGAATCACTAGCGGAAGAACATTCTAGAAGAAAACTGTCAAGCAATAAATTTTGCATAAGAAAGACACATATTTACAATACTTGCTTCAAACTTAATACGTTCAAGAGCAATTATTATTTATATACCTCACTAATTCATTGTTGCACAGCAGATAGCAGCTTTTCAATTTGTTAAAGAAGTCTGTTATGCTCCTTTGTGAACGATTTTATTCGACAGATGAGATGATTTCAATTTATTAAAGCGATGCAAATCTGTTTTACTGACGATCTATATAAGCTTTCTTTTTTCAACTGCAACGCAAAAAAAAATCAACCGAACTACCCAATTAATTTAATTTTAAATACTGCCAACTCATCAATGAACTACCGAAAGTTAGATTTTTGTCTAGCGCATTATTACTAAGTCGTCTATGTACATAAATAAAATCAAACCTAAATAAAATTTTTACTAAGTCCTCTATACACATAAATAAAATCAAACAAATTGCTCGCGAACGACAGGCCGAACAATTTAATTCAGATGGACTGTAGCCTAGATTCGCTATGATTGCAAGAAATTCCGACCAAGGAGGGGTTCCAAACGTGAAAAAGTCACCTGAGAAGTTAAATCGAAAAAAAATGTTCTTGCAAACCTTTTCATGCAAAAATTTGGCATAAAAAAGACAGACACGCTTACAATAATTGCATCAAACTTCGGTCTATCGGAGGAGTAGCCGACAACGACCATATCGACATCAATAGTAGCTTCTAAATGTCAAGATAGGCATTTCGAACCTCTGTGGGTCCAGCGTACATCATGGGAGAGGGGAATATAGCCATGACAGTTGATTCTGGATCCAACACCCCCTCACTCAACACTGCCTTGTGTTGTTCCATCCTCACTGGAAGAGGCACATCATCGTCCTTCGTCCATCCACCTACACACGCACGTGAACAAGTCACAATACATACAAAGTGATGTCTTTTTTGTCCATGCTACCCTTCAGTACAATCAACACTAGCACAATTTATCAACTAAAGGTTAAAAAATTGTCACGTCCAAGCAGGTATAATATAACGACGAAGTTGGGGAGGGGGGGGGGGGGGGGTTTAATCAATAGAGCCCAAGCCCAAAAAAATAACAAACATTAATACTAGTGTTTATCGAGGATGCGGATATTAGATTGATTGGAGATCTGGGCTATTCTAATTCCTTCAGAAAAACCCACCCTCAGGCTCACAAAATACCCGATTTACAGGGAAGTTTGATTTATTAATTTATTGATTTATTAAAAAATACAAGCAGGACCAATTTGCTGGGCAATCCTAGTTGTTGGAATTTCCAATTTTTTGAGCTTCAAACAAGAGTTAAACTGTTTTTGGAACATTAATATATAGCAAAATTTGCAAACCACCATCTTAGCTTCGTTCTAATTCCAAACCAGAGCCAGAGACTTCTAGGGTGATTATGAAAGAAAGAATTAAACTCTCCGATTTAAAAAATATCAACTTAAATATAAATACAAATACTACAATTAGGGAGAGGGTGGACAAAAGGGGCCGTGTAGACCCACCTAAAATCTGCCCCGTGTTAAATGATGAAAATATTTGTTTACTTTATTCTGAAAAAAAGAGAAAAAAAATTTCAACATTACCGTCTAACGTCGGGCAAATTGCTCTAGAGCGACCGCCGAGCGGTTGGCTTCGTCAGAAGCTAGCCACAGTTTAGTGAGGCTAGCTTTAGATTAATTGGTGTGGGATCAATTTCTAAGAACCGCCCCTCAAAAGATAAGTATAAGTCTACAAAACAGTTTCTGTGAATGGCATACTTGAAGACTAGTGGGCTGAACGGCTCTAAGAGAACTTAATGCAAACTGGGTGCTGCCACTTTATCCCGCTTCTGAAGACGATATTCAAATGGGTCAGACAAAAAATCGGCCCAGCGAAAAATTGCATAAAGGCAAACAGGTTGAACATATTTGCTACAAACTGCTTTTGAGAGCAATTAACAATGATTTCCTAAAAAGTGCCTGTTAAGTCAATTATGATTTAAAAAAAACATTTCTACTAAAACTCATTGTTAATGAGGATCAGAGATGATGACATTACGCCACATAACAGCAGCTGAAGTGCGACATCAACAAAAAGAGAGAAAGAGAGAGAGAAAGGTAAAACGTGAACGAGAAAGTGAAGGAAAGAAACCCTAACCGACATAGCCGACAGAGAGAGAGAGAGAAAGGAATATTTTCCATGATGGGATTCGACTCTGCAACTTCTAGTTCTCCAGCCTTGTTAGTAAATAAATCAAAGCAAAAAACTGAAAAAGGCAAAATTTAAAACAGTTTGCAACTTCGCAGCAAAAAATTTTAAAAACATATTTTGTCTCAAAAGTTCTGTCAAGTAACCCATCTCCAAGACTTGAAAAATTTCGTTGGCCAGTAATGGTCGTTAAACTCAGAAAAGGACAAAAAAATATTGAAAAATTTCGGAAACAATTGAAAATTTTAACAAAATCTAGCTAAAAGTCGAGATATCAATATCTTAAGAACCATTTCATTGTCTCAAGAGACTATGCAGTATCCCTGTTTCAAGCCTGAAACAGTTTCAAAGATCCATACACTTGGAACTTGAAAATTTTCCGCAAAAAAATGGAAACTTATCCAAAAATTGCGAAAACTGGAGTCATAAGAAATATTAATCACCATTCCATTAACTCCAAAACATGAAAAAATTGCAAAAATTTTCAAAAATTGCCTAAATTCGTGATATTAAAATCTTGAAGAACATTCCATTACATCTATAAACTATGCAGTAACATATTATTAAGCCCTAGAGGAATTTCCATGGCTCTTGAGGCTAGAGAAACCTAATAAATGACAAAAAATCAGAAATCCTAAAAAAAGTTTTATAAAAAAATTGCTAAAACCCGTGATATTTAAAAGTTGAAAATTAATCCATGACCAACAAATATTTTCCAGTAACTTATTATTAAACCCTAACGGACGTTTTCTGACCCTTGAGGCTTAAAAAATCTTAATAATGACTATAAATGTTAAAAAATTCGTGATGTTGAAATCACGCACGACATTCCATTACACCTAGAAAATTTACAGTAGCCTATTTTCAAACCCTAGTGGAGGTTCCTTAAAAACTATTCCCCGGCCAAAAAAAATGTATGTAACTTATTATCAAACCCAAACCCCTTAGGTTTTCTGGCCCCTGGGTCTGGAAGGACCTGAATAGGAAAAAAAAACGTCAAAAATTTGAAAAAAATTGCACGTTTTGTCTGAAATGCTAAAATTCGTGATGTTAAAATGTTGAAACCATTCCATTACCACTAGAACCTATGCAGTAACGTATTATTAAAACCTAGAGGAGGTGCAAAATAATATAAGTTTGCGTGTTTTGCCTGCGAGCGGTTGTTCGTCAGTAGATCGAAACGGGGGGGGGGGGGGGGGGGCATCAGTTGAGGGGTCTTCAACCTCTCACCATAAGTATAAGTCTCCAAAACAGTTTGAGCTGAAACAGAGCTGAAAGGCTCAAAGAGCACTTAATGCCCGCTGGGCGCTACCTGTTTATCCCGTTTTTGAGGACGCAAAATCAAAAGCGTCAGACGAAAAATTGGTCAAGCGAAAAATTGCATAGAAACATAGCCGGCAGATTGCCGGAATAGCTGCGAAAGAATAGACCTGCGTGCCATATAATAGAGATAGAAACAGATACAGATCTAAATTGAAAAAATCGACGCCACTCAAAAAACTAGGTAAAAAAATTGAGCGATAAATTAATGAAGCTTGTTAAAATTCATTCCGCAGAAGCCTCTTATTAGGGACCTTTACTGCACATATGAGTTCCTTTGACCTTAAACAGATTCAAATTAAACTTAAGTTTTAAAGTGCAAAAGTCATTTTATTGAGTGAGGTAAGTCACTTGTGATCAAAATCTAATCAAGCAAAAAACTTTTGCTAAAGAGAGTGAGAAATGACGTCACGCGCGCAAACGCCGTTAGTGAGAGGAAGAAGTCATTCAGAAAATTTGACTTTTTCAGCTTTGCTGTGTGAACAAATGTAAAACGAAAAAAGAGCGTCAGACGACGAAACAAAAAAAAAACCAAGAGCACCGCAATATAGCTACGCTCAGCTTACAGCTTCGCAGCTATAAAAAGACCGGCAGGACTAATATAATTGCTACAAACTTCGTTTGAGAGCAATTGAAAAGGTTCTCTTTTCTCCCCCTTTTTCCATTCCTATGTGACGAATGAATGTCAAAATATTTCGCTTAGAAGGCTGTTAATCTTAGTTATAAACTTACCCAATGGGTGCAAGAGTAGAGTAGGGTTCTTGTACCCTCTCTCCAGCAGTCGCCTCCTCGTGTCCTGCATGAGAAGTGCATGTCCATTGTGAATCGGGTTCCTCAGTTGGAATGCAAACACTGCATCAGCTCCCAATTCCCTGAACCTAAACGCACGAACTCAACTTATTCACGCATTCCGTGTTGTTCCAGACGTAATTTGTAATTGAATTCATTTCAGCAGTTAAATTTACCTTTGATCAATGAGAACAAAATAGATCCCCAAATAGTTTGAGTTTGAATTCTATTTCCATCCCATTTTTTACCAATTGTTACCATGCCTTTTTCTATTTACACTTTAATTTACTTTACACATTCTATTTACATTACAATTTAGTACATTTTATTACTTTTAACATTACCTGTTTCTGTGATACACGAGAAGAAAATTACTAATGAAAACAGAACAGATCCAAAAACATATCAACCATTTCAATAGCAAAATCCACATTCCAGCTCGGGACACCCCCCCCCCCCCCCTCCCCCCTAACATTTACGCCCCATGCATAGAGCCCGATTTTCACAAATAATTATAATGATCATAAATGGGGCAAATGTACCGATTGTTGAAAGATATGACTCTGTCGTAGAGTTGAGAACTGCTCCGAACATACCTGTCTCTAAGTTGGTTGGGTGTGAGTCTGTACTGATCCAATCCATCATTCCATGTGATTCTCTCCAACACCTGCAAGTCACCGCCACAAAGCCAGTCGCCTGAACAGCCAACAAAAACATACCAAGGCACTCAAACGGGTGATGCAAATAATTGTAACATAACCAACTACGTTCGGCCAACTTGCTTTCAAACTGTATACGGGGGTTCAATTGAGGGGCATCCTTCAGCCGGTGCTGAAGTATAAGGGCAGTAAAGGGCTTAAAATGATGGCATTAACATTTTAGTAGTAAGCCTCCTCGAATTAAGCTAGCGCTTTAAAATCTGAATGAGAGCAATTTAGATCACGCAAAAATCAAAAAGTCAAACGAGATAAAAGTCACTCCCCAAGAGTCAAAAAGTCAGACAAAAAATTGGTCAAGCGAAAAATTGCATTTAAAAGATCACAGGACTAATAAAATTTTGACAAATTCGTTTGCGAGCAATTAATAACATAGCCGGCAAATAGCCGACGTTGACTACCCGCTTGAAGCACATTGGGATTGAAACAGAAAAAAAATAAGAGATAGAAATTGACAGAATTTTTCTAAGTGTCAAAGTGTTCTCATTTGGTGTATAGATTCTCCTTATTCGGTTAGATTCTAAAATTACACTTAATTTAGCTTCTAAATTGAAATCTATTAAGCATAACACTAATGTCAGCTACCAAAAGCTTAATGAACCTTGATAACCTAATCCACCTAATGACTTAATGACCGGGCTTTATATGCTTATCCTGTTTCTTTTGATCTTTTGACATTTGCTCTTTTGACTTTGACCGTATTCACTACATTGCGTAATTCAATGCATGAAAGAATTTAAAATCCATTCAGTTGAAACAGTGAGTGAGGTAAGTGAGAAGTCAAACGTGAAAATCGTGACTTATGTAAAACAAAAAACGTGATCAAAAGGTAAAGGAAATAAAAAAAGCAGGACAAGTCCTGACGTACAATTCAAAGAATTTTCATTGACTAAGCAATAACTAGGCCTAGAACGGACTATGAGTGAATTGGGAAAACCATTTCTGAAAAAAATCAGATAAATTTAAAAAAAAAACTGAAAATGAATGTCAAAATGCCGCATGTGAACAAAAAATCACCAGCTATAAGCAGCATCAGATTAAATGATAACAAAACTACTAGCTATTAACTCGAGCTATTAATTAGGTTCTTCTATGCCTCATTGGCAACCAATTAGACCTGTCAATGATGGCACTAAGTGATAAGACAACAGATAATTTTAAAAAGGGGGCAAAATCTAAAATTCACATAGTGGCAAAGTCATAAAAAGTTTTAGCTGCCCCTTAATGAATTCAAGTAAAGGCAAAGAGGCATAATTACAACACATATGTACCGTCATAAAATCACTGAAGGAGAGGAAACTCTGAAAACAGAAGTCAAAATGAAAAAAAATCATCTCAAAAACCGCAAAATTGTCAAACGCCAATTTCTGACTCCCCTTTAAGGTATTTTGTCACGCCTCAAACCTACTGGATTTTTCGCTCTCTTTAGTATTTCAGTGTGACCAAAATCACCACTCTAATTTGACTTCACACTGACGTGAAAAAGCCGAAAAAAGCGTGAACAGATCTTCAAAAAAAGACAGCGCACCAATACAATTTTCAAATTCTTTGAATTGTAAAATTGTAAAAAGGAGAGCGCCTCAATAATAGCCGTTGAGAGGCTGACGACGGCTATTAAAAACAATTAAATTTATGAAAAATTTCAACAATTCAGATGTCATTAAAGATTTTGGTTAGCAAGGTAATGACTTTTTGTTTCCATGAAAACGAACCCATGATTTTGAAAACAGGACCTGCTACCAAAAATGTCAAAATAGTAGCGGAGGTTGTTCTCAATTGAAGCCCTATAAGTTATCACTTAACGTTTCAAGCTTAATCGATCCCACTGAAAGAAAGTTGCATTGTTGACTTTTAATCAAATCAGAGAGGCAGCACTGACACTAACATACAGGTTTTGGAATGAATGCATGATTAACAGAACTTTTTTTTACAAATTCTGTTCAACAAACTTATTCTGAAAAACTGAAAACAGGCTGTTGCCGAACAAGACAAATTACGTTGAAATGACAAGCCAGGGAGCAAAATTTTGACTGATTCGGCCGGGGGATAAAGGCTACAGCTTCCCCAAACGGTTTAAAATTATCCAATAAGAATTTATTAGGACCACGGATGAAACCAACTTTGGCTGAGTTTTACAGTAAACAGCCAACCACTCATACCAAAAATCAAGCCATCTTGCGTGAATAAGTTATTTCAAAAGTCAATTGGACTAAGAAAAAGTTGCGCACAATGCAGTAAAAATTGAAACAAAACGTCTCCAAAGTTGCTCGTAAAACGGAAAATTTCGATGACGAAAAATAAACCGACTGACGTCGCACAAATTTGTCCCGAACGATAAGCGGGGCAATTCAATTCAGAGGTGGCTGTAGACTATATTTTTTAAGGAGGCAAAAACATCCAACTAGGGTGGGATTCGAAACCGCGACCAACGGAGTCCTTGACAGACGAACTCATCACTCGGCTATGAGGCCTTTGTATTTCCTACGCTACAATCGCGTCTACTCTAGCAACATACTTCAATTCGTAGTGAGAGAAAGTGATATCACTCAAAAATGAAAAAAACGCATACGAAAGTGACTTGAGAAGTCAAAGAAGGTTCTAGAAGAAAAACTCACAGTCAGGCAAAAAATTTGCATTAAGAAGACACCCGTTTAAAATCAATGCTTCATACTTCGTTCGAGAGCAATTAATAACGCTTAATTATCTTGACAATAAGTGATTCTTGCGGACGTTGGGAACACCTAATTAATTATCCAAGCTTATCGGCTTCACTAAATATTTCATCGAGGTAGGTAGTAATCAAACAACAAATTCTTTTCTAAACTATTCGTGATTGCAAACTGTCCCAAGCGTAAATTTCTGAATGATGCAACATTAAACCACTCCAAAATCCACAAATTATGCTCGTAAAAGTTCATTAGAAAAGTCCGACGTTTCAGGCAGAAAAACCTACCGCCGGGATTCGAACCACTGACCTCCCGATCTGTAATAGATGCACTGACCACTCTGCTATCAGGCCCTTGTTTTCGCTATGCTTCAACCGAATTTATATTAGCAACAAGCTTTACTTCGGAGTGAGAGCAATAGAGATCACCCAAAAATGAAGAACGAAAGCATGAAAAAGTCACTTGAGAAGTCAAAGAATATTCTAGAAGAAAAGCGCAAAATGGTAAAGCAAAAAATTTGCATAAAAAAGACCAACACGTTTACAATAATTGCTATGAACTTCGTTCAAGAGCAATTAAAAAGTGAGCCTGTTATTCGCAAAGATATAAATTTGGTGGGGAAATTCAGTTATTCTAATGATTTTTTGTGGGGACTTTGACAGTGCTTGAATTTGAATCTGCCACTCTTAGATTTGCAGCTCTAAGTCTTATTTCTTTTTACTTGCGGTTAAAATTGGTTTTTTTTCTTAAGTTTACATCATAACAAACAATATCTAACTAAAAGGGAATAAAGTCAGACGAATTGCTTTCGAGCGATACAACAGGCGGGTTTAGATTCTAGATTCAATTTTAGCCTACTCCAGCCTGTGAGTGGTAGATGGATAAGATGTCAGAGCGTAAATAAGTCAAATCACTCAAGCTGGCGAAAGAATATTCTACAATAGCCTAAATTAAAAATTTTAAACATAGCCGACAAATTGCCCAAAAATATCCGCCATTGACGCGTTAGACGCACAGCGGGATTGAAACCGAAAAAGAAAAACGGAGATTGAACTTGACAAAAAGTTTCAAATTTGTTCTAATTCAGTGTGCAGCTTCAGTTAGATTCTAAACCTATATTTACTTCAGCTTCTAAACTGAGGAGTACTAAGCTTAATACTAATAACATAACCGGCAGATTGCCAGAAAATAGCCGCCGTTGATTCCAATAAGCATGATTGGGATTGAAAGAATAGAAGATACTGAAAAAAAAAGATTTCTGTACAAAAACATTTTTTAAGTCCGATTTATTTTGATGGCATTTCGTAGTTGAACATAACGTACTTCTGTTTCTTAGAGGCTACAGGAGCTACTATCAATACCAATAAGCATTAGAGATGGTAATTAAGACTTATAGGAACGACGTTCAAATAGCGGGCATCTAAAATTGGGCTTTATGGGTTTATCCCGTTTCTACTACTGACTTCAATTTTTTATACTCTGTTCATTTTGAATTGCTTTGCTGAGCAACTGATGTTCAAAACCACTTTTAGCAGAATGAGAGAAGAGAGAAACTAGCCTAGAGAAGTCAAAAAGATATCACGCAAAATGTTGAAAAAGCGGCAAAATGAGGTAAAGCGAAGCATTTTTTTATTCGACGAAGTAAAAAACATAGCAGGACAAGTCCTGACGTACAATTCAAAGAATTTTCGTTGACTAAACAGAAAAACGAGACCTAGAATGGACTATGAGTGAATTGAGAAAACCATTTGAAAAAAATCAGATCAAAAAATAAGAAAAAAAATCAATGTCAAAATGCCGCCATGTGAACAAATAACCACTAGCGAGAAATGAAAATTTAATTCAAACAAAAAACTAGGCATAGAATGAGCTGTGAATGGATTGGGGAAAACCATTTAGAAAAAATCCGATCCAAAAAATCGAAAAAAAAACAGTAAAAATCAGAGTGAAATTGCCGCATGTGAAAAACCACTACCGAGAAACCGAATTTTTGTTCAAACACCATTTTCGCACTTTACTTTAAAATTAGAGTGAAAAAAATTCATGCCGCAAAACCACTCGCTTTTTCTCTCCATTTCCTGTTTCGGCGTGACCAAAATCACTACTCCAATTTGACTTCAAAATCATGAAAATGTGTGAACAGATCTTAAAAAAAAAGACAGCGCCCCAATACAATTCAAATTCTTTGAATTGTAAAAAAGGAGCGCTATAATAGCCGGCTGAGAAGATGAGGGCGGCTATTAATCAGATAGCAATCGCTCTAATAAACTTTGATAACCTAATGCACTATGACCGGGCTTTATCGGTTTATCCCGTTTCTTTTGATTTTGCTCTTTTGACCTTGAACGTATTCACTACATTACGTAATTCAATACGTGAAAGAATTTAAAATCCATTCAGTTGAAACAGTGAGTGAAGTAAGTCACAAGTCAAGCGTGAAAATTGTGACTTACGTAAGACGAAAAACGTGATCAAAAGGTAAAGCGAATTTTTAAAAAAGCAGAGCGCCTAAATAATAGCTGTTGAAGTGTTGCCTACAAAAAACACGACTGCAATAATTGTTTTGAACACATTCGCGAGCAATTAAAAGACCTTGAAGCACCTACAAACCTGACTCGTTGATCATTTTGATGTAAGGATGGTCCGGATGACTGAGTCCAAACTGCCTGGAGACCCTCTCTTCCTTCCTATGTTCGAAAAACTCCGGACTCCTCAAAACTGCCACTGGTTTCCCATCAAAATTGAGAGCAATAGAGGATGCATCTAAGAGTCTCTCTTTGTCCTCTGTTGAAACTGGCAGGACTATTGGCACTGATTGGTTGATCACGCCGCCTGTAACACAGGTGTCTATAAAACATGGAAACAAATACCCGGACTCAAAAACAGATATTGTAAGTAGGATATCCGATTCTTTTTGGTTTGTCCAGAAGCTAACAATAACTTGCTTTCTTGCAGTTCGCTGCTGTAATTTTAAATTAAAAGATTTAATTAAAAATAATCTCAGATTTAATAAAAATTTCTTGGAATTCATATTTTGAGCTTTAATTTCAAATCCGACTGTCAATTTTATTTCACATTTTGAATTTCCTTAGAAATATCTGCACAGGATGCTCATAAACAACATACTTACCGCATTACCTGACCTTCAAAGTTATAAAATTCACATGACGAAGTACTACAAACGACAATATAGCATATCAATTACAAAAGCATGTCAAAAATTTCACGCTCACATTTCATGCAAAGCTAGTGAATCTAATCTATGCGGCAATTCATGCGTTTCTAACAAAAAGGATATTATATTTTTGTTTTAATACTTTGAGTATTTTGTCACAAATTTAAGCTGTGATTTTAGTTAATTTAGTTTTTTCACTACCATTGATAAATCTGATGCTTTCAGAAACTATACCTGCTATACCTGTAAACAATCAAACTTATCACCCTTCGGTAAATTTGAGAAAATTATAAACTTTCCGATTTTAACAACGGTGACTTGAAAGGCAGAAGTTAATTACAAAAGCTTAGCAGACTGCATACTCTAATCTTTAGAAAAAAAAATAGTTTCAAAAAGTAGGTACTACAAGACCATTTTTTTTGTCAAATCTAACTTTTGAGACTGTCTACTGAACTGCAAATTCATCTGTGCAAATAACAACTCTTAAAATTCAATTTAACCTACAGAGCTTCGGCATACTTGAATGATTAGCAGCCAACTTTTATTTTTAGAGCTCCACTAATTTAGTTGATATCAATTCATAGCAAACAATAAAAATTTAAATCATCACAATTGCTTCCAAAAGTAACAACAAAATCAGCTTCACAACCCAACGGTTAACCATTCCAGGCGTAAAATTTGTTTTAATTTTCAGCCTTTTATAGAGGCGAATCAATAAAAACAGTTAGTGTTTCGATCCTGATCTGCAAATTGGGTGGTTTCAGAGTCCGGTTTCTGAGCCACACATTGTTACATCTTCCGCTGGAAAACCAAAGTTGTGCCATTGCTACATACACATTTTTATATGAAAAGAAGATTACCAGTGAAAGAAATTACTCATTTCAAAAAATATCCCCTTTTGAGATAAATTTAAACGTCTAAGAGTTTTGAAAAACCAACTGCGCACGCTTAATAAAAACACGCGCAATAATATCATAGTTGCTCATATGAGAAAGGAGGGCATTAGCTACCAATCAAGCAATGGTATGTACGCGTTTTATATTGCTAAAAAAAACTGGAAAAATTCTTGAAATTTAAATTCAAAAATTTTCCTAAGTTGAAAAAATTCTCATAAACATATGCTTAAAGATTTTAAACATAACCGACTAACGTCGGGCGAATTGCTCTCAAACGACAAGCGAGCGGTTGGCTTCGTCAGTACCTAGCCACTGTTTAGTAAGATTAGCTTTAGCTTGATCGAAGGAGCCTGAGATTACGGTAATAGAAGATGACATCACGCCACATCACAGCCGCTGAAGTGCTGCATCAACAAAAGAGTCAAGGAGAGAGAGAGAGAGAGAGAGAGAGAGAGAGAAAGCGGGATTAAACGTGAGCGAAAAAGAGAAGAAAAGAAACGCCAGCCAACACACACACACACACACACACACACACACACACACACAGAGAGAGAGAGAGAGAGAGAGAGAGAGAGAGAGAGAGAGAGAGCTAGAAAATTTTTCTAAGATAAGATTCGACTCTACATATTCAAGTTTTCCAGCCTTGTTAGTAACTAAATCACATAGAAAAAACTGAAAATGCAAAAGTCAAAAGAAAAGTTTCCACATTTAGCAATTAAAAAAAGTTCAAAAAGAATTTCTGTCTCTGGATTTTCGTCATGTAACCCATCTGCAAGACTTAAAAAGCTTCGTTGGCCATTAATGATCGTTAAACTCAGAAAAGGACAAAAATATTCGTGATAATAATATCTTCAGAACACAATTCCATTGTCTCAAGAGACTATCCAGTATCTCTATTTCAAGCCCTAAACAGTTTCACTGGCTCATAAAGACCCATACATAATTTTTCAAAAAATTTTCAAATTAAATTTTATCAAAAAATTGCGACAACTCGAGTCATTAAAATACTAATAACTATTCCATTAACTCTAGAAACTAAGCAGCAGCTTACTATCAAGACTCAAAGGAGGTTTCTTGGCTCTTGAGGCTGGAAAAACCTTTAAAAAAAATGACAATTTCAAAAAACATTGCCAAAAATTTCAAAAAAAAATGCAAAAACTTGTTAAATGTTATAATCTTTAAAAACAGTCCATTGCATCTAAAAACTATAAAAAACTAATTATGAAACTCTAGAGGAGGTTCATTGGCTCTTGAGTCTCGATAAACTTATAAAATGACAAAAATTGTCAAAAAAACTTGAAAAAATTGCAAATTTTTAGGAAAAAATCGATAAAATTTATGATATTAAAAAGTTGAAAACTATTCTATTGCCAGAGGCATATAATAGTTTTCAACTTAGAATAGTTTTCAACTTCAATGCATAGAGGAGTTTTCCTGGTTCCTGGGGCTGTAAAAACTTAGAAGATGACAATAAATTTTGAAAAATCTGAAAAACAATTGCTAAAATTCGTGATATTAAAAGGTTGAAAACCATTCCATTACCACTAGAAACTTTGCAGGAAACCCTATTTTCAAACCCTTAAGGAGGTTTTCTGAACCCTGAGGCTGAAAAAATCTTGAACAATGACAATAAATTTAAAAATTTTTTTAAAAAATGCAATTTTTGTCAAAAAAATGCTAAAATTCGTGATGTTAAAATCTTGAAAAAATTCCATTACGCCTAGAAACTATACAGTAACCTACTATCAAACCCTAGAGGAGGCTTCTTGGCTCTTGAGGTTCGATAAACATAAAAAACGACAAACATTTTCAAAAATCTTGAAAAAAAATTAAAGTTTTGTCCAAAAAATGCAGAAATTCGTAATGTTGAAATGTCGAAACCATTCAATTACCACTAAAGGCTATGCAGTAACTTATTATCAAACCATAGAGTGGGTTCCTTGACATCAAGGGCTGATAAAACTCGAAAAATGACAAAAAATTTTCAAAAAGCTTGAAAAAAATTGTGATAATTAGTATAAATTTGCGTGTTTATAGCGAGCGGTTGTTCGTCAGTAGCCACGGAGGGGGGGGGGGGGGTGCACTGGTGTGCTGATGGAGGTGGCAACAGTCGGGTGGGGGGCAACCGCGCGGTAAGGGTGGGTGGGGGGCAATAGTGGGGGGGGGGGTCAACAGTTGGGGGGGTCTTCAACCTCTAAGAACCGCTCTTCACACCATAAGTATAAGTCTCCAAAACGGTTTTGGGCTGAAACAGAGCTGAAAGGCACTAAGAGCACTTAATGCCCGCTGGGCGCTACCTGTCTATCCCGTTTTTGAGGACGAAAAGTCAAAAGCGTCAGACGAAAAATCGGTCAAGCGAAAAATCGCGTAAAAAAAGACCGACAGGACTAATATAATTGCTACAAACTTCGTTTGAGAGCAATTAAACATCATATACATCATTTGAGTAAAATGTAAACATTGCAAAAATTATATTTTAAGGGGGTGAATAGTTTTTAAAACGTTTCCAAACGTAACTCAATCTTGAACATGTAAATGCAAATAAGCACGTTTTAAAAGTTACGAGTCAAACCATATGCAACATTAATTTTATTTACAAAACAGATCCAAAAAAATTCCGGAAAATAGCCGCCATTGATTCCAATAACTCCGATTGGAATTGCGAGAACAAAAAATGATTGTTGCACAAAACATGTTTTACGCGCAAACTATTTTGAGGTCAATTCGCAGTTTGACATGCTACTGTTTCTTAATGGGGGAGTACAGTGGTTGGTCTTATTATTATCAATAGAAATTAGAGATGATAACTAACATTTATTAAAACAAAACTCAGCTTGTATCTAAAATTTGGCTTTATATTTTATCACGCCCATTTTTGATTTCATTTTTTATTACTCCGTTCATTTTAGATAGCTTTGCTGAACAACTTGCTTTGAACAGAATAAGCAAAGAATAAAACTAGCCTAGAGAAGTCCAGAAGATTTTACGAAAAATGTTGCGCAAGCGGTAAACTAAGTTAAAGCGAAACAACTTTCTGTTCTACAAAGTAAAAAATAGGTCAGCTATAATAGCTGGCTGAGAAGATGAGGGCGACTATTAAACACTAATGTTAGGTTAGATGCTACAACCTAAAACTTTGAAAAAAAAAAATAAATCCTGCAACTTTTTCTATTGGTACCCATTCGTGTAGTGTTTTTTCAAGCATTTATTCTTTGATCTTTGCTTGATTAGTTTATTCCTCCTGCGAAGAAAATTGGCCCGTTACTCAGATTTAACTCACATATGGACGAACAGCACGCTGCCTTACATTAATTGCAGTCTTTGTTGATGTTGAAAATTTTCTTGTCGAACTGTTTTGTAGGCTACAAAATTTGTTTCGTGAAATTTTGACATATTGGAGCTTTGCTGTAAGAACTTTTGAAGGAAGAATTTTTTGCTGGAAGATACGATCTCGTTCAGTATCGTAATTAGCTCTACGAAAACAAACTTTTCCTGTTAAACTCAATTCATCTGGTTTCTGTTAATTGCATCTCTCAAAGTTTTTTGGGGTTTTGCATCTCTCAATAAAGTTTTTTGGGGTTTTGAAGCTGATTTCACTGATCATTTGCTACAACATATATGTAAACAGATCTCGTTACTACCAGTTATTTTTCACGTCACTACATGGATTTGGTTTAGTTAAATTTGCAATTGATTAATACTGAACAACAAGACTATTCTTCTTCACCGGCATTATTGTTTCCTTAATTTGACAGGAATTCCAAGCGCTACAAGCATACTGTTTTTTGTAGTTTGATCTTCATGACTCATTACGAACCATCTCCAGGGTTAAGTTAGCTCCAGTAAATTACGGTTCTTTAAATGCCTTAATACCATATCGCTCGGATTTTCCCAAGAACAATACGTAAAATTTAAAATTATTATTAATTTCTGACTTTAAGCAATATTTTCTCAAACGAGACAGCTAAGTCAAGCAGTGTCTCATGTATAAATGTAATCTTAAATATTTAGCTTACCAATCTGATTAACATTGCTCGATTAAAATAATGCCAATTTAATCGAGGTGATGGTCTGCAATGCTAGAAAATATCTAATTATCAACAAATATAGAGATATTAAAAATAGCTTTAGATAAAGAAAGTTAAAAATAAGTAGCAAGACGATAGAGGTAGATAGTTAGCCATACTCACTTCTGAAGTTATCACCAACGCAGTCTGAAAGATATCAATCAGCGCACTAACACTACTATAAGCTACGGCTGAGAAGATAGATAGATAGAAATCGGCAGATAGAAAACCGAAGCCAACATCACTTCTTGTTCAGACCGAGTTAAAGCAATTAGTATAAATTATCGTCCCCTTTCTCCACTGTTAGTTCTCCCTGTCCCGTTAGTGGGCCCTGTCTACAAATTATGTTTCATTGTACAGCACGCAACTGTGTAATAAAGTTGCATATGCCCTTGGACGATGAAAAAGTTACGCCCAGCAGTTTTAAGCAACGTGACCTTAGCAAAACAAAACCAAAATATTTCTCACCAATTTAATCCCAAACGAAGACTGCTTCTTAGGCTAGGATCATAAAAATAGTTCCAAAAATTTCTCACCAATTGCTCCCAAACGAAGACTGCTTCTTAGGCTAGGATCATAAAAATGGGTCCAAAAATTTCTCATCAATTGCTCCCAAACGAAGACTGTTTCTTAGGCTAGGATCATAAAAATGTGTCCAAAAATTTCTCATCAATTGCTCCCAAACGAAGACTGCTTCTTCGGCTAGGATCATAAAAATAGTTCCAAAAATTTCTCACCAATTGCTCCCAAACGAAGACTGCTTCTTAGGCTAGGATCATAAAAATATTTCCAAAAATTTCTCACCAATTGCTCCCAAACGAAGACTGCTTCTTAGGCTAGGATCATAAAAATGGGTCCAAAAATTTCTCATCAATTGCTCCCAAACGAAAACTGCTTCTTAGGCTAGGATCATAAAAATAGTTCCAAAAATTTCTCACCAATTGCTCCCAAACGAAGACTGCTTCTTAGGCTAGGATCATACAAATAGTTCCAAAAATTTCTCACCAATTGCTCCCAAACGAAGACTGCTTCTTAGGCTAGGATCATAAAAATAGTTCCAAAAATTTCTCACCAATTGCTCCCAAACGAAGACTGCTTCTTAGGCTAGGATCATAAAAATGGGTCCAAAAATTTCTCATCAATTGCTCCCAAACGAAAACTGCTTCTTAGGCTAGGATCATACAAATAGTTCCAAAAATTTCTCACCAATTGCTCCCAAACGAAGACTGCTTCTTCGGCTAGGATCATAAAAATAGTTCCAAAAATTTCTCACCAATTGCTCCCAAACGAAGACTGCTTCTTAGGCTAGGATCATAAAAATAGTTCCAAAAATTTCTCACCAATTGCTCCCAAACGAAGACTGCTTCTTAGGCTAGGATCATAAAAATGGCTCCAAAAATTTCTCATCAATTGCTCCCAAACGAAGACTGTTTCTTAGGCTAGGATCATAAAAATGTGTCCAAAAATTTCTCATCAATTGCTCCCAAACGAAGACTGCTTCTTCGGCTAGGATCATAAAAATAGTTCCAAAAATTTCTCACCAATTGCTCCCAAACGAAGACTGCTTCTTAGGCTAGGATCATAAAAATAGTTCCAAAAATTTCTCACCAATTGCTCCCAAACGAAGACTGCTTCTTAGGCTAGGATCATAAAAATGGGTCCAAAAATTTCTCATCAATTGCTCCCAAACGAAGACTGTTTCTTAGGCTAAGATCATAAAAATGTGTCCAAAAATTTCTCATCAATTGCTCCCAAACGAAGACTGCTTCTTAGGCTAGGATCATAACTCGGTAAGACGGGGCCATTACAAAATTTGAGACTAGAAACCACTATTAGTCTTTAAGTAAGCCATGTATAAAACAATTATTTGAAAACAAAAACCGTAAATTGTAATCTTTATTAAGATGTATTTCTGAACAATCAAATACAGACACTGTATTGAACAATTTCTTAGAGCATTTTTGGAATTATGATTGTTCTAGAGAGAGCATAAAAAGTTTGTTGACCTGTCCAGTGATTGCTCCGGAGCAAAATGTGAACAAGCTGGTCTAATGATTGTCTGTGCATTAATGAGTGCAAAGAACTGGTCAGATTCTACTATTTAGTAGACACTTTCTTTGTGAAAGATAAACATAACTGACTAAAGTTGCGCAAATTGCTCTCAAACTAGACTTAGCTTAATTGAAGCGGCGTGGGGTGAGCGCGGCAGGGGAGCGCACGGGGTGGGGGGGGGGGTTTGAGCGTGTTGTATTACGTGTGGAACGATGCGATGTGCAGACTTAGTGTTGGTGGGGGGGGGGGGGGCTGATGCGTGTCCAGCGGTGGGAAGGGGGTCGAACTCTAAGAACAGCGCTTTACGCCATGAATTCAAGTCTCCGAAACAATTTTAATGAATCGCATACTTAGAGCCTAGCTAGCCGAAAGGCTCTTAGAGAACTTGATGCCCTCTGGGCGTTACCTGTTTATCATGTTTGAGGAAAAAAGTCAGGCGAAAAATGGGTTAAGTAAAAAATCGTATTGAAAGAGATCCTTTCCATTTGTGCCCTCCCCAGCTTAGTGGGTGCATATTATTTGCACCCAAACGCACGTGCTACATTTTTACAAAATGATTTACGATGTAATGACGTGTGCTCTGTAACTGGGGGATATATAACGTACTGTGGGACAAAAGGAAGAGATTCAAAAAGACCGCACGACTAATGTAATTGCTGCCAACTCTGTTTGAGAGCCTCCGAAAACTATAAAAGGCAGAACAAAATTAAAAGCTTCAAAACAGCTTTACACGCCCGAAATTTCCACCTAAGCGATTGCTTGCGTAGTTGCTGACCATTTTTTTTTACTAACTGTTGAGTCAAAACGCCAAATTGAGTTTTGCACTTCGGAACATTTACTTAGTCGCTTTACTCAAACTACAATTATATACGATTGTTAATGAAGCTGATATCAACGATGTTCTTTGACAATTAAGTTGTATACCAATCAAATAACTATATTACACTACATGAAGAGTAATTGACTTAAAATTAGTATCGTTCAAAAAACCTTGGCAATAAAAAAACTTGAGAAAAAAATGAGATCAACAAATTTGAAGTTGTAAATGCTTCAAGTTAGTTAATCTCAATTCCCTTTCAAGGGTTTTACGCACGCTATAGCCAGAAATCATGCCCGGAAAACCTAACTCGAAAAACCAAAAAAAAACTGCTGGCAAATTTGTTTGGGAGCAGTTGAAAACCATTCAATTTCAACCTTAGAGCATTTAAAGTTTTTCTCACATTTCTCTTCACCCCAAACACACCCCCACCCATTTACATTATATCCAGTAGCTGCTAAATTAGTGCAAGATAGAACCACAACCCAAAAATTCAAGCCGGGCATTCAATCTTAAACGCGATAGAGAACATAATTTTCTCGGTCGGTAAAGAAAATCTACAACGAAGCTCTCTATTTTTGCGATACACATTTAACTATCTTTGCTGAGCCGTTCACGGGCGATGAACCACGTTTGCACGTTTGGGTGATGTGACAACCGATTTTGTTATTTACTTGAATATTAACCATGCGTTTGATAACCAAGTTTATTGTCAATTCACTTTTTGATTAAAAAAAAACAAATTTGCTTACAGCTGAAATTTATCAATTCACACGTCTTAAGAAATTACTAAATTTATCAACATCGACTAATCATCAATAAAAATCTTTCAGAAGGGTTAACTTAATTTTTAAGCTGATATTAATCAACTTACCGTCAACCAGACATCCGAAATGCAAGCTCTGCAAGTACTCCCGCTCTCTCATGAAACCATACAGGGGCGTAGCCCACCCCTCACCCAACACCTGGACCCACTGAAGGTCCAGTTTGGATATTTCAACACTTGGAAGCGACTGACACTCTTCTGTGAGGGCTGCAACTTGATCAGCTGGCACTTGAAGGGTCTTCACAACATCCTGAACAAACAAACTAGTCAAAATAAAATGGATCTATTTTGTTTCACGGCCCCTCGCCATAGTGGACCAAATAGAGCTCAACGCAGCGCATAAACAAAAAACTCTTGCTCAGAAAAAGTTAGTTCATACGGCAATTCTACTCACTTTCACTATTAGGTCAAAAAGCCGCCTCAACAAATAGTACTTCCTGTTAAAAAACGGTTAAATAGTACTTCCGGAAAACCAATACCCCTCTTCGAGTCGTAAAAAAAGACAGCGCCCCGATACAATTCAAATTCTTTGAATTGTAAAAAAACAAAACCACGATGTCCCCAATAATAGCTGCTATCGCTTCGCGGATATTTTAGTAATGAATTTCAGCCGGGTATCCAAACATTTTCACCTTGGCAGATTCTGGAACGATGCCGTGCTCCTGAAGTAGTTGGATAATAGCCTGGACACAGTCTGAGAGGGACATGGACCCCGTCTTCAGAACCAGATCCGGGTTCACGGGAGGCTCGTAGTCCTGGTCAATACCAGTGAAACCTAAACAAATGCATTATATGTGTGAACTGAACTAAATCGGAACTAAATTCTGTATCAGTTTATTTGAAAAAAGGTCAACGCTCAGCAAGACTTAAAAATTCTTATCGCATTAGGATATTTTTCTCACTAATTAACGCCGTTTTAGTGGCTAAAGGAATGAAGCTCTCAAGCATTGGCCTGATGTGAAAATAACACCAGTAGTATATAATACATACGTAAAGAAAGGGGGGTTATCATTCGACTCTTAACCATAGGATAATAGGTAGTGGCGGTTAAGTGGGAATAGGATAGGCGGGATAAAATCTTTCCGCCGCTCTATATTTCCCTTTCCTACTGAATCTTTCCATTTCGTCTCTTTTATTTCCCCTCCCTTCCTTATTCTGCCGCCCTTGTTTCCCTTTAACTTTGCTTTCTGTCTCGCCGCTTGCTTTTGATTTCAAAACACTCAAACAAATTAAATTAAAACCAAATTTCACACTGCATGCAAAATCAATACTGGTTCAGTTTTGCGTGTCTCTCTCTGGGCAATTAAATTTAATTATGCAGTCTAATATCGCCTTGCAGTTTTACACACAGGGCCCTCTGACTCGCTTTCACTTGCTTCTTCTGCCTCAAAATTAATGAACGGATTATCGGGCGTAGAGTTTTCTTCGAAACTGGCATCGAAATCAACGATATCGCTACTTTCAATATCGGAATCATTTATATTCTGAGCGGCGACAAAACCGGGGTCTGGTGGTTGCCATGTGTTGGAGCTTTGGGTGGTGGTGGTATCTGGAGAGGAGTGTGGTACAACAAAACTGTTATCCCACTCTGGGCTCGAGCTCAAAAGTAAGAAAGTAAGTCGCTAAAATAGTCATAATCCCATTCCACATCGTCGTTATTCCAATCAATTTCATCGATAGCATAATCGCCAATTTCATAATGGCCAAACGGGAGGGTTTTTATGCCATCGGGTAGCATATAGCGCTTGTTGTCAAAAGCTGACAGACAAATTTTGTTTGTAGTAACTGTCTGCAGCCTGTGGTGGTCGGACACAATCCTGGTGTTCTCTGAGCGCAGGTGGTTTCCAGTGCTGAGAGTGTTTAAGAAGTCGACGTGGCGAAGATGTTGTTGTGCGGCCCTCGTAACCCCTTTTGCTGAAAGTTTTCGACAACCTAAAAGAAAGAAAGAAAGAAATGAGAAATATTAGGAGCTATTATGATTACTAACACCCTATGTAAATATAAAACGATTTAACACCTTCCAGATGCCTATTAACCCAATACGAATTTTTATACAACAACTATTAATTTTGTTTTATGAGAGAGAATAAACTTACTTTTTGACAGGATGGAGTACAGCTTCGGCTTCAAACAGATAAAGTCAGTAATATAGTCGCCGGCGAATTCGTCCTTGTATTTGAGGACGACTCTTTTGTTAGTGGTATCGTAAAGAAAGTGATTGGGTGGGTAACTTGAGAAATCAAAATGACTTAATACTGACTGAGGCTTCTGCGATAACTCTGTATAAAAATCGTCACTTTTTATCGCATAAAGGAGACTATCTGTATCGCTGTAAAGAAGGCGACAGTTAAAGTTGGGGCGCATGACATTGTAATGGAATGCGTACATGTGGAATTTTGCAAGATCTAAGATAGTCGCTCCCACAATAGTGGGAGTGTTCCAATAAATGGACTTCGGTCGTGTGGTCAAGGCTGCTAAATTCTCCCCAAATATCATAAAGCGATCAAACTCAAATCTGGATATTATCTTTAGCGCATGCTCTGCATCTCGTGCAATTGTTATTTTATTTCTGCGTCTTTTGGATTCACAGTTTTTACCATAAACTGCATTACTCATCAGTTTATAAAAGTTCTCTTCAATCAAACTTGTTTGACGCAACTTGCCGCTTTTCACTATTTAGTGTAATGTATGGCGATAGCCAGTTTTCTTGTCGAAATTGAAGCACTCTGTGAACCTTTCTGATTACCAAGCCGAGTTGGACATAGAGTTTCAGCAGTTTGTAGTGGACCACATATCTCTCTTTATCAAAGAACGTTTGCATGAGTTTTTACTTTGGAAGATGGGAGATTGTACTGTTCTTGAGTATTTTTCAATATCAATTTTTTAGTTGGTTGCTGTAGATTGTACAGAAATGTTGAAGCTTTGATGCCCAGTGTTTCTTTATTAACGTGAAGAACGTCGTTCGACTCTATGGTGAAGTCAAGTATGATTTTTGATCTTTTGATTTGGTTTTTATTCATAACTTCTGGCTCTATCATTATGGAGGTGAAATCGTCGCTTTTTCTGTGTTTTTTCACTACCGGTTCAATCTCGCTGTCTTCGCTCATGGGTTCTGTTTTCTCCTCTTCTGCTGTTTCAATCATCAGTTTGTTTGCAGTCTCAACTGGTTCAAGTGCTTTCTCTGGTTTTTCCATTGAGTTGGACTGGTTTCTTTGCAAAAGAGACAGCTGTGCGACTTTCTGTTTATAAAGGGGGTTGTCCAAAACTTCTTTTTTTTTACCGGTTGATGTGAAGCAAACATTCGTTTTGGAATTAAAATGAATTCTTCGGTGCGCATTATGATTTTGTCAAATATCGATAACAAGCGAAACCAACAATTTTGACCAAATCTGTTTCTCTAGCAAAAGGTTGCCTCTTTTCTTTCAAACTTGTTTGTCTAGACAATAGCTTCCTGAATGATTTTTCATAACCTTCTACAACACTTTTTCTCATTGGAACATTACCATTGACAATGTTGAGCAAACATTCGAAAAGGAATTTAATGAATTTATTTGGAGCTCTCTCGATCTTCTCTTAGTTTTGTATCCGATATGTCTAGCAGCCGCCCCAGCAAACAAACTTCTTTCTCTCTCATCGTTCAAATTTGTGATAACCGCTTTAGCTGATGGCAGATAAAAAATTGATGGTCCTGGAGGAAAAATATTTGAACAGTGGCGCAAGAAGTCTGATGTTTTTGGATCCAAATCAATTAATAAATGACCAAACGGTTCTTTGGTTGCGAGCTCATAGCTTTCTTTTAAAAATTGTGCATTATTCAACTGTCGACCAATAGAACTAATCTGTTGTGTGTCACGGGGTGATTTGAACAATATGATATGCGTTGTGTTTAGATCAATTGTTCTGGACCATCTGCTTTGCTGGAACAAATTGTGTTTAACATAAATTACACTGATGTTTCTATGTCGCCCCTGCGGTTGCTAATTTGGAAAATTCTTTGTCAATAAAAATTTCTTCACATGAATCATCGAACACAAGAAGGCAGTTCTCTAACTCTGAAATGAGCTCAAAATTGGAGAATTTTTTAAAATGTATGTTCAGTTTCTTCTCTAACGATTGGAATTTTGGCTGATCATGCTGATAAAAATAATAAATTGTTTGAAACTCTGGGAAAAATGTGCCAACTGATAACATTTTGAAAATGAGCTCAGTTTTCCCGCAGCTGAAACTCTGGGAAAAATGTGCCAACTAATAACATTTTGAAAATGAGCTCAGTTTTCCCGCAGCAAGACGGCCCCCAAACAGCCATGAACAAACGGTCAGTGGTAGAAATAATTTTATTCATAACTTTGGATTTGGAAGAGCGTATCCAACTGTACAAGAGAGAAGTGAAAACCAAAATGTGGATTCTTCACAGTCAAGACTGAAAAAAACCAACTTGGTGAGAGATACAGTTATAAGAAAAATTATAATGATTTGTGTAAAGTATACAACCTCTGATCGAGGCAATCTCGAATTGCAAAACCTCCAAGATCTTTCTTAGTGCTCGGCGTCAAAAACCAAGTCACTTATGCCTCCACCCGAATCTAATTGATCTTCGGCTTGACTCATTGTGAAATAAAATTGTTCAAAAAAATGAATTGCTTTCCAAGAATTTTTACATAATTATTTAACTATAAAAAATTCATAAGAAACATATCCAGAGTCTCCGTCTCCTTGTTTGTAAGTGATTGTATAGTTTGCATTCATCGAATCTTGTTTATCTCTAAAAACAATTGACTCTACATTGTTCTCTTTAATCAGCTGCTTGATGTCATCGGGAAGAGTCTCATCGTCCAGAGACATCAGAACTGGTACTGCACGCTTGGGCGTAGGTAAAGGGGTTAGTTTCAACCTTTTCATTTTCTCTTGTAAAGACATGGTACAATTGAAAGTACTCCAGTAGAGAAAGATACTTTTTGAAAGCTTCTATTTCAGCACCAGCACACACAATCTGCTGTTTTCTCAAAACTGTTTGGCCTCTTGTGTCAATTTTTTCTTCCTTGATAGGAGTAACCGTTAACTGATTTTCAGTCGTTATGCAACTGTAAACTGTCAAATTTGGAGACAAATTGACTTGTAGTAGAGACGGAGCTGGTTTCTCTAACCGACGATTCATTCGTCAGCCACTGGTAAAAAAGTTTTTCCTTCTTGTTGGCACAATGCTTGCTTCTCTGTCGTTTTGGGCAACTCAATGCATATAATTTACAAACAGGTGTCTCCCGATATAACTTCAAGTGTTCAATTTTTGGGCAGAACAAAGTTTCCAAGTTGATAACGTTCCGGATCCAAATGCAGACAAGTGGCTAAAAAGTATAAAAATCGTTTATCGTATTGTGAATATTCTTTTTCGATTTCCTTGTAAGTTTCGTGAATACTTTTCAAATCAAGCGTTGCTATAGTTGCCATTTGATCTATGCACACATTCTCCCAATAATGATCAATTTTTGCTAACAACTGACCAAAACCACTTAATCACAAGTCTAAATATCACATAATAAGCCCCTCCCCTCTATTAGGGTAATAAGACTACTTTTTACATGTAGCGTTAAATTCAAACGACCAGAAAGAACTAGCAAGAACGGCGGAATAGAACAATCCAAACGGCAATAAACAGCAGGCGGAAAGATTTTATCCCGCCTGTCCTATTCCCACTTAACCACCACTACCTATTATCCTATGGTTAAGAGTCGAATGATAACCCCCCTTTCTTTACGTAGGTATTATATACTACTAACACCTTTAAACATATTTCAACTCTCAAAAACAGCTCCGACTGGAGAGCTATATAAAGCCATCATGATATAAGTTACTTTTTATGCAACCTTTAGATGAGACCTGCCACTGAACTCATTGAGCGTACATTGATTTGGTTAAATTCTTGAAACTTACAATTTGTGCACGTAATTATTTTTATAACCATTTTTTGTCAATTCGAGCTTGATACAAGTCTTTTTTATACTTTAAGTCTTTCTCGTAGATTGTTTAAGCATGCCACAAACCGACGACGATCAGCTTTTCATTGAATGGCTTCGAAAGTCAGTCTGGACCTACCTTTGATGAGACCAGCTCTGGCTTTTTTGTACAGCCCTTTCACATCCCTTGACTCACACACGTCCAATGGAGCATCCACGAATATCTCGAAGAACTTCAAGTTCGCCTTCTCGTGCACTTCCCTAGCCTGATCTCTGTCCTACATTAAAACAATTACCCATAATTAATTGTGAAGAAATAGTTTCTCAAAGCATCCTTTGAGAACAAAAAATATATTTTGAAATAACAAAAAATATATTTTTTGCCAATTTTTCAATTCATGCCGTCAACAAACAAAATTGTTCTGAGTTTTGAAAAATGCACTGCGATATCACTAATTTATTCAATTTTACAACACAGAAATCAGCAAAACTTTTTTTTCATTTTCTAATCTAATTTCCGCCATTTATCAAGACAGCCCCTTTTTTGTTGTTCTCAAAAATGATGTGCTTTTTGATAATGAATTGTTTCATATAATTAAGGATTGAATATACAAGTAATAATATGATGCCACCTATTATAAATATCATGCAACTTTTTTCTATAATTTCATATGCTCTTTTGTTTTGATTCACATCATGCTAGTGTTGAAAGACATTAAGAAAACAAATCAGCGACTTTCTGCAACAAATGCACACATGTATT
>NC_134477.1:58881534-59058962 GCF_964194025.1 Convolutriloba macropyga | reverse complement strand
GAATTCAAAAAGTTCAACCTTAAATTTGTAAGATCTAAGCCAAAATTCTACGCAAAATATGTAAGATTGGTGTTGAAAGCGTTGATTTTATGTAAGATCTACGCTGAATTCAACGCTAAATTTGTAAGATCTGCGCTACAATTCAGCGCTAAATATGTAAGATCTACGCCAAATTTCAACGCAAAATATGTAAGATTGGCGTTGAATGCGTTGAATTTATGTAAGATCTACGCTAAATTCAACGCTAAATATGCAACATCTACGCTAAAATTCAACGCTAAATATGTAAGATCTACGCCAAAATTCAACGCAAAATTATGTAAGATTGGCGTTGAATGCTTTGAATTTATGTAAGATCTACGCTAAATTCAACGCTAAATATGTAAGATCTACGCTAAAATTCAACGCTAAATATGTAAGATCTACGCCAAAATTCAACGCAAAAATATGTAAGATTGGCTCTGAATGCGTTGAATCTATGTAAGATCTACGCTAAATTCAACGCTAAATTTGTAAGATCTACGCTAAAATTCAACGCTAAATATGTAAGATCTACGCCAAATTTCAACGCAAAATATGTAAGATTGGCGTTGAATGCGGTGAATTTATGTAGGATCTACGCTAAAATCAACGCTAAATATGTAAGATCTACGCTAAAGTTCAACGCTAAATATGTAAGATCTACGCCAAAATTCAACGCAAAATTATGTAAGATTGGCGTTGATTGCTTTGAATTTATGTAAGATCTACGCTAAATTCAACGCTAAATATGTAAGATCTACGCTAAAATTCAACGCTAAATATGTAAGATCTACGCCAAAATTCAACGCAAAATTATGTAAGATTGGCGTTGAATGCTTTGAATTCATGTAAGATCTACGCTAAACTCAACGCTAAATATGTAAGATCTACGCTAAAATTCAACGCTAAATATGTAAGATCTACGCCAAAATTCAACGCAAAAATATGTAAGATTGGCTCTGAATGCGTTGAATCTATGTAAGATCTACGCTAAATTCAACGCTAAATTTGTAAGATCTACGCTAAAGTTCAACGCTAAATATGTAAGATCTACGCCAAAATTCAACGCAAAATTATGTAAGATTGGCGTTGATTGCTTTGAATTTATGTAAGATCTACGCTAAATTCAACGCTAAATATGTAAGATCTACGCTAAAATTCAACGCTAAATATGTAAGATCTACGCCAAAATACAACGCAAAAAATATGTAAGATTGTCGTTGATTGCTTTGAATTTATGTAAGATCTACGCTAAATTCAACGCTAAATTATGTACGATCTACGCTAAAATTCAACGCGAAATATGTAAGATCTACGCTAAAATTCAACGCTAAATATGTAAGATCTACGCCAAATTTCAACGCAAAATATGTAAGATTGGCGTTGAATGCGGTGAATTTATGTAGGATCTACGCTAAAATCAACGCGAAATATGTAAGATCTACGCTAAAATTCAACGCTAAATATGTAAGATCTACGCCAAAATTCAACGCAAAATTATGTAAGATTGGCGTTGAATGCTTTGAATTTATGTAAGATCTACGCTAAATTCAACGCTAAATATGTAAGATCTACGCTAAAATTCAACGCTAAATATGTAAGATCTACGCCAAAATTCAACGCAAAAATATGTAAGATTGGCTCTGAATGCGTTGAATCTATGTAAGATCTACGCTAAATTCAACGCTAAATTTGTAAGATCTACGCTAAAATTCAACGCTAAATATGTAAGATCTACGCCAAATTTCAACGCAAAATATGTAAGATTGGCGTTGAATGCGGTGAATTTATGTAGGATCTACGCTAAAATCAACGCTAAATATGTAAGATCTACGCTAAAGTTCAACGCTAAATATGTAAGATCTACGCCAAAATTCAACGCAAAATTATGTAAGAT
Source organism: Convolutriloba macropyga (assembly GCF_964194025.1). Classification (NCBI taxonomy): domain Eukaryota; kingdom Metazoa; phylum Xenacoelomorpha; order Acoela; family Convolutidae; genus Convolutriloba; species Convolutriloba macropyga. The sequence continues at coordinate 59,057,044 of NC_134477.1, read as the reverse complement.
TGGCGTTGATTGCTTTGAATTTATGTAAGATCTACGCTAAATTCAACGCTAAATATGTAAGATCTACGCTAAAATTCAACGCTAAATATGTAAGATCTACGCCAAAATTCAACGCAAAATTATGTAAGATTGGCGTTGAATGCTTTGAATTCATGTAAGATCTACGCTAAACTCAACGCTAAATATGTAAGATCTACGCTAAAATTCAACGCTAAATATGTAAGATCTACGCCAAAATTCAACGCAAAAATATGTAAGATTGGCTCTGAATGCGTTGAATCTATGTAAGATCTACGCTAAATTCAACGCTAAATTTGTAAGATCTACGCTAAAGTTCAACGCTAAATATGTAAGATCTACGCCAAAATTCAACGCAAAATTATGTAAGATTGGCGTTGATTGCTTTGAATTTATGTAAGATCTACGCTAAATTCAACGCTAAATATGTAAGATCTACGCTAAAATTCAACGCTAAATATGTAAGATCTACGCCAAAATACAACGCAAAAATATGTAAGATTGTCGTTGATTGCTTTGAATTTATGTAAGATCTACGCTAAATTCAACGCTAAATATGTACGATCTACGCTAAAATTCAACGCGAAATATGTAAGATCTACGCTAAAATTCAACGCTAAATATGTAAGATCTACGCCAAATTTCAACGCAAAATATGTAAGATTGGCGTTGAATGCGGTGAATTTATGTAGGATCTACGCTAAAATCAACGCTAAATATGTAAGATCTACGCTAAAATTCAACGCTAAATCTGTAAGATCTACGCCAAAATTCAACGAAAAGTTATGTAAGATTGGCGTTGAATGCTTTGAATTTATGTAAGATCTACGCTAAGTTTCAACGCTAAATATGTAAGATCTACGCCAAAATTCAACGCAAAAATATGTAAGATTGGCTTTGAATGCGTTGAATTTATGTAAGATCTACGCTAAATTCAACGCTAAATTTGTAAGATCTACGCTAAAATTCAACGCTAAATATGTAAGATCTACGCCAAATTTCAACGCACAATATGTAAGATTGGCGTTGAATGCGGTGAATTTATGTAGGATCTACGCTAAATTCAACGCTAAATTTGTAAGATCTACGCTAAAATCAACGCTAAATATGTAAGATCTACGCTAAAATTCAACGCTAAATCTGTAAGATCTACGCCAAAATTCAACGAAAAGTTATGTAAGATTGGCGTTGAATGTTTTGAATTTATGTAAGATCTACGCTAAGTTTCAACGCTAAATATGTAAGATCTACGCCAAAATTCAACGCAAAAATATGTAAGATTGGCTTTGAATGCGTTGAATTTATGTAAGATCTACGCTAAATTCAACGCTAAATTTGTAAGATCTACGCTAAAATTCAACGCTAAATATGTAAGATCTACGCCAAATTTCAACGCACAATATGTAAGATTGGCGTTGAATGCGGTGAATTTATGTAGGATCTACGCTAAAATCAACGCTAAAAATGTAAGATCTACGCTAAAATTCAACGCTAAATATGTAAGATCTACGCCAAAATTCAACGCAAAATTATGTAAGATTGGCGTTGATTGCTTTGAATTTATGTAAGATCTACGCTAAATTCAACGCTAAATATGTAAGATCTACGCTAAAATTCAACGCTAAATATGTAAGATCTACGCCAAAATTCAACGCAAAATTATGTAAGATTGTCGTTGATTGCTTTGAATTTATGTAAGATCTACGCTAAATTCAACGCTAAATATGTACGATCTAAGCAAAAATTCAACGCGAAATATGTAAGATCTACGCTAAAATTCAACGCTAAATATGTAAGATCTACGCCAAATTTCAACGCAAAATATGTAAGATTGGCGTTGAATGCGGTGAATTTATGTAGGATCTACGCTAAAATCAACGCTAAAAATGTAAGATCTACGCTAAAATTCAACGCTAAATATGTAAGATCTACGCCAAAATTCAACGCAAAATTATGTAAGATTGGCGTTGATTGCTTTGAATTTATGTAAGATCTACGCTAAATTCAACGCTAAATATGTAAGATCTACGCTAAAATTCAACGCTAAATATGTAAGATCTACGCCAAAATTCAACGCAAAATTATGTAAGATTGTCGTTGATTGCTTTGAATTTATGTAAGATCTACGCTAAATTCAACGCTAAATATGTACGATCTACGCTAAAATTCAACGCGAAATATGTAAGATCTACGCTAAAATTCAACGCTAAATATGTAAGATCTACGCCAAATTTCAACGCAAAATATGTAAGATTGGCGTTGAATGCGGTGAATTTATGTAGGATCTACGCTAAAATCAACGCTAAATATGTAAGATCTACGCTAAAATTCAACGCTAAATATGTAAGATCTACGCCAAAATTCAACGCAAAATTATGTAAGATTGGCGTTGAATTCGTTGAATTTATGTAAGATCTACGCTCAAGCGTAGATCTTACATAAATTCAACGCATTCAACGCCAATCTTACATAATTTTGCGTTTTTTAGCGTTGACACCTCGGCCCGGGCAAACCCGTAAATTGCAGTATCTTATACTGCGGGGCAAAATCTTAAAAATTGTTCAGTTATGTTGGTTCATTGAGCTGGATTCAGTTCACACGGAAATCACAACTCAAATGTCGAAATTAGACCCAAGAACATAAGAAAAAACGCAAAGCTAAATAATTTGTTTCAAAAGGTCCGTTTTCATATAATAGCTAACGAAATCAGATTCGTACCCGGCTTCTTCTTCTGCTAGTAAGTAGTGGGTATACAGTGCCCTGCGCGCAAAATTGGTTTTTGTAAAATGCTCAATTTGAGCACTCAAAATTGGCTTTTGTAAAAAATGCACATTTAGAGTACTCAAAATCTGGATTTTTGTAAATATGCTTATTTTGAATACTCAATATTTCGTTTTTGTATAATTGCTCATTTGGGACAATCTCGAGCAATTTCTTAATTAGAACACTGATTATATCAGGAAAGGTGCTCCTCAGACTCTAGCAATGAATGGGAAAAACCCAGTATGGCCTTTAACTAATCCATGGTTTTGGTTTTGATTTTAACTCGAGCTTAAATCCAACCAAAACGATTAGTGAGGTTTTTACCAAAACCCTGGCTCTAACGCACAGGGCACTTTTTACCCACTACTTGGGTTATGTCTATATTATATATATATATATATATATATATATATATATATAAATATATATTTATATGTATGTATATACATATATATATATATATATATATATATATATATATATATATATATATACATAAATATTTAAAAACGTTCTCTGATCTTACCTTTATTTTGACGAAATCTATATCTATGTAGGTAGTACATAAGCTACATTTTTCTGTTTAATGTCTTATATGAGAGAAAGTTTTGTTGTAAAAAGCCTAATTGTTGTGATAAACTTATTGAAAAATTTCGTATTTTGAATGATGACAACTATTGAAGCGAGCAACCAGATGGCCTCAAGAGTCAACTAAAATTTTAGATACGATCCGAGTGTGGAAGAACTGCTTGTTGCTATGGACAATGAAGTCCATAGCAAGGACTGGCTACATTGCTCTCACTGGGAAGCTCACAAAGGACTGGCTACATTGCTTGCTGAAAAACACTCCAGTGCATTTAAAAGAAGCTAAGTCATATTCAAAAACACTGAATCTTGTTGATTGTAGAACAAACACTTTGAATGGAAATTTTGATTAACAAAAAATGGTTATAGAAGAAAAAACAAAAATATAACTGAGATTAAGCCAAGGGAAACTTACGAGACAAATGAGAGACAATTTGTTATGCCAGCAATAAACGATAACAAATTTTAATGACATCTGAAAGTTATTGGTGTACCGGAAAACATCGAAAATTTTTTTAATAAATGTCTACTATAGAAAATCTAGATAAAGAAATTGGCGTTCAATTAGCTATTGGAGATTAATTTCGATTAGGAAAGTATGACTCTACGAAGCAACGTCTAATTTTGGTGACGTGTCCGTCTATTTGGGATGCTAGGTTATGCTTAAGTAAAAATATTGAAAGCAAGTTATATGGACGTAAGAAGATTTTAGTCCTACCGGATTTATCTGAGGCTGATAAACAAAAAAGAAAAAACTGTTGAAGGAAAGGTTCGGAATGATACACAGTGGTTTCATCAAGACTAAATTCAAGATACACAAGATAAAGCTATTTTACGACAATCCAGAGGTAGTTCTTGTTTGATTACAATTCTCAATCCTTACGATCAACGCTCGGGGCAATGTTTCTGCTAAAAAAAAGGATATGATGACTAATTTCTCATCAAAACATTGTCCGCAGGTTGTTGGCATCGCAAAAACTTGGCTTGATACTGATTTTGACTCGAAGTTGACATTCGTTACTAACTACAATGTAGCAGCCATGGTAACAGAGAGAAAGGTGCTTATGGTGGTGGTGCCCTTGTTCAAAGCAATAATATATTTAGCAATGTCAAGAAGTGCTCTTCTGATAATTTTATTTGCGCCGTTGAAGTAAAGACCGATTCTTGTCCCATTATTGTAGTATGTTTGTATTTAACACCTAAACTATGCAATTATCGTCTGATATGGAAACAAAAATCTGAATCGATTGCTGCAACAATTCAATGGTAGAACAAGTGTTACTGGCGATATCAATGAGCCCACTACTGATTGGGTTTCTCTCCCATCAACATCTCATGATGATATCGAAAATTTTTTCGACCTTTCAATACAAAATAGTTTTCTGCAGATAGTTCAGGATGGCAAAAAAGAGGGTGTTCATATGCTGGACCCAGTTTATGCTAATTTTGACGACCTTTAGCTACCATTAAATTACATAATGAAAACTATTTTAGTGAGCATTTTGGCGTTAAAGTTTTCATGAACCCACCAGAGCTCAATTCTCAAAAATTTTCTAGCTTCAATTTCTTTTTCTTTCTCGTGACTGCTATTCTTCTATCAGTCATTATTTGTCTTCTAGTTTGTTTTCCCTAGCACTAGATACAAAATTACTGGATTTTGTAGCCTTCATTTTGAATAATCTGGATGATCTTCTTTGCAGTTATACAACTATGAAAGAACCAAAAAGGAATTATTTACTTTGGTTCTATTCGTCCCACACTATTCATTATTTGAATAAACTTAACAACATTGTTAGAAGTTATTGTAAATTTCCTTCTGTGTTGGTGGAAGAACTTAGCAAAGGTGTAGACTTGTCAATAGAACTTGATACTGCACTTTATCTTGATCAGTTTGCCTCAATTAATACTGGCGCCTCAAGTTGTTTTCGTCTTATTAAGAGACTCAAGAGTGAGCTCTTACTTACTGAATTGAGTTCAGAAAGTACAATACATAATGAGTACCCGTCCATTGCCAATGCTTTTAATGCGTATTTTATGACAGCCTATCATCCTGCCCTTGGTTTTTCCGACGTCTTTGCAAAAGGGACATTGAAAGAGCTATGCTTTACGATGGACGATATTCAACCGGTCTGATTTAAAGTTTCCCTTTGTAAAGGTTTGACAAAATACCAGACAAATTTCTTCGAATGTCTACATGTAGTTTTAATATCATGTCCTGAAACACTTTCAAAGCATTGCTGAAAAGTCGATATACCCAAACTTATGGAAGAAAGCAATTATTATACCAATTTTTAAAACTAGCTCCAAATTCTGTATTCAGTCTCACCGTCCAATTAGTAACTTATGTAAATTGTCCCAAGTGTTTGAGAGAATTCTTTTAATACTCTATGTCCTTTCGTTAGAAAGAAAATCTCTTCTCGTCAATTTGGATTTATGAAAAGACGCTCAACAATAACTCAAATTATATTGTATCTTGATGAAATTTGCAAAGCTGATGATAAAGATGATGATATATTTTGCCTATATCTAGATTTTAGCAAAGCGTTCGATTGTGTCAAACACTCAATACTTTTGACAAATTGTGAAGCTTTGGAATTGTCGCAAATTTAATACGGTTGCTAGCTTCTTACTTAAAGAACAGAAAACAGTGGGTCAAGGCTGAATTTTGTTTATCTTCATGGGTCTCCGTCTCAAGCGGAGTTGCACGGGGTTCGATTTGTGGACCATTGTTTTTTCTATTATTCATTAATGACACACCTTCTGCTGGTGTGTTAAATTTTTATCTCTTTGCTGACGATGGGAAAGCATTGAACAATGATTTGTAGACTTTACAAAACGACTTGCAGTCCTATTTAAATTGGGCTACGAACAATTCAATGCTCTTTAATGTTTGCCAAAACTTGGTTTTTATTGATTGGAAAGACGAATCACTACTGCTCTTTATATATTGGGGATGAAGTGGTTCATCCCGTGAAAACAGTCAAGGATTGAAGCATTTATGTTTCTAGAAATCTTAAATGGAACGTCAATATTTTGAAATGACTTGGCTTATGTTTTTCTCTTCTGACATCACTCAAAAGAAATCTACGTCTTGACTTACATCTTCAAACAAAGTTAACAATGTATAAATCATTCATTTTTTGAACTCTCTTTTACGGATCTGAGATATCGTCCATCTCCTGCGCGGAACTCCTGAAATTAGAGAGTTTTCAAATTAAAAGTACTAAGTGGATTTGCTCATCAAGCTCGTATCGAGCCAACCTTTGAATTGTAAAGTATTACCGATTTGCTGCTTGTTGCAGTTCAAAGATCTTACAATGTTGAACCGAATCTTGACGGCAAGATATTACTTAAGTGCTATGCAACTCATCTAAATTTGTTACAATCAACGCTTGCGAAACTCATCCAAACCAATTTTGATTTTGAATAGAACAAAGAAATCCATATGGGAAAAACGTTTGTATTTAGAGCTGTGAGACTTGGAAATTTAGTTCAAACGCCGAGTCTCAAAATTTCTATGGATTCCATTCTCTTTAAAAATAAACTTAAAACTCTTCTACTTGCTTTTATTAAAAATAGTAATAATTTTAAAGATAATAATCATTTTAGGTTTTTTTTCTTTCTTTTGATCTGTAATTCCTCATGAAGCAATTAAGTCTTTTACTACTATTACCACTATGTTTATAAATCTTACATGAGCAACAAGTTTTATACAGATCTGCATTATCATGATGTTCGCTTATGTGATTAGTTCTATCTTTTTCCTTCATAATGATGTCAGATATACAACATTCATCTACAACAAGCTGATCTCTCCATTTATCCTCAACATTTACTCCATGGCTTATGTTCACAATTATTACACTTTAAAGCGTTTCATCTATTTTTGAAATTCAATTTTTTTATGTTGAAAATTGCATACTTATAGAAAATTCGAGTGTGACATTTGCAATTTATTTTTCAACTCAAGGAAAGATAAACTTAAACATAAATTAGGTGATTATCACTCGAGCAGAGTAAGAGAGGAATATGAGGACGATTTTTATTCTGTAGCTAAAACTATATCTAAAGCTGAACATAAAGTTGAAGCTAAAGCTGACTCAGAAGATAATGCTGGTATTACATATCCAAGAAAAAACAACTGTGCTTATTGTGGTAAAAACAATTAGAAGTGAGAAGTCTCTAAGATCACATGGGGAAAATTAGTAGGAGAGAGAACCTAGAATCTAGTGATTTATTTAATATTATTTCTTGTTATAATAATCACCAGCTAGACTAGACCAAGGCTATATTACTGATTTTAATGAAGTTGTAAACTATGTTTCAGACAGTATTATACTAAACAAAAATCATATAAATAAAAGTCACGTCTATCTTTTTATTTGAGAAGAGAAAACCTGAGGGTGAGCAAATAAAAATAAGACTAGCAAATCTAAGAACTGATGAACATTGGACTAGATCTCTTAGTCAAGCTCTTAACCGAGGGCTAGATCTATCTAAAAAAACATTTCAGGGTCAAGGCTATGACTATGAGCTTGTTGGTGTAACAGATTTTCAACTAAATGTATAAATAATTAAACCACCATTAGGTGCTACCACTAGGCTGCAAGATGACTTAAAAAACAAAACTAAAGCTTTATTAAACATAAAGAATAATAAATATAACTGTGTTACAATATACATCACTGCTGCACTGCATCCTGTGGACAAAGATGAGACTAGGGAAAGCAAATAAGTATCTAATCTAACCGATGCTTATGGAGTGACTGAAACTGATTACGATTATATATCTAGATAAATGTAAACTTGATATATATACATATATATATATATATATATATATATATATATATATACATATATATATATATATATATATATATATATATATATATATATATAAACCTTGTGGTAACGGCAAAGTCGAAATACTAGTAAGATCTCAAAATTATTCCAAAGATAGAAAGAACGTTAGACTACTAGCTTGATTTGAACACTGTGCAATCAATAAAAATGTAGATGTATTACTAGAAAGACCTAGAACCACAAGATGTAAACTATGGCGTTGTAATAACTGTGAATACTGGTATGACTCTGAAGCTAAATATGAACACAAATGTTCTGTACAAATAAAGCCGAAGATTGTTTGCCCAACAAAGAATCATATAATATTCAAAAACCATCACAAACAAGAAGAAGTAGAGACTGCTATATGCGTTGATATTGAATGTTCTATAGAGGTTATTAAGAGAAGTATAGGAGATAACATGTTTGTAATATCTAAACACGTGCCTATTTCAGTTGGTTTCATCTGGGGCAATGACTATTACCAACACTACTTTGGTACTGATTGTTTTAGAAATTTTGTTAAAGATTGATTAAGTATAGAAATTTAAAAAATTTTCAAACTAAACAAACCCATGGTATTTACAACTGAGAAACCAATCCTGGAAAAAAATAATATAACAGAATATCCAATCCACTATAAAATGTTAAAATTTGTTGCTAATATGGGAGCAGAGTTTACTAAAGTTTCAGTAAAAATTAAATTTATAAAAATTAAATTTAACCTAAACTACTTTATTAGAGACTATATAGACCTTAATTCTGAGATGAAAGCTAATGCTAAAACTGAACCTGAGAGAGATACCTTTAAACCAATTAAACTAATGAATAATCCTCTACTTGGGAAACAACTGTGAGAATCCTCAAAAGCATATGGAAGCCAAGATACTACCAGATGAATACAAAATACTCAGATCTGTATCGTAACCAATAATCAAAGATATATTTAGATATAAAGATGCAGCTCTCATAGAGTTTTTAACAAAAATGAAATTCAAGGTACACAAGTTAAACCTATTTAAGACAATCAAGAGGTAGTTCTTGATTGATTACAATTCTCAATCACTACGATCAACGTTCGGGGCATTGCTTTTGCTAAAAACGAATATTATGACTAATTATTTATTTAAACATTGTCCGCAGGTTTTTGCCTCGAAACTTGGCTTGATAGTGATTTTGACTCTAAATTGACCTTCGTTACTAACTAAACTGTAGCAGCCATGGCTAACAGAGAGAAAGGTGCTAATGGTGGTGTTGCCGTTGTTCAAAACAATAAAAAACTTTAGAAATGTCAAGAATTATTCCTCTGATAATTTTATTTGCGCTGTTGAAGTAAAGACAGCTACTTGTCTAATTCTTGTAGTACGCTTGTATATACCACCTACAACAAGCAATTATCGTCCGAAATGGAAACAAATATCTGATTCACTTGCAAGTTTGCTGCAACAAATTCAATGGTAGAGCAATTGTTATTGGCGACTTCAATGAGGCCACTATTGATTGGTTCTCTCTCCCAACAACATCTCACGCTGATACCAAAAATTTCTTTGACCTTTTAATGCAAAATAGTTTTCTGCAGATAGTTCAGGATGGCACAAACGAGGGTGGTCATATGCTGGACCTAGTTTATGCTAATTTTGTCAACCTTTATCTACCATTAAACTAGTGACTATTTTGGGGTTTAAATTTTCTTGGACCTACCTGAGCTCAATTCTCAAAAGTTCTCTAGCTTTAGTTTTCTTTCTCGTGACTGCTATTCTTCTATCAGTCATTATTTGTCTTCTAGTTTGTTTTCACTAGCACTAGATACAAAATCGCTGGATTTTGTAGACTTCATGTTGAAATATCTGGATGATCTTCTGAGCAGTTATACAGCTATGAAACGATCAAAAGGAACAATATACATTAATTCGATTCGTCCCACACTATTCATGCTTTGAATAAACGCAACAACATTGTCAGAACTAGCTGTAAATTTCCGTCTGTGTTTGTGGAAGAACTAAGCAAAGATTTTGATCAGTTTGCCTCAAATAATACTGGCGCGTCAAATTGTTTTCGTCTTATTAAGAGATTCAAGAGTAAGCTCTTGCCTACTGAAATGAGATCAGATTGTACAGTGCATAATGGGTACTCGTCCATTGCCAATGCCTTTAATGCATATTTATTGACGGTCTATCAACCTGCCGTTGGTTTTTTCGACGCATTTGCACAACGGGCATTGAGTGAGCTATGCTTTACGATAAACGACATTCAAGCGGCCTTATTTCAAGCTTCCCCTGGCAGAGTTTCGACAATATACCAGGCGAATTTCTTCGGATGGCTCCATTAGTTTAACTTATCACGTCCTGAAACTCTTTCAAAGCATTGCTGAAAAGTCGAAATACCCAAAATTATGGAAGAAAGCAATTATTATACCAATTTTTAAAACTAGCTCCAAATTTTGTATTCAGTCTTACCGTCCAATTAGTAACTTAAGTAAATTGTCCCTAGTGTTTGAGAGAATTCTTTTAATACTCTATGTCCTTTCGTTAGAAAGAAAATCTCTTCTCGTCAATTTGGATTCATGAAAAGACGCTCAACAATAACCCAAATTATATTGTATCTTGATGAAATTTGCAAAGCTGATGATAAAAATGATGATATATTTTGCCTATATCTAGATTTTAGCAAAGCGTTCGATTGTGTCAAACACTCAATACTTTTGACAAATTGCGAAGCTTTGGAATTGGCGGAAATTTAATACGGTTGCTAGCTTCTTACTTAAAGAACAGAAAACAGTGGGTCAAGGCTGAATTTTGTTTATCTTCATGGGTCTCCGTCTCAAGCGGAGTTGCACGGGGTTCGATTTGTGAACCATTGTTATTTCTACTATTCATTAATGACACACCTTCTGCTGGTGTGTTAAATTTTTATCACTTTGCTGACGATGGGAAAGCATTGAATAATGGTTTGCACACTTTACTAAACGACGTGCAGTCCTATTTGAATGGGGCCAAGAACAATTCAATGCTGTTTAATTTTTCCCAAAACTCGGTTTTTATTAGTTGGAAAGACGAATGACTACTTCTCTTTAAACATTGGGGATGAAGTAGATCATCAGGTGAAAACAGTCAAAGATTTAGGTAATAATGTTTCTGGAAACCTTAAATGGAACGTCAATATATTGAAAATCTTGGTTTATGTTTTTCTCTGCTGACATCACTAAAAAAAATCCTCGTCTTGACTTACATCTTCAAACGAAGTTAACAAGGTGTAAATCATTCCTTTTGTCAATTCTCTTTTACGGTTCTGAGATGTGGTCACTCTCTTGTGCTTGTGCTGAACTACTGAAATTAGAGAGTTTTCAAATTAAAAGTACCAAGTCGATTTTCTCATCAAACTCGTATCGAGACTAACTTTTGAATTGCAAAATATTACCGATTTGCTTCTTGTTGCAGTTCAAAGATCTTGCAATGCCGAATCTTGACGGCAAAATATGATTTAAGTGATTTGCAACTCATCTAAGATCGGTACAATCAACACTTGCGAAACTCATCTAAACCAATTTTGGTTTTGGATAGAACAAAAAAATCCATATGTGAAAAAAACTTTTGTTTTACAGCTGTGAGACGTGGAACTTTAGTTCAAACGTCTACGAGTCTCAAAATTTTTCTGGCTTCCTGTCTCTTTAAAAATAAACTTAAAACTCTTTTACTTCCTTTCATTAATGAAAAATTTGATAATAATCATTTTAGGATTCTACGTTTGTATTCTGATTTCCTTTGATCTGTAATGCTTCATGAAGCACTTAAGTCTTTCATTATTACTATTACTACTACTACTGCTACTACTACTACTACTACTACTACTACTACTACTACTACTACTACCACTACTACTACTACTACTACTACTACTACTACTACTACTACTACTACTACTACTACTACTACTACTACTACTACTACTACTACTACTACTACTACTACTACTACTACTACTACTACTACTACTACTACTACTACTACTACTACTACTACTACTACTACTACTACTACTACTACTACTACTACTACTACTACTACTACTACTACTACTACTACTACTACTACTACTACTACTACTACTACTACTACTACTACTACTACTACTACTACTACTACTACTACTACTACTACTACTACTACTACTACTACTACTACTACTACTACTACTACTTCTACTACTACTACTACTATTACTACTACTACTACTGCTGCTGCTACTACTATTACTACTACCACTACTACTACTACTATGTTTTGTACACTACTACTACTACTATGTTTTGTATCTTACACGAGCAACAAGTTTTGTACAGATCTGCATTTTTTTAATGTTCGCTAATGTGATTAGTTCTATCTTTTTGCTTTATTATGATATTAGATATAAGACATTTTTAAGGCTGATATGTACATTTATCACAATATTTACTCTCTGGCTTATGTTCACAATTGTTACACTTTAAAAACATTTCATCTATTTTTGAAACTCAATTTTTTTATTGAAAAATGACTTTTTACTTAAAGAAATTTTGAGTGTGACATTTGCGATTTGGCTTTCAACTCAGGGAAAGAGTATCTTAAACATAATTTTGGTGAAAATCACTTGAGCAGAGTATAGGAGCAATATGAGGAGGAATTTTATTATGTAGCTAAAACTATATTTAAAGCTGAAGATAAAGTTGAAGCTAAAGCTGACTCAGAAGATAATGCTGGTATTACATATCAAAGAAAAAACAACTGTGCTTATTGTGGTAAAAAACAATTAGAAGTGAGAAGTCTCTAAGATCACATGAGAATTATAGTAGGAGAGGGAACCTAGAGTCTAGTGATATATTTAATATTACTTCTGGTTAGAATCATCACCAGCTAGACTAGACCAAGGCTATATTACTGATATTAATGAAAATGCAATGTTCTCTCAGTATTATACGATATAAGTCATATAAATAAAAAGTCACTGCTATCTTTTAATTTGAGAAGAGATCACCTGAGTGTGAGCAAATAAAAACAAGAATAGTAAATCTAAGAACTTATGAACATATGGCTAGATCTCCTAATCAAGCTCTTAGCCAAGGGCTAGATCTATCTAAAAAAACATTTCAGGGTCAACGCTATGACTATGAGTTTGTTAATATAACAGATATCCAACTAAATGAAGAAATATTTAAACCACCATTAGGTGCCAACACTAGGTTGCAAGATGACTTAAAAAACAAAACTAAATTTCTATTAAACATAACGACTAATAAATAAAACTGTGTTACATTATACATCACTGCTGCACTACATCCTGTGGATAAAGATGAGACTAGGGAAAACAATTAAGTATCTAATCTAATCGATGACTATGAAGTGACTGAATTTGATTGCAATTATATATCTGGAATCCAAGATAAATATAAAATTGATATATATATATATATACATATATATATTTATATAAATAAATATATATATATATATATTTATATATATATATATATATATATATATACATATGTATATATATATATATATATATATATATATATATATATATAAATATATATACGAAACTTGTGGTAACGGCAAAGTCCAAATACAAGTAAGATGTCAAATTTATTCCAAAGATATAAAGATCGTTAGACTACTAGCTTGGATTGAACACTGTGCAATCATTAAAAATATAGATGTATTACAAGAAAGACCTAGAACCACAAGATGTAAACTATGGCGTTGTGATAATTGTGAAAACTGGTATGACTCTGAAGCTAAATTTAATGAACACAAATCTTCTGTACAAATAAAGCCGACAATTGTTTGCCCAACAAAAAATCATATCATATTCAAAAACCATCACAAACAAGAAGAAATAGAGACTGTTATATGCGCTGATATTGATTGTTCTATAGAGGGTATTAAGAGAAATATAGGAGATAACATGTTTGTGATATCTAAAAACGTGCCTAGTTCAGTTGGCTTTAGCTGGAGCAATGATTATTACCAACACTACTTTGGTACTGACTGTTTTAAGGATTTTGAGAAAAATTGATTAGATTTAAAAACAAAAAATAATTTCAAACTAAACAAATCCATGGTATTTACTACTGAGAAACTAATCCTAGAACAAAACAATAAAACAGAATATCCAATCCACTATAAAATGTTAAAGTTTGTTGTTAATATGTATGGGAGCAGAGTTTTATAAAGTTTCAATAAAAATTAAATTTAAGCAAAGCTATTTTATTAGAGACTATATAGACCTTAATTCTGAGATGAAGGCTAATGCTAAAACTGAACCTGAGAGAAATACCTTTACACTAATGAAAAATCCTCTATTTGGCAAAACCTGTGCGAATCCTCTAAAGCATATGGAAGCCATGATACTAACAGATGAATACGAAATACTTAGATCTGATCCTAGTCAATAATCATAGATATTTTTAGATATAAAGATGCAGCTCTTATAGAATTTTTTAATAAAGAAATAAAATATGATAAGCCAATATACCTGGGTGCTAAAGTATTGGAACTAAGTAAACTTCATATGTGTGATACAATCTATAATATTCTAAAACCATCACTCAAAGTTCTGCACTTACATTAAATGGACAATGATAGCTTCATAATAAGTTATAGTGAAGGTAATAACCCTGACGAGTTCATGGATTGAAGCAGTCTTGATATACTAATCACAACAAACAATAACATTCCTGGTAGATTTAATTAAGAATTGCAAAGTAAAATCATAGTTTAGTTTATAGTATTATTATCAAAAACATATAGGCTGATATGTGGTGAGCAGAGTTCTTCCACTAAAGAGAAAGGAATAAAGAAACAGAACAGAGCTAAACAATAAGATTACTATAATGCGCTAAGGTATAAAAACGAGAAAACTCTTAATGAAAATAAAATACAAACGATATGTAAAGATATAGTCGGAGTCAACACACCTAAAAGATGCCTAAATTCATGATGCTAACAGATTCTATGTCAATGATATTGAAAGCTCTCCTCAAGATAATGATCTATATCTATTTAAGAAAGATTTATTAAATAAAGTTAACAATTCTCCGTAAGTGCTTTTTGGAGACGAAAATCTTCTCAGTGAGAATACTAAAGAGCCAGATATTAGATATGAGCGCGAACTAATCATTTCTGTTTATAATTATTCACCATATTAAAAATGGTTGAACTAGAAACACTAATAGAACTAAGTAGATTAGAAAAAGAAAACAGAAGAAATATATTAGAAGAGAAACTAAGTAAACAAGATTATTATGGAGAGATAGAGGAGTTATTTGATCTTCTAACTGAATCCTTAAGTGCTAACGGTAAAAAGAATTTAGAATTGGGTAAGCAGCCATTAAGAGCATTAAATTGTCAAAATCGGAAGTTAGATAAACAAACAAAGGCTGTTGGTGAAGCATGGACAAAGTTCTATGAAAGTCATCTACTGAACGGACTGGAAACTCAAGATGAATCACAAGTTGTGATTGATACAGACATACTTCAGGCAACATTCTTCATTTAATGGCTACTCCATCTAACCAACAGTTACAGTTAACGCTCAGACATTAATTATTATGGAATATCAAATAATCAAAAAGATGAAGTTGATATAACTCTAGAACAGAAGGCAATATCAGTTAGGGGCAATATAAATATATATATATATATATATATATATATATATATATATATTTATATATATATATATATATATATGATTTTTTGGATGGCGTTATTAATTTTCTTACCCATCCAAAAATAGTATATGCGGACATTGGGAATGAAGATAAAGAAAGAGAAATGGAAATGTTTTTGCGGGATATTGGATTTTATAAAGGAGTTGGTAATTAAGGAAGCAAAATATTAAAAGCAATAAAACGCTTGTTTGAAGTGAGAAGAAGTCGTTATTTAAGTAGAGGTCTTACCTAACCTAACAATTTAATAGAAACACTAGAACTACTTATACTAGAAAAAAAAACGGACTTGATGGTTTTGTGATGAAACGATAAATATATCTAAACAGCTATTATCTATGAATATTATTAGTCGGGAGCAACTAGATAATTTTATTTTCGAATTATGACAAATGAACGAAGTTCCCGCCCCGCGGATGAAAAAATCCACAACTACGTTGGCGAATGAAGTTTCCGCAAAACAGAGAGTCAAACCCACAACCAAAACTACAGTTTATTAACAACTATTGTCTAAAGAAATAATTATTCACAAAGTTTGAAAGAGAAAAAATAATACTTTTATATCAAGATGAAACTGGGTCAGCTGATTTGACTGATAAGTCGTTTTTAAGCAAAAATATAAAAATGAAAATAACTTTACATTAGCCGTTATAGATATAATCACAAAAAATGCCTGGGCTATACCTTTAAGGAATAAATCTGATATATCTATAACAAATGGTTTTATAAAATCTCATTAGAACGGAGAAAACCAGAAAAAATATGGCTTGATAGGATTATTGAGTTCCATAATAAAACATTTAGATCATTACCTAAAGAACATAAAACAGAATTGTAGTCTACGTATAGTGATCCTAAAGCTGTTTTTACAGAGAGATTTAATAGAACATAATCGCTCATAATTCAAAAAACAATGTTTATAAATGGTGACGGTGATTTGTTAAGTCTAATAAGTGATGCTATTGTAACATATAATATTAAGCACAAAACAATAAATTTGACATCCGTGGGTGCATCAAACAATCCTGATAAGGTTAGATACTCATTCAGTTTTAAGAACATTAAATCCAAGCTCAAATTCGGTGATTATGTTAGTAATGCTGATAAACGTAACAATTTTCTAGCAAACATCTAATGGGAATACAGAGTTATTTAAAATTAATCAAGATGTAAAATCTCAACCACCAATATATAGAATAGAAGATATCGGTGGTGAAATAGTAGAAAGCAAATACTATGAACAAGAATCATTAAAATCTTACGTTAATTTTAAACCTAATAACAAAGTTTTGGAATCATTAACCATAGTTCTTACCGTAAACAAATACAAAGATTGCAAGAAACAGATTTAACCAAGCGAGACATCAATCAGCAATGACCAACAGTCTATCAGCAAGTAAGGCAGGCCAATTTTTCTTAGATTACAATAATAATATTGACATAAAATTTACATATAAAATTACTCTCCCATAGATGAAAAAGATGTTGTAAATAAAGAGTTTTATGATAACACTTCACTATCCTCTTCTAATAAAATAAATATTTTAAGTTAAAATATAAGTGAACTAAGAAAAGGTGAGTTCAATAAACTTACAAAAAAAATCCTTACAACTATGTAAAACACAAGTTAATGGTTAATTATCAGCTAATTAGTGAATTTTTTAAATCTACAAATGAAGTTACAAATACAGTTAAATTTGGTAATAAAGTTGCTAGTGACGTTATCTTTATGTGTAATCAATTAAAACTAGAGTTTGATAATTAAAAAGTTGATCAGACTACTACTAACATACAGTTAGATGATATGTTTACTACTCGTCTAATTGAATTTAAAAAAATTAATGAAAAGACTACTTCTGCTGTTGATAAGGCTCTTATAAAGAAAAAAAGACAATAGTTTAAAGAATAATAGCAATATTATTGGAAGGCAAACTAGAAGACAACAAAGAACAAAGAAGACTAGAGATGCAATATGATTTTAATCAAGAGGATATAACGAAAGAGATTGAGAGTCAGTTTGATATATAAAAACAGTTAGAGTTTTAGCTCTAGTAATAGGTATAACCATAGCGATATCAATGGCTATAACTATGGCTATAACAACCACTATAATTATAACTTTAGTAATAGTTATAGCTATTACTACAACTTATTACTATAACTATAGCTATAGCGATGCAGTTGCAGTAACGGGTATAAGTGTACCTTTTTCCGTACCAACATCTTTTGCTACTGTTACAATATATGGTTAATTATCCAACAGATTAATAGTAAGATAGGACATTCAATTATAAAATATTCTCCAATGTATATTCTATCTAAACATTTTGGTGATAAATTTAATAAGCTTTACATAAAGTCAATAAAAGATAATGAGGTAGATAATGATGACTTTAATGAATTAAATAAATTTTACGAAATTTAAAAGACAAATAACAAAAAAATTTTAAAACTAATGATAGTAGGTTTTAGTAATAAAAATATTACTAAAAATATTTAGTAATAATAGTATTAGTTTTATTATTCAATGATAACTAAGCTAAAACTATAGTTATAATTTTAGTTAAAACTATAGTTATAGTTTTGCTTATAGCTAAGCATCTAAAAATTTTTCTTTGAACCTAAACATAAGCATCTACCTTTCGCTACAACTTTTATACCTTCTCCAGTTGTTGCAGTTTTAATTAACTCTGGGGTAGCTGCTAGAGCTGCTTTAGGGTTTCTACTAGCAGCTGCACTTCCTATTTTACTTGCTATTTCTAAAGCTCCTTCTGGATTATTAGCAACTTTATTTCCAAAGTAAACTGTAGCTATTAAAAATCTCTTAATCCCGCAGCTTCAATACTGCATCAGATTTTGTTATAGATTTAATTCTTTTACATTTCATAGAAGAATCTTTTAACATCTTAGTACCTTTAGCTGAATTAAAGCTATATATATATATATATATATATATATATATATATATATATATATATATACATATATTAACATTACCACTATAATGTCTACCACCAACACAATAAGAATTAGTTTTAAACTTTTGAAAATGCCCGTCTTCCTATATATGAAAATAAAAGAATAAATAACCTTAAGCCTCAGAATAAACTTATTAATAAACTTATTAAGCCTCAGACCAAAACTAGAGTTGAAGGTAAAGGACTGACTGAAACAAATGAAAAGAAAGTAGATATTATTTATTTTAAATTTTAGTTAAGTTAAGTAAGACTGGCAACACTAAAATTATATTAACTAGAGTATTAGTTTTAGTTATAATATTAGACATAACTATAACTATAACTAAGATATTAACTATGGAAATAGCCATAACTATAGTCAGAGTATTAACTATAGTTTTAACTAAAACTCTAACACGAGTGTCAACAGTAACAAAAACGATAACTAGAGTAATAGCTATAACTATTGAGCTTCGCCCATAGTTCATCATAACTAAAACACTATAAGCCTCAGGCTATTAGTCTCTACGAGACTATATCAACCATCTTACTGCCATGATTATTAACACTAATAATCTTTCTAGTTAGCACTAACGCATGACATAAAATATCAGTAACATCACAGCAAACTTAAAATTAAGTTGTTTTGCTTGTGCTCCTATCTGATTGCATGACATATAATATCAGTAACCTCACTAACAAATTTAAAAATAATTTGTATTGCTTCTGCTTCTAATTGATCTCTTTGATATCTAGTATCATATATGTAACGCATGATATATAATATCATTAACACCACTAAGAGATTTAAAATAAGGTTGTTTTGCTTTTGCTCCAAAATGATCTCTTTGATATCTAGTATTATAAATAAACACACATAAAGATATATATATATATATATATATATATATATATATTTATACCCATATATATATATATATATATATATATATATATATATATATATATGTTTTTTTTCTATAAATAATTTTAGATGTTCTATGATATATATATATGGTATAATACTATCAAGTAATCCGTTATAATTTCTATTAAAACTTACATTTCTTTATATGCAAAACTATAGTTACTAGCACCATTATTAATAGTCATGCTATTGTCAAGATACGATACACTATCAATCTCACAAAAAAATTAAGTTATATCCATCTCATTAATAACACTAGAATCAATAGTTTGATCATTAAAATTATTCTTGTAAAATAATAAATTGAGATATATCACTCTAATATATAGGGGAATATCAAAACCACTCTCAACGCACAAACCAAACAAGAAATTAGTGACATCTGGCACATTCTTTCTGCACAATTTTTCTATTATCATTACCACGATCATGCAAGGTACACATCAACTTATTTATCTAATTTCTATATTACAATCATTAGCTACTGTTCCTGCATTAGCTCAAAATAATGCTCCATCATTACTGTTTCTTTTTAGTGGTAACTTTAAGCTTTTACCATGTATAATCTTTTCTAAATCATTTGTAAATCCAAACAGGTCTTTCATTTTAATCATCATACACAATTTACCTCGTTGTGCGACTTGATTTTCACCTTTTAATTGACTATCTCTTTCTCTTTGATTTCTAATAAAAACCACTTTCATATTCATCACAAGTGTTAGTTACTAACTTATACACTAATAGATTATAATGACAATGATCTATATATTCGATTGTTTCATCACTAAAAACTTCTAGACTAATAGACGAAATAAAGCCATTACAACACAGTTTACTAATCTAACACTAACATCATTAGCTATTATCCCAACAGCATTATCTGAAACATTAAACTCTATCTCTAAAAAGATTATTAAATGTTTAAATGACTTTCTTCTCTACTAATCAAAATATTAATATTAATATTAATGTCTCACAAGGTAAAAAGATGTAAGCAAGAGATTATTGACCAATCACATTCAAGTTTTTAAAATAGATGTAGAAATCGTTCTAATATACGTAGTAAGTTCCAAAAGAGTTCCTATAACCTAATATTAAGTATATGATACCATGATATGTATTAAATAAAGTGCTTTTCGGTTTAATATTTTAAGTTTTTTTGGAGGATTGTTGATTGATTATGAACCGATTTTTACGTCACTAACATCAAACAAAAAACCGGTAAAAGATCATCGAAAAGATTTCCCGTCTAAACTCTCAGTTGTTGCTATGATCGCCGTAACCTTAATACGTTACCAATGCTTCTACGTCGTCTTATTGATGCTTGCTTGAAAGAAAATGAGTTGATTTCTATACGATAAAGAAGTGAAACTCTGAAACGGTAGACTGTTTTACTTCTCAGCTACATAAAGGTGTCACTCTAGCTTACAAGAAATTTTTCGTTTTTTATCAAATAGGGCTTCGCAATGGCTATTAGTACTTATAAAGGAGTAATCTGATGACTGCCATTTTTCGCAACCATTGCTTTGAAATTTTTTTTGACTGTGAGTCCGGTAATTACTTCATTGTCAGTAACTGCGAGAAACAACAGCTTGTAATAATGAGTTCACAACAGCACAATTAGGTGAAAACCCCGGTGTTTTGCGATGAATGGCAAAATGAATCATCATTATCATCATCGTCGATTCCTGACGATGAACACTAATCGGGTGCCCACTCGGACAAAAATTGCAATGAAGCCTCCTAGAAGCGAAACCTGATCGGTCAATTCCAAACTGTTGACGACCATCCTGACGACACTCAGACCCTTATTTTGACGCTGGATAACCCTGCCAAGATCAATTTCTGGAAGCTCTGCTATTTCAAAGGTCCAGCCGTCGGTCCTAATGTGCTTAGCATATCTGGATATAGGCGAAATTGAATTTGATAATCAACAGGATCTAAATTGACGGATACAACCCGTGAGTCCTGTGGTCAGATTTTTGGGGCTAGGTTAGTAATCTTTTCCTGCGATAGGTAGTAAAAGTTGACAGGATGCGACAGACAAAAACTGTAGAACAAAACTGTATGACTTTACTGAATTGCTTGGCAGTTAAACATATTGGTATTTAGACGGCAATAAAACAACCCATGAACTGTTTTTTTTCGATTTTGCATGGGGCAGTAAAAATATCTACCGTTTGTAGAAAATATTGGTAAAGGACCCGCAAACAAAATTTATAAGAGCAAAAACCTCGATTTTGGGAACTTTTGTTGGAATTGGCAGAAATCAAACAAATAATGACCAAGTTGGTCCGTATATCACAAAATAACCCCTTCAATAGAAAAAAATGAGAAAAATTATGCTAAGTTGATCAGTTTTGGAATTTTTTGGTCACATTTGATTCAATTCACAAAAATTTAAAATCAATAACGAATAATGATAAACCGTTTTTTCGAGCTCTAAACCGTCCAGTTTACTGGATTACCGTTCCGTAATCATGATTTTGGCAAGGGTGAGCAAAATTTGAAAAAAATGGACAAAAGCTTAAATTTTTGACAAATTTGTCAAAATCATCTCTTTTCTAACTTGAAAGTTTGTCAATTGAGTGAAACTCGATACAGAAAAGGTGTGCAAAAATTTCACAACCTCCTGCCTACAGAAAACAATTCCACTGTCATATTCTTCAGTCGTCGCTCGATTCAATATCGTACCGTCCGCGTAATTTTTTACTTTTTTTCAAATCTCCGTTTCTCGTTCATTTATCAATAACTTCTCTCTCCCAAAACATCTTTTTTTCATTTTTGCTTCCAATCACTGTGTTTTTTAAATACAGCGCCGTATTTCTCCGCTGCCTTTATTCCTTCGATGTAGTATCTTGTCATATGTGACGAAGTATGTCTCTGTTTTTTTTCGCAGAATGTTGATTTTGCTAGTGTGCTGGTTTGTTGTTTTGGTTTCGTAGCTTTTTAGGGTGTGATTAGGTTATTCAGGAGTTACGGCTGCAGTGTCTACTGACTTTTTCAACTTTTACTAGCTTCCTTGCTGTACTACATTGAGTTTTGCTGCTGTTTGTTTGCGTAGAACTGTATGATTTTTAGTTTGTTTGGTCTTTTGTCTTCTAGGTTATGACTTAGCTTTCTTCTCGAGTTACGGCTAGATTGATTTTTGACTTTTCCAGCTGTCATAGTCTACAAATACACTTCTGTAGTGATTTAAATTTTGCCTTAGTTTGTTTTATTTTTTAGTATGCTTACTGGCTCTTTAGGTTTTGGCTTTGCTAGGGTGTGTTTTAATTTTATTCTGGAGTTACGGCTGGTTAGTTTCATTCTCTTTTAATCCATTTAGTATACTACTGCGTTCCATAAATTAGATGGTTTCTGATATATTGAACCCCATAATGACTTGTGCTAGTTTGTCTTGCAGTAGCACCTGTCCCCCTTCCTAGGGTGTGACTAAAGTTTGTTCTGGAGCTACGGCTAGTTTAATTGTATAAGTTTTTTGCTGTGGTCTGTTAGCATAGTTTTTCCCCAAATCCCCGCTCATTGCTTGCTCGTTTTTCTCCCGTTTCTTTCCGTCTCTCCGTTTTAATACGCGCTGCTCGCTCGACGTTTCCGTTCAGTCCGTCCGTCTTCACGCCAAGTCGTGCGCCCGTCGCCCGACTTTTCCGTTCCGTCCGTTTCGTTTCCCGTTTCGTCGAGCGTGGCTTGCTCAGCGATTCGTTTTGTTGCCCGTCCCCTCCGTTGTATCGCCCGTTTCCGTCCTCCGTTGTCTCGCGCGTTCTCAGCCTGTACGTTCCGTTTCGTTGTGCGCCGTTCACCCTTCCTTCTCGCCCCGTCCTTTTCGTTTCTCGATTTGTCACACTCCGTCCACCCGGCCCTCCCTTGCCAATCGCCTGTCTTTCTGGTTATTCTCAAGTCGCTTAAAAGCACGTTAGACACTCTCTCACATTTGTTATTTACTTTCGCCGAGTAATTAATTGCGCGGTAACTTTTCTTTACTGCTATTCGACATCTTGTTTAGCAAATCGTCGTCTTTTTGGTTCGGTATAAAACACACTGCACGGGTTCATTTGAAAGTTACTTTCCTTTCATTGAGAAAAAAGCCATTTCAAGAACATGACCGAACAGCAAGAGGAATTTTAAAAAACTCTATATTGCAAGATCTAATCTAGAATCTGAGTTACGTAACATTTATAAGGACATCACAGAAGCCATAGATTGGCAAGACAGGCGGGTTAATGTTAAATGCTTGGTTTCTGAGCTGAAAGATTTTTTCGGCAAAGTGGTGCAGAAGATCGAAGAACTATTTGACTTGGCCAGTGAAGTCGAGAAACCAGATTCAATTCATCATATCCTTGGTTAATGGTTGGGTGACGTAGCAAAAAACAATGATGAATTTGTGCATGCGGCTAGAAGCTATATTGACTCAGTTGCTGACCAAGACACTATATGCAAGGGTTTTAATCCTCAAGGGCAGTCTGAGAGAATTTCACGCCAAACAACGTCATCAATGTCTAGCCAGCGTAAACGCGACTTTCTTATGGCAAAACTAAAACGCGAAGAGGCTGAGAAACAAGAACGAGCTGCCATGCACCTCACTAAACAAAAACTCAAAATTTCCATGAGAGAAAAGGAGTTTGAAATACAAATAGAGCAAATGGCACTTAAAGAACTGGAGGAAGACCACCGCCAGCGTGTTGCCGCAGTTAAATTAGATGAGGCCGAATTAATGGATAATCGTGCATTTTTTTAGTCTCCACTCAAGTGAACTAAACATATGTAAAGATAGGGGATACAATAGAAGTGCAAAATTGTACAGAATTGGTCAAATTCATTTCCTGCCGGTAATTCACTGAATGCTGCAATTGAGTTAAATTTCTCTCGTCCTTGTTCAGCAACCGCTGACCATACCGTTCAAGATATTGCCCTTAGTAATCCTCCAGAAAATTCAAGTAATGTTGCTGGTAACTTAAATCATCTCAGTAAACACCCCCAGGAGTTGCAATTTCTGTTGTTCAGCAAGAAGCGTTGTATAAGGAATACCTCCAGGCTCAACTGCAGCAAGCTCTCAGAGATCAAAGGGTCCATCAGGCACATAGTACCTCAAGCAGTGGTGTACTGAACCTTGCGAAAATGAATCAGCCGACACACTGCCACCAAATCAGTTACCTATGCAACCTCACCGGCTACCGACACCTGTTATGGCATCATCGAACTTCAACATTTTTGCATCTGATTTTTCGACAAAATCACAGGTAACTCAAACCGTTGATCAACCTGCTTTACACTGGAGATCGAGAAGCGCTAATATGACATGCCAGTTGCATCTGCCCAACCCCTTTTTTCACAACATCAGAGATCACCTCAAATTAACATTTGAAACACAGCACCCTATTACCCATTCCACTCATGATGTTCCTCCACCTCCAAAGCCACTCGTGAATCCACCTCCCTTCATCCCGCCTCCCCAAATAATAACCCCTCAAATTCCTGTGATTCCGTCCTCTATCCCAGCGAGCACAGCAGCAAACATACCCGTCCCTAATAAAGCACAGCAAAGCACTGTCAATTCGCTCCAAGCCACCCTAGTACCGTTTCCCACCGCACCGAAACGGGCCCATAAATCTAATTTTGATCAATACTTGTGGCATTTTCCTCTTAGTGACCCCTCAAACGTAAATCAGGCGACAAAAAATGCAGCCACTTTTCAGAACTTTTGAACAACCCCACCCCCAAAAAACGCTAACACCGCCATCAGTCATCCAATCCCGCTATCAACTCCAACTCAAAATGATAATATCAACCAAGCAGCAACCGGTGGTATCCCCGTTAACCCCTCCAGTACAACTAACATCGCGCCACCTTTTTGTCACGCCCGTTATACATCCAACATACGGGCATACCGCTCCAATAACACTGTGCTGGGGTGGCCCACCGCATCCCACCCCAACGGCGCCAGCAGCCGAAAATGCAAGCATGATTGAGGGGATCTCCTCCAATGGCACGAATGGTATGGTCAATTGAAAAGCACAATCGAACCTCAGTCCCTAAATGATGATTTGAAAATGACATACTTTAAGACCCTCGTAACTGCTAAGGCTAAAACGGCTATCGCTGACTTCGCCTACTGCTACGGAATGTAAAAAGACGCTCTGAGGACCTTAGAACGTAAATTTGGCCAACCTCAGACGGTCAGAAGTGCCCACTTGGACAAACTCAGCAGCTTTCCATCATTGAAGATGCACAATAGCGATAACATCATTAATTATTCTGTGTTCATTTCAAGTCTTGTCGGGGTCTTTGAATCACTCTCACACTATTCGTATTTGAAGCATGATGCGCTTCTCAACACTGCCGTACAGAAACAACTGCCTAATACAAAGGAGTAACGGTCACTCTTCACGGTCGAAAAGCATTGGGTGAAACCAACTCTTCTGAATTTCATTGGCTGGTTAAAGGAGAAGGCCGGGGCGTACCATTAAAAGAAAATAATAGTAATTAAAACCAAGCCTGAAGATACCCTCAATCCAGTAACCAAGTCAAAAGTTGCATCAAAGGCATTTTGTGCTGCAAATACGCAACAAACGAGTTTTCAAAAACCGCAACAGAGCGCTCCGTCAACATCTATCCCACACTGCATCGTATGCAAGGGCAGTCATCGGCTGTGGGAGTGTTTTGCGTTTAAGGAAAGGACTCCTATGCAGCGACTCAAGGTTGTGGCTGAAGCAAAGCTATGTTTCTTATGTTTGCTTGGTAAACACACAATTAGGCAATGCCCAAGTCCCCGTAAATGTAGAAAACATGGCTGCAACAGCTCCAAAGGCACCTTATTTCACCGAGCTGAAAAATTTTTCCCCAAATAAATCCTCATAAAACAACATCAATAATTCGAAGTCGATTGCAGGTACTAGTAGGCCAACTGTTGGTCAACCGCAACCAAGCAGAACGACCGCTTTGTTTTTGGTCACTAATGTCAAAGGACTCCTTAAGGTGAGGGAACTAAAACTTACTAATTTATCTGGTACTAGTACTACGGCGTTGGTTTTATATCGCTTGCAATGTTTCTTTGGTGTCCGATAGTGTGCAGCTAGGCTCGATTTGCATTGTACCTCAAAAAAACCTACCATCATGGGTAAAAAACACATAACTCATCGACAAAAAGGTGGTTCAATTGACCGTGACACTTCATAAGGATCAGGACTTCGAAGCATTTACTCTGCGTCCCTATTTGTAGGAAACATTAACTAGAGGTGCCGACATCATTGACGTTAAAATCATGCTAGAAACTTAACCAAATCTGGCCGTCCTGAATCCAGTAAGATATATCTATGGAGACCTTGATATGATACTTGGACAGGATGTCTATCATCCCATTCGCCCGTTAAAGTACATCTCAGCCGACGAAAAGCGCAACCGTTCGCTGTCCGCTTGCCCATAGGTTTGGTTCTAAGTTGGCCATTCTCGTAAAGTTCTAGTTCAGTCTCAACGTGTTTCAAAGCCATTTTTGAAAAAGATTACGAACTGGCTGGTCAAGTTAAGTCATGATACGATATGAAATCTAACGGCGCGTACAAGCGAGTTGACCCACGATCCGCAGCGGATGCTCGCTCGCATAAATTATTTGAAATAACGACTTTTTCATAACAACCAGAGGTACGATGACGGTATGTTGTGCGCTGATGACAACATCCAGCCCCCGAAAAACAACTTTTCGTTGTTTGTGAAGCTTCAATCTCTCGAGAAACGGCTCTCGGGAGACACAACTTTAAAGATTTACGTGAAAACCATCGATGACGACCTCCAAAAGGATTTCGTAAAAACAATTCGGATAAAGAGTGGTACCTACCACATCATCCCGCAACCAACCCGAACAAACCGGTGAAAGTGTGTAGTTGACTAAATGGTATTTCTTTGAACAAATCTTTGCTCACTGGCCAGAACTTCTTGTTCCAGAACCTAATCCATGTACTACTCAGGTTTCGTCAACATCAATTTGCCGTGTCCGCAGATATCGAAGTTATGTTCCTCCGGGTTGTTTTCCCAGACCGTGACCAGACATCATTGTTTTTTGTGTGGCGAGAGAACCCCACAACAAATGTTGTAGTGTATCAATAGACGCACCATATTTTCGGGGCTAAGGACCCGCCCACTTGTGCTAACTATGCATTGCAACGCACTGACCGAGAGAACATAGGTCAGTACCAAGAAGTAACCAAAGCCGTCCTAAAAAAATCTACATGGACGAATACCTAGATTCAGTGGAGTCCCCTGAGACGGCTCTCAATAGATCAAAGGAGTAAGTGCGTCTTCTTCATCTAGGTTAGTTCATGTTTACTAAGATTGTAAGCAATGTACCAAATCTGGCTGATCAAATTGATGGTTCACCGCAGTCCACCGAACCAAAATTAATCGCTTCGTCTAAGGAGGAATCTTCGCATGTGCTCGGTTTGAAAAGGGTCACAACAAGGATACTCTAGTTGTGAGTCGAGGTACTTCCCATACAGTAACTAAGTCTTTTACACAACGCTTGATACTGAGCCTAGTGTCTAAGGTATTTGATCCCATTGGTCTAGTGGCACCATTTACCGTTGGTGCTCTATGGTTACTAAAGGACATCTGGCGTGTCGGCGGGCAGCTCTTGGATGAAGAGCTACCGAAAGGCACAGAAAGGTTCCCCGAATGGACTGAAGAACCTACAGAGCTTGAGGAAATTGATATACCGAGGCGCTAATTTTCTTGAAACTTTGAACACCTGGAACTACACGTGTTTGGCGACAGTGGGGAAGAAGTCTTCAGTGCTTCTGCATTTCTCCAAATTCATGTAAAAACTTCTTGTGGGTCCCAAAGGGAGCTTGCGTTTGTCCTAGATAAAGCTTGCGTAGCACCTATGAAGGTCATTGCATTTAAAAGCTGGTATTAGAGGCAGCGCCACTGGCCGCTCGATTGAAACAAGATATCTGTCGAGCTCTTACAGTGGGAGTCAATCATGTGGACCAACAGCATTACTGTCCTGCAATGGCTGAACTCTACAACCAAGCACCCAATAATTATTGCAAAACTTGTTTGCGAGATCTTAGAACGCACTAGCGTTCACGAATGGAACCACGTTGCCTCAAGTGATAAACCGGCAGTCGCCGGTACTCGTCGTATGTCCGCTGAGGTTTTGCAGTTAAGTAGCTGTGTGAAGTGCCTAGATTTCCTAAGAACCAAGCAATTACTGTTCCAACCAAGTACTCAAGTAGTTAAAAACATCAAACTCTGTATAGTAACCAACGAAACTGATTATACTAACCTAATGTTGGCCGCATCAGTAACTAAGTCAACTGACGAACCGCCCCCGCAACTAATCAGCTTCCAGTTCAAGTTTGCGAGTTCCAATTTTAGCTAGATGTTACATGTCTCAGGTCTTTTTTGTCAATCTCAACAGGCGCGGCAATTCCTTTCCTTTGTTGCAATTAGAGATACTTCTATGAAGCCTCTTGCCATTGCCCGTGAAATTCTTTTACTTTTTCCTCAAAAGGATCCAGTCAAAACCAAATTCTAATATACTGTTGCCCAATATCTTAAGGTTTGACCTCAACCAATGAGCGGGGAGATCGAAAACGGATACGGTATGGTCTGCGCCTGATAATCATTGCAAAAATTGTTCAAGCATTTCTGCGTGAAACTATTAACTTTGAGAATTTACATTGCAATGCTTGGTTTCGTCTCTGAATGTCACATCGCCCAGGCATTTGCAGGTACGTGCAGGTACCGCTCAGGTAGTGTGCGCCAAAACACATGCACAGTTCAAGTAATTTTACCTGAATTTTTAGGTAAATTTACCTGCACGTTTTTAGAGTGTAGACCTCGACTTATGAAAAGACTTTAAAAGGCTAGTGGGGGCAAAATTGACTAAAATTGCACGGTCGAGGTTCCTAGTTAAACGCGTTGACCGAATTAAAGTCTCGCCAAAGCAACTTAAAAGTAAAAACAGCTAAAATTCTTTTTCTTAGAAAACTTAACAATTTTTTTGCGTGTAAAATGCTATCAATTTAACTATAATCAAGGTAACTATAATCTCTCGTGTTCTCACATTTTAACCATGTTGAAGCCAAAAATTGAAAAAAAACCTATTTTGCTAAAAAAATTTTCAGTTTTTTTTTGTTTTTTTTTCTCCCAGTATGCGGTGATTGTGCCTTAATTTAAAATAAAATATTCATTACAAGAAATAGTTTTAACCAGTTTCTCTAGTGGGCTACAAGAGGCTCTCTAAACTTGGCAATTATATCAATAGAAAAACTTTGCATTAAAGGACTCAAGCGACTACAATCATTTATTGAAGAGAACTTATTACTCAGCTACCTATGTTTTGAAATTACGTTCCAAACTTTTTGATTTATGAAGAACCTTTCAGGCAGAACAGCTCGCTTGTATATATGTCTGAGCCAAAAAACATTTCAATACTGGACAGAAACTATGTTTCATACTGTGTCACAGTACTGATGTGCGTTTCCACTATTGGAATATCATGAATCAGTACTGATATACTATGGCACTAGCGTCCGGGTTAGCGAACATTTGCTGCTTAACTATCTTTGGTAAGCTTTTATGGTGACACTCTTTATTCTCCAAACGTCAAATAAAATTTAAATCAAACAAAACTTCAAAATATTGTCTGATCTCGCAACCATTAAGCAGCAAATGTTCGCTAACCCGGACGCTAGTGCCATAGTATATCAGTACTGATTCATGATATTCCAATAGTGGAAACGCACATCAGTACTGTGACACAGTATGAAACATAGTTTCTGTCCATTATGAAGAGAGTTAAAAAAGTGTAGGTTTTATTCGTAAAGTTTGTCTGAAATATTGGTTCCCACTCCGATCATAAAAAAACAGAAATTTTTGAAAACTCCGAAAACCAATTTGATTTTTCGAGTGATAGACTAAAAATCATGACAGTTTGCACTTTACGGGGTAAATCCAGTAAACTGGTGAAAATTACCCGAGAAAACACCCGACTGGAGAAGAAAAAGAAAAGAGAGTAAAACCACTACACTAAGCAAAAAACTACCTAAAAGCTGTGATATATCAAGAAGATCAGGACTTAGAGTAGGGGTTAAAGCTTCGATATAAACAAAACTTTCCTACCTGATGTTGGTGAAGTAATTCTATTGAATAATGGCTACTAAATGAACCGAATCGTTGTTTAAAAATTGTTCAGTCAAGTTTTTCAGCGTATATAAACCATAAATGTGAGCGATTATTTCCACCTTCACACCATCAGTGATGACAATAAACCAACAAGATTAACCTCCCTTTAGGTACCAATGACATATTTACAGGTTAAGAGATCAATTTGTTCAGCTCAAAAACTTGCACTCATACTTGCCATATCCGGTAAGAGGGAAAACTTGTTCAACCTTCAGGTGTAAATTAACCATGATCAGTTTATCTATATCCAGACGGTTCTGTAAGTCTTCATACTGACAGCGACTATAAATACGTGTGAATTTTTGTACTTTTAGGCCATTTTGCATTCAATTATTAAAAAAAACTCTTGTTAGTCCTCGTGCTTGAGACCACAACAATGGTTTCACACCATCAACTGAACAACAAATACGGGATCTGAAGAATGCTGAATCCTGTACTGCGTGAATTATGCCTTTGTGGCGACGTGTTGCGCAGAGAAGAAAAAAGACAAACTCAACACCAACAGAGCAATTTTGGAGCTACAGGTAACGAACTTTTTTCTTAGTGCGTGCGGAACAGACGCACTTCTGAAACTTAAAAGTCTTAAGAGCCCTTCTTGAAAAAGACCGTCAGAAAACCGAGTGAAAATTCTATGGTAGTAAAGGCAATGGTTACGTGTATAATAGATGTGGAGGTAAGCCACACAGTGGCAAGTCGTGTCCAGTTTTGAGCCAGAAATGTAACAACTGCGAAAAAGTGGGGCACTTTGCGAAAATGTGCAGAAGTGAAACTCAGCCCAGGTCAGTTAAATCCGAACAGCACGACAACTTCTGATAGAAAGAGGGTAAGTCCTCTGATCAAACATCTTGCGAAACGGAGATCGGAATGTACTATATAT
This sequence comes from Convolutriloba macropyga, assembly GCF_964194025.1. Lineage (NCBI taxonomy): Eukaryota > Metazoa > Xenacoelomorpha > Acoela > Convolutidae > Convolutriloba > Convolutriloba macropyga. Next base: position 59,025,185 of record NC_134477.1, on the reverse strand, counting down.
GGGGAAATGTGAATAAAATGTCAGCGACATGGCAGTACATTACATTAAAAGTGCTTGAAATAAAAAAAAACAACTTGATAACGATGCTGCTCATACTGTGATATCATCATTCATCTAGACTGAGCTTGGTACACTTCAGTTAGATGGAAAAATTAGACATATTGAGGCCTATGATGGTCATCAATTGGCGCTTCTGGGATCACTAATATGTGATGAGTGAAATGGAAGAAATTGCAGTTGTGCAATTAGACAAAAATTGTGACAATTTCGGCGAAACATACCATTCCAAGAAAGCATTATCACAGTGTGTGATAAAAAAATATCTCCAAAGTATACATAGCGCATGTTAAACTAATACCGGGATCACAGCTGATGTTGTGCAAGTCTAGAAAGATACCTCTACCTCTATGACAGGGCATCTTGGAGCCAGTGCAACTTGGTGGGGTCACAAATGCATCCCCAGTAGTTTGGTAGCGGAAGAACAATAGAGCTCTAGCACTATTCCTGGTCCTGAAGTATCAAATTACCCGAAAAAATATGCACGAGGACTATCGATTCCCAGACATTGAGACGATACTCACAATCTTTACGGGGCCTCTTATTTTTCCAAAACTGACTTATACGACGCATATCAAATCAAACTGGAAGAGGGTGCAGAAGAAATCTAAACAATCAACACATCTCAATGATTGCTTGAGATGGGCAGGCACCCTCAAGGTTTGAAGAATTCTTCACCCATCTTCCAGAATTTCATCAAGTCAACTCTCAAAGCAATCAAGGGTGTGGTTATCTTTCAATTTGAAGCACTGGTTTTTGGAAAGACAAAGGAGCAATACGAGAAACCAAGGCTTGTAGTTAAATGTCGACAACGTGAGTAGAATCTTACCACCAATGAAAAAAACCCAACTCCAAACCAGTCGCTAGCGTTAGTTTACTTGGTTACTCAGGTTCAATAGGAGGAATAGTATCCAATCCTAAACGTGTCGAGAAAATCAGAAATGCAAAACCACAATCAAATAAGAAACAACTAGAATCTTTTTGTCAGCTTAGCAAATTTTCATGGACGAATAATACCACATTTTGTTCCAGAAATGTTACCTTTAAACGAAATTCAAAGAGACGATTTTAGACGGGATAAGGAAGAGCAGAACGCTTTCAAATAAAAAAAATCAGTTATGCGCTATCTCACTTGTACAGCTTGACGAACGAAGCAAGTGTGACATCAGCCGCCTCAGAGAAAGCAATAGGCAGAGTCTTCTCACAGGAAGGACATCATTTGAACTATGTCTCAAAGAAGTTGTCGCAGGCCGAGCAAAACTACTGCAGTATTGAGCGAGAGGCACTTGCAATCGCTTTTGTGGTCAGAAGTTTCGAACAATTCCTGATCGGAAAGAGGTTTACTTTACAAGCTGACTCGGATGAGACCCATCTAGTCGCAAATGCAACTGAAACAGCAGTCCGAACGATAACTTGGTGGCCCGGTATCAGTCAAAATGTTCTTCGATATGTTAGTAAATGTAAGGAGTGCCAAGAAAACATGCCTAGCCTGGGAAAAACAGTTTCTACTTGGTCAAAAACAGAAATTTGAGAAAAAATCCATATGGACTGGAGTTACGTTGAGTGGCAAAGTATTATCTTAGTGATAGTAGACGCGGGATCAAGATGGATAGAAGTCTTCCCTGCGGAAAATAGAACTTCACAAACAGTGCAGGTATACGTGAGTCAAATCTCTGCAATATTTGGGATAAAAAAACGTTAGTATCAGACAATGGTCCCGAATTTGTAAGCGGTGACCTAACTTTCCTACAGCGGGCTTCTATGACATACCAGAACACTTCCAAATTGTGGGGCAAAACTCCTGTGGACCAACTTACACGACGAAACTTGAGACTTCCAGCAGTCACTGACTTTGATCTGAGTGAACCAGTCCTCTTCAAACCAAAGAGCAGATCAAAAAAAGTTCCAGCTACCTTCATTATACGCAAAGGAATGAACACTTTATTCATCCAATCAGAGAATTCAAACAGGACAGTCCTTGTCAGTGAAAATCAGATTGTAGGGCTGGACATGATGACATCAGGAATGAAACTACTGATCAGCAATCTACTGACTCACAATCTAAGAGCAGTAGGGACAATATAGACGCTGAATCACCCAATTCTATTGAAAAACCTCCAGTAACTGAAAGAGAACAACCTTCAGGGGTCACATGAATTTCAAGAAGAAATGAAAACAAGAAAGATTTGGGGAAGTTATCCCTAAAAATTTGCTTAAAAAAGGAGGCAGGATGTGATATATTGCAAAGATCATAATTTAAGAGTTTTGCGTTAAAACATCGATGTAAACAAAACTTTCTTACCTGATGTTTGTTAATTATTTTGAAGTAATTATTTTGAATAATGGTTACTAAATTGAACCCAATCGATGCTTCAAATTTGTTCATAACAAGTTTATCAGTGTACACAAACCATAAACTTGAGCGATTAATTCGACCTTCCCGCCATCAGTGTTGACCGTAAGCCAACTCGATCATCCTCCCTGTAGATACGAGTGACATGCTCTCAAGTTAGGAGAACAATGTGTTAGGTGCAAAGAAAACTGCACTAATACTTGCTGTATACTGCAAGGGGGAACACTTTTTCTTGCTTAAAGTGTAAATTAACCATTATCAGCTCATGTATATTCAGACTGTTCCATAAATTTTCATACTGATAGCGACTATAAATATCTGTGAATTTTTGTATTTAGGTTATTTTAGGTTCAATTATTAGAATAGTAAAACACTTGTTATTTGTGCTCGAAACAATGGCAAAAAGGTAGTTTTTTTGCCAATGGGAGGGTCTATCCATCAAAAAGGTGGAAGAATTTATCCATTTCAACAGCAAGAATTCATTTGCAAATATCATTGAGGCTCAGACTATGTCGGAGGAAATGATGGGAGGTCGAAGATAAACTGATGAGACTCATTTTAGAAAGTATTAAACTATCATATTAGCTTTGACCAAGTCAGTGGACATGGATCCTCTATTTCCTCTCTGATCAGACTAGTCCGCGCTCGAATCCGGTTCTCACCAGCCAACTTCTCGATCACTGTCTTGGGATTAGTGATCCGATACGAGCAAATTATCGTTGTCAAGTAGGTGTCTGATAGAGTGGGTTATATCGTTCAACGTTTCATCCTTTTGTTATTGGATTTGTTCAGCAATAGTTCCCGCAAACCTTGTGGAGAATTCACTTCTCGAAAGATCTAAATCCGATTAAACTGAATTTCGGTGAGGTTGAGGTGGGGCCATAAAAGAGCATGACTCACATTTTCTGCATGCTACGGCTAAAAAGTTAGTAATCGCTTCACCGTACTTGGTGAGAACAATTTGTTGCTGTTTCTTTTCTTATTTTATATGATTTCATTCATTTTGTTACTGTTTTGATATTTTGAGAACTTTTTCCGAAAGAGGTTCTATTACTAGTTATAAGGGTCCTGTTCATCCTTGAAAAGCTGTCTTGCTATTCAGTAAATTCTACTTGAAAACTTTTGATTGGGTACGCAGGTTGTACTCATCCTTGACATTGTTTCAAATGCTTGTTTTGATGATGAGTTCTGCTTGTTATTTCCTCATGGCGCTTACAAGGTTGAATTTTTCGGCCCAAAATGACGTAAGAGTGGGGCTGCAATGGGCGGATTTTTTAGGAAAATGCAGCTCAAACTCTTACGTCTTTTTGGGCTGCATTGGGCTTCCAACGGGGGTAAAAAGGTGTAAGAGTGAGGGGGTAAAAGACAAATTAACCTCCCACTCTTACATCTTTTTGGTCTGTCAAGGGGGGTAAAACGGAGAAATTACCCCCGAACTCTTACATCGTTTTACCACCCTTGAAAGACCAAAAAGATGTAAGAGTGCGGGCTAAATTTGTCTTTTACGCCCTCGCTCTTACAGCATTTTACCCCCCTTGGAAGCCCAATGCAGCCCAAAAAGACGTAAGAGTTTTTAGCTGCATTTTCCTAAAAAATCCATCCATTGCAGCCCCACTCTTACACCATTTTAACCCCCTTGGCAGCCCAACTCTTTCATTATTTTATCCCCTCAATCTTACATTGTTTTAGCCGCCATACCTGAAGACTGACAGTCTTGAACCCACAACCTCTGTACCCTCAGCTGTGTCGCCTTAACCTCCAGACTATCAATGCTTGTCCAACTCTTGACGGTCTATATATATGAATAATACTTGTTTGAATTGCCCCTCTTAACAAATTACCCCTTCACTCTTACATCATTTTACCCCCTCAGAACAAATTGCCCCTCACTCTTACATCATTTTACCCCCTCAGAACAAATTGCCCCTCACTCTTACATCATTTTACCCCCTCAGAACAAATTGCCCCTCACTCTTACATCATTTTACCCCCCTCAGAACAAATTGCCCCTCACTCTTACATCATTTTACCCCTATCAGAACAAATTGCCCCTCACTCTTACATCATTTTACCCCCTTGGCAGCTCAACTCTTAGCTCATTTTACCCCACTCTGGACAAATTACCTCCTCACTCTAACACCATTTTACCCCCCTTGGCAACCCAACTCTTACATCATTTTACCCCCCTTGGCAGCCCAACTCTTACATCATTTTACCCCTTCCGTACTACCTTAGATGGCGATTTCAGTCAAGGGGGTAATTCCGCAAACGTCCTCCCATTGCAGCCCATTGCAGCCCACTCTTACATGGCAATTTCAGTCAGGGGTGTAATTCCTGAAAAGTCCTCCCATTACAGCCCATTGTAGCCCACTCTTACATGGCAATTTTAGTCAGGGGGTAACTCTTCAAAAGTCCTCCCATTGCAGCCCATTGCAGCCCACTCTTACATGGCAATTTCAGTTAGGCGTAATTTCTGAAAAGTCATCCCCTTGCAGCCCATTGTAGCCAATTCTTACACGGCAATTTCAATCAGGGGGTAAGTCCTCAAAATTCCTCCCATTGCAGCCCAACTCTTACATCATTTTACCCCCTCTGAACAAATTACCCCCTCACTCTTACATCAATTTACCCCCATAGACAAATTACCACCCACTCATACATCAAAATAGGAGGATTTTTGGCAGGACATTCGAGCCGGGGTATTTGAAGAAAAACTTCGATTAGATAGAATTCATAGCGAGTTGCGTGTAAGTTAATGCGCATTTACTCAGAAACAGAATCTCCAGAGCAATTAAAGTAGATAACTCTTGTTATGGTTTTCTGAGCTTTTACATTTTCCGTTAGATAAATGTCAGACGTAATTTCATAAAAACTCCGTATAAAACTCTAGACTGGTCGTAGGCATAACAAAAATGTATCTTCTGCAAGAAGTTTTGAGATTTTTAATTTGACAAATTTGTTTCTTTTTCATTAAATTTTTTAATTACTTACTGAACATTGCCCTAAAGCGATTTTTTTTACGGAATGAACCTAATGATACATGTCCGCTTTATTTAAAATATTTGTTCCAAAAGGATCTCCGCTCGTTCGTGGTTTTAAATTCTTGTTGGCTCCGTATTAGTTTTGCCATCTATGCTCCCTATTTTTCTGATTAATTCTTGTTTTATTTTTACAACCCGGAGCCTCGCGTCACAGCCGTTCAGTACTGATTCATTACAATCCAATATTAAAACGTTAAATCAGTCCTGAATCAGAGTGACCTAAGGGTGAATTTACCTCACATTATGTAAAGACAAAGCCCAGAACTATTTTTTTCATGAATCGTCACTGTGCATTCTTAGTTTTTCTTAGTTTATTCTTTTTCTGATCAGAGTAAAATCATAGTTAAAAGTAAAATTTTCGAAAATCGCAAATTTTGGTAAATCGCACGATCAGGCAAAAACCAAATAAAATCGTGTAAGGACACGTTACAAAATAGTAAAAAAAAGACTGGTACTAAACTTTCCTAGTTACTGTTTCTGTTCAGATGATTTTTGGTTTGTCAAAATTTCTATTAAATTCTCAACAGTCGTAACTTGTCTTCGTTGAATGCATTATTTACGCAGTTGGAGATCATCGTTTTTCTCTATCTTCGATGTATAGTTTTTTCTTTGTTCTTATACCTTTTGTATTTTTATGCATGAGAATCGTCAATTTGATTTTCAGAGAGCTTTGTATTGAATAGTTGTATGACACTTCGAATCTATTGTCCCCCCCCCCCCCCGTGTTTTTACGCCCCCCAGTTACAAATTTTATACTGTTATATAGCACGTTACTATGTAACAAAATAGCACGTACGCCTGGGGGGCGTAAAAAATATAAGCCCACTAAGCTGAGGGGGAAACAGAATAGATCCGACACTTCGACTTGCCACCATCTGATGAGTCCACGCATTTTTCCACTTTGTGGCTGATTTCGCAGCTTCTCAACCGGAATCTTCTTTCTTAGCGTTTTTTTTTGTGAGTGCTCTGATGTTTCACAAGAAAGCGTTTTCGATATCACTAAGTGTATTTTTACCCTGCTTGATATTCAGTCTCCGTTTTTCTGAATTTTTTTGGTAATCCATGTACCATAAACTGACATCAGGTTTCCCAGTAAGCTGTGGGAGTATGTTTTGGCTGTTCTTGAGATGTCTGAGTTTTCCCCCGGCGTCATGTTACGGATGAACAAGCTAGTTTAAACAACGTTTAAAGAGGATTTGATTAATCTTGAACGTGATTTACAACGAAGTGATCTACATTTACTTCGTATTTTGGCATCAAAATGGTTAATAATACGAGGTCACGAACCAAAATATCAGTAGTTGTATAGAGCTAATGTTAACCCCTGTATCTTTTCCGTTTGTACCCCCCCCCACACCCAATACGATATGCGCCCCCAGCTACAGAGCACGTGCCATAACACAGTAACTCATTATGTAAAAATATGGCACGTGCATCTGGGGGTTAGAAATAATATGCACCCATTAGGCTAGGGGGAGGGGGGCACAACTGGAAGACCCAGCTAGCTTGATTGAGTTGACTTTTTGTCGAAAGAAACGAGAAAGACACAGTGAGGGAATTAACTCTCGGAGAAGCTCTACCACTATTGTCAACCCAATCTATCCCACGTAACAAAATCTCGAAGCAAAATCACGTTTGGAACACGCATGTGCAAGTTTCAAAATGCCAGATCTCACGTGCCAAATTCTAGAATGACTGATTCTAAAACCAGCGCAATTTTAGAACTTACTTTAGCAGAGTAACGTAACCTTTTTGAAACACGCGTTGTGCAAATTCAGACAAAAAGAATTTACTTGCAAAAGTTATTACAATTTTTGGTTCCGGAAAGAACATAACCTTGAAGATCTACAACCCCCATCCAATTAGTGCTGATAGTTACATCCACACACACACTATAATTGAACTATCATGCCGGAAAGCTAAACACCATATTGGAGGTTAGGTTGTAGGTGATTTGGGGAACCGAATATATAGTACTTTTTGAAAAAAAGAGGACAGGATAATCACTTCTTCAGACAATCAGCGCAATTTTTTTTCCTGATGAAACTTTTTTGATGAACAATTTTTTTACTTTTTGAATCATTTTGGGATCTTTTGTGGTTGTGCTCCCCAAGCAAAGTAGTTGCAGATTAATTGCAAGCAAATCCCTGACGCATGTGTCATATTTTTAAATAGTGATTCACCATATAATAGCACAGGCTTTGAAAACTTCAATGGCTGGAATAAATCTGAAAGATTCATCGAAGTTAAAAAACAATCGGATCTTAAATTCTTTAGAACTCCGATCGGCGGATCTTTGGCTTTTGAAGGAATTTCCAATTCAGGCTACTCAGCGTTGTACAAGCTTTTAGGCTATCAATTTAGTACCTATGCAAAACAAGGATCTCTTTCTTTTTGGATATTAAACATAACTAACGTTAGCAGCATTGCTTTCGAACGACTAGTTGGAGCTCGAACCAATTACAGCCTGCTCCAGTTGAAGGGCTGGCGGGGGTACCTAAAATCACTACGGGGACTTCAAAAGACGCGGGTTACATGGGGTAGCTATGGATGATGGGTGGGCAGTTAGCATCGTCAGTAGCTAGCCACGGTTTAGTGAGGCTAGCTTCTGCTTAATTAAAGGGGCGTGAGGTGAACACAGCGGGGGGGGGGGTGTTGTTAGGGGATCAACCTTTAAGAACCGCCCTTCATACCATAAGTGTAAGTCTCCAAAACAGTACAAGTTTCCAAGTTTCTGAGAATCGCATACTTGGAGAATAGTGAGCTGAAAGGCTTGAAGAGAACTTGACGCACGGTGGGCCCTACCTGTTTTTCCGTTTTTGAGGACGAAAAGGCAAATGGGTCAGACAAAAAATTGGTCAAGCGAAAAGTCGCATTAAAAAGACCAACAGAACAGGACTAATATAATTGCTACAAATTTAGTTTGAAAGCAATTAATTACTATATATGAGCAACATAGCTGGCAATTTGCCTGCCAGGAAATAGCCGCAATAGATACTTAGATATGCAGTCTCAAAAACGAAACAGAAAAATAAACCTTTTATAAAATGCTGAGATGTTATGCTTTGACTAAGAACCTAGATAATTATTGCCTCTTCTATTAGCTGCTCTCAAATAACCTTCCATTAGAGGGGCACTCTCATTTGACCTTATCTGTTTGACTTAAATTTCAAGAAGTCAATTTCAGAGTGAGTAAGTCATTTTGGAGTGAGGTAAGCCACATGTGACCAAAGATTGAATCGCGCGAATGAACAATAAAACTGACACCATCATGAACAAATGAACAAAAAAGAGATTTCTGACGTTAAATGGTGGTAACAAAAATCCTGTTGACGGAATAGAAAACCAAGAGAAGGCCAACAATAGCTGCAGCTATCGCTTTGCGGCTATTAAACCTCATGTTGGAAAAAATGCTCTCGAATGACAGGCGGGGAAATGCAATTCAGGATCAGGGCCTAGATAAAATTTTCTTTATGGGCGCAAAATCTACATACCAAGGCGGGGTTCGAACCCCGATATCCTGAGTCCGATTCATTCACCTCCACAGAGGCATTAACCAATCGGCAATCAGGGCCTTGTCATCGTCACTCTGAAAATCGTTTTATTTTTCACAACAAACTTTATTTAGGAGTAAGCGCAATCACTCAAAAATCAAAAAGTGTTTGAGTCATCTGAGAAGTCAAAGACTATTCTAGAGAAGCGCAAAATTGGTCAAGCGAAAAAATTGCATAAAAAAAAAACAAACTTCCATAATAATTGCTTCTCATATGAGAGCAATTGGCAAGCTAATCTACCGTTAAAGTGCAATATTCTGAAAACAGAAGTCAACGTTCAAAAACGGAGATAGGTGTTCGAATAGAAAAATGCCAAATGCAAGTCATGAACAAACTTGCTTCAGCTTAAAAAACCTGTAGAACACCAATACTCCTCTTCGAGTCGTAAATAAGACTAACACGTTTAAAATAATTGCTCCAAATTTCGTTCGAGACCAATTTAATGAGATTTCGTTGGACAAGATTTCTTTCACTCCATTTAATTCTTTTTGTTAACATGTAAATTATTCAGATTAAAACCCTAAGCTTAGATATCTACATGCTTTCTGACGTTAAATAAATTTATCAGTATTGTTATTAATATAATAATCTTAGAATTGGGGCTGTTCGTTCTCATTGGTAAAAATAGGGTTTGAAGTCTCCTATTTGTCTATTAACGGGTAAATTCTCGTACTGATCGAGCAAAAACTCGGCTAAAACATATAAAGCAAGTTTTACTGTTAAAAGTTCGCATTGAAGAGGGCAATTTGTTCCTTTTTTGAACAATTTTCAAGATCAGTCGTAGAAGCCAGCGACATAGGTGACATACAGGGGGGGGGGGGGGGAGCACTTGCAAAAAGATTTCCGCCCATCGAGACTCGAACAAGCGACATCCAGTGTATTGAGCAGGTCTTCTACCAATGGACCAAAGGTGCTAATAATCGTGGAAGCTATATTTGTAAACAATCTATTGTTAAGTCAGCTTTTATATGTTCTCCTGCTAAGTTGTTAGCTTTTATAAATGTCCTGAGTTGAGTGCTGGCAATCCTTCTGAACTTATTTTGTCGTTTGTACCCCATATACATTTGGGGGGTACAATTGTTAAGTTAGCCTGTATATATTTGCCTGCTAAGTTGTTAACTTTGATAAATGTCCTGAGTTGAGTGCTGGCAATCTTTCTGAACTTATTTTGTCTTTTGTACCCCACATACACCATCTCGAAATAAATATACCTTCATTAGACCGAAGAATAACAAACAGAAGCAAACTGACGCGACCTCATTGTTAACGCTTAATCACTGTTATATAGTGCATTGTCTAAAATCAGAGTCAAATTTTGTTTACGACCATCAAATTTTGGGTATAAATTTTTGTCAAAGTTCTCCGAAAATGTTGAGACAATATTGAACTCCTCTTCAAGTTTCTGACATCGTGATCATAATCTTCAAGAAAAATTCATCAAGCGTCTGGACGGAAAATAAGTACAAAATCTTTTCAGCTGACTCAGTTTTCGTTCCAGTTAACAAATCAAAGAAAATCAGTTTGTTCTACAATTATTCATTTTTTTGGTTGACCCAAAGATCAATTCTTCGTTTAAATTGGTGGATTTCATAGTAAGTTTAGAAACATCAGATTAAAATAGCAAGATGGTATAATAACTACTCCCAAGCAAAAAAAACTTTCATCCTTTTCTGTAGTGCAATTTATCCGTTTCCTGAACAAGTCCACCAATTTAGATAAAACCAAGGTATGGACTTCCACTGCAGAATCTTGGGTGCGATGAATATCAACTGATGTCTATGCCCCCGTTGTTCTTACATACTCCGGTAAATGTGACAGTTGTCAGACCAACTAATAACGATTGGACAAACTCAAATCAAGATTTAGATTTTTTGACCGACGTTGCTAGCGAAACACTAGAACTGTCTCAAAACGAACCAGTGGACAATCGAAATCGAGCGAGATGACGCTGAGAAAGATGTGGTGGAACTTGTTCTTATCTCCGATGATGAGAGTATTTCCAATAATTCCGAGCACAGTCCATCTCATCAAATTGTCCAGCTGGTGATGATTTCCATAGTGAAACAGACAAAGCCGACAACTCGGAACGTAGAACCCCGAGAGAAACCGAACAAATTGTAATTGCGCGACTTCCCTAGCCACAGAAAACAAAGAAAAAAATGAAAAAAAAGAAATCAACATCCAAGACTCATTAATTCTTTCGGAGATAATTTGGTTAAGAAATACTTTAAGAGAAGCAAACTTTTCACCTGTTTGTTTCAATTTAAAGTTTACAGGTCAACTTTTGTGTTTTGGATTTTAAGCTACCTGCTGGTTACTTAAGAGAGTTTTAATTTGTACATATCGAGAGTATTGGTGAAAAATAACTTGTGCATTGGCTGTTAGGCTACCTGCTGCATACTTAAGGGGGTTTTATTTTGTACATATCAAGAGTATTGGTAAAAAATAGCTTTTGTTTTGGATTCTAAGCTACCTGCTGGTTGCTTAAGCGAGTTTTAACTTGAATATATCGAGAGTATTGGTGAAAAATAACTTCTGCATTGGCTCTTAAGCTACATGCTGCATACTTAAGGGGGTTTTATTTTGTACATATCAAGAGTATTGGTGAAAAATAACTTGTGTTTTGGATCCTAAGCTACCTGCAGGATACTTAAGGGTGTTTTAACTTGAACATAAAAAAGTATTGGTGAAAAAAAACTTGCGTATTGGATGCTAAGCTACCTGTTGGATACTGAAGTGTGTTCTAAATTGAACATAGAGGAAGTGTTGCTGACAGTTTTTTGGAGCAATTCAAAATTCAAGTGGAGAACGCAAGGTGGAAAACCAAATCAGAGAGCAAGGGCTGAGAGCCAAAGCTGAGAGCAGGGGCGGAGAGCCGAAGCGGAGTGTACGGGTGGAGAGCCAGAGCGGAGAACAAGGCTGGAAAGCCAAAGCGGAGACCAAGGGCGGAGAGCAAAACAGGATATGTGCTCAGGTGGTCTGTCAAAAAGCATTTCTCGGTATTCTTCCCAACCCATCATCCCATATTTGGTAGAATAGCTTTCTTCAACTCTATTGGCTAATTTTTGTTTTTTTTTGCAACAAACTTTTTTAAAAAAATTGCAAATTTTTTATCCAAATTTTTTTCAATTTCCAGTTTTCACTTTTCTTCAAATTTTTTCAATTCATTTTTTTTCAAATTTTTTTTTCGACAATTTTTGGGAAAATTTTTAAAATCTTTTTATTCAATTTTTACGCATATTTTTTTTTCGAAAAATGTATTCAAATTTTTTTTCAAATTTTTTCAATTCATTTTTTTAAAATTTTTTTTCGACAATTTTTGGAAAAATTTTAATATTTTTTTTCTTTTTTTTCAAATATTTTTTTTCCAAAAATAATTTCAATTTTTTTTCAAAGTTTTTCATTGTTTTTCAAATAATTTGAAAAATTTTCAAAATTTCAAAAAATTTCAATAAATTTAAATAAAAATTTCAAAAAACATTGAAAACTTTAAAAATTTTTAAATATTTTTCAATTTTTTTCTCAAAAAAACTTGGAATTTTCGAATTTAGGAATTTTTTAAATATATTTTTCAAAACATTTTGAAAAAATTACAACAAATATTTTTTAGCAACAAAAATTTTTTTGTCAATTTATAAACTAGCAATTTTATAGTATAACATAACAAGAGCCCGCCAACGTTTTTTTTTTCATTTTATACATTATAAAATGATTTTTACAATCTTTTTTTGCTGTGTCTTGTTTATATAATATGTAACCTGTCCATTCAATTAATCTTTATTTAGTGGTTTTTAAATTTTATAATCAGTTCTAGCAAAAGGTTTCTCTAACTTAATCGGTTGGTTGGCTATTTCAAGCTTATTTCAAAAGCTCAAAATTGCAATGATAGACTGTGAACTCGGGAGGTTGAGCTCGCCGTAGAAGTTCTGGTCGTGAACATTTGAGATCAGCTTTGCAATGTATCGAGATGGAGATCAAGCAGCCGCTAGCAATTTAGCTAGTGGTCTGCAGCGAACGACGAGGGAGTTTTGTTTCTGGGTCAAGGAATTTTGATTGCGGCTTGAATCAACTGCTACTCGCTTCTGGAAAGGCACTTTTACTGAGAGAGTTCCTACTAGATATAGGTTTGAACAATAACTTTTGGAATACAAGAAGATGAGGGATCCGGGGTTCAGCACATCAAAAAACTCGAAAAAGTTCATCTCAATTGGTGCTTACTTATTGTATACTTCTGTTCGCGGGTTTTTCAATGGTACAAAACTCAGTTAGTCTGCCAGTATAAATACACAAATCACTGAGTTTATTATTCATCAGTTGAAGAATATTCTATAATGCAAGCTCTTGGTTTTTTCGGAGCTCCTTTTTTTGCTTTCTATCTCTTTTACTTTCCGGCGCTGGCAATATGTCTTGATTGTCACTTAAAAAAATTGCGTTATTCGATTCGACTGCTGGTCCAATATTTTGTCATCTCAAGCAGGTCTGTCGAGGATCCACTGTTTGACAAATTGGACAGTTTGTCAAAATCAACAAGGTTTTCATTCATTTCGTCCTCGCTATAACCTCGCTGATGAAAACCTGGGTAGGGAATACAACAAAAACTGTGATGTGGATGCTGCTCAGTTGTGGAAAGCGTTTGGTGTTGTTTCTTTTGCTGCATGTTTTTGTGCTGTCTTGCGCCCGGTGCCTGTTTTTCTGCTGAAATTTTGCTGCTGCTCTTTTTCGTTTTCTTCAGCCGCGGAGCCCCATTCAGGCTCGCTGGCTATTGTGTGGAAGAACATGACATCTCTTAGTGACTGATGTCCGAAGGGCAGAGTTGAGATTTGATCTCATAATGAATCGCTTGTCATCGTAGCCTGACAACGACTTTTCTTTCACAACATTTTTGTGGAGCCTGTAGTTCATCAAAGCAAAAACAGATCGAACGGCTGGTTCATTGAAAACCTATCAACACATATACCATAGAGTGAATGTATTAAGGAGACAAAGACTTCAATAATTGGTCAATCAGCTGCTTCAATGAAAGCCTATCAACACTTACACTATAAAGTAAAGGTACTGAGCGCTGAGTTACTGGTGGACTCTGCTCAATAGTAGATTCAGCGAAGTCTACTGTGATCTCCTCATCGCTCGAACTCCAGTCAGGATCATGAATCATTTTTCGCATGAACTTTTCCTCTCGCAACGCGTGATGGCAGTACGGTAGTGTAGTGATCCTATCATCAAAAATAAAACGTTTATCATCATAGCCAGACAATGATTTCTTGTCGCAAACTACAGTAATCAACTGGTGTTTGCTAGAGCCAGCTCTGGTGTTCACGAGTCCAACTGCTGCTCCACCGGTGAGAACCTGTGTGTACAACTCGTGAGTCATAGTACGTGTGGCGAGGAATGAGCACAAACTCCTCAGTCGGCATTTTTCTGTAAAAACTGTAGACATGATCTGGCAATTAATGGAATTACAGAATGACCCCTTGTTGTCTGGAACAGTTTACTTCTCTGTAAAACACTAAAATGTTTTTCAAAGTTGTCGCAGTTGAGATTCAAAATGTCGTAAATCTGCTTTGTTGATTGGGACAACACGAGAGAGCACGTTCATAACACAGTCACAGAGGAGCCAAATTAATTCAACAAGAAAATTTGGCTAAGAAAATTCTCTTGCTTTTCGATTTGGGGTTGCTGTTGATGCACCAGCGCTTCAGCATAAGCAAGTTTTTCTTTTTCATTCGTATTTGGTGTAACAACGACTTCCTCCGAAGGGATATAGGAAAGTGATGGTTCGGGACCAATGAGACAAGAAGAAAGTCGTAAGCCATGACTTGTTTTGGGATCTAGATCAATGATTAAATGTCCATAGGCTCGAACGGTTGATAATTTGTACGCTTCCTTGAGTAGTTGGAGACAGTTCAACTGTTTTCCGAGATATTCTATCTGTTGATTGTCGCGCAGAGATTTGAAAAAAATTATATGAGTTGTTATCAAGTCAACTGTTCGCGACCATTTACTTGGTTAAAACAAATATTACGTTTGACGTAGATCACATGAAGTTTTCCGTGTCTCCCTGACGTTGCTGTTTTTACGAACTCCTTGTTGAATATCTCCTCGCATGAGTCATCATAAACGAGCAGAGACTCCGAAAGCTTTTTCGTTATATCCAAGCCAGAATACTTGTTGAGCTCGATGTGTGGTATTTTACGCTGCATAGCTTTAAATTTGTCATGGAACTCTTTGTAAAGTAATAAAATTGTAAAGTAATTTTGGAAAGAACGAAGAACTTTGCAACATGTTGAACATTAGGTCGGTTTTCCCACAAGCACTTGGGCCTACAACTGCCATGAAGATTCTATCGTTTGTGAGAATGACTTTCTTCATAGTTTAGGATTCGGTAAAATAAAACCCACTAGACTGGAAAGCAATGCAATCCAAATTGTTTTTTTCTCACAACTTTCCGATATCAATAATAGCATAGCGAAACAGAGACTTATCATGAGCACTATGATACTCACTTGAACAAATATATATTCTCTGATCAGGGGACCACAGTATTGGAAGAGCAGCGCCATGGGGTTCTGTCCCTGTTTCCATAATCTAAGACTAAGTTTGTGATACCTCATCAATTTCATCTCTTACAAATCGGCGCGTCATTTTGGTTTTTCAAATCAAAGATAGGCTAGCGTTTTGTCAAGCGCAAAACGGGAAAATGGTTTTTTATTTTTACCTCGCTGTGTAGCTCAATTGAGTGGCTGGATTAGTATACTTTACATGTACCCATCGCGCGCAAAGGACTTTGAAGCAATATAAGCTTGAGGGAACATTTATTCTAAGTCCTAAATTTAAAAGTTCTCCCGCATTTAATGCATAATTAGCATGTAAAACTAAGCTTACATAACTAAGCTGGAATATATACAAAAATTTAATAGATTTTATACACCTTTGGTCCAGTGGTACACGATACACTTCCCAGGCACTAGATCCGGGTTCGAATCCAACCCATGTCAGACGTTTTTAGAAATGTGCCCCCCACTCGGTATGTTGCCCTAATTGCAACATTCTACTACTAAGATCAAAGATTTGATGCGCCACTTCGTTTTCATTCTCTTGTTTTGTCTAGCATTTTGGCGACTAAAAAACATTTTAAAATTTTCGGATGTTTCCCAGTTATATATCTGTGTCTTATATCTGTTTGTAGCTTCATTAAGCTAACTTTTGATATAAACAATTCAGCTGGCGGGATACGATCCCTAATGAGAAGATCAGTGGAGTGATCAAACTTTTCTCGAAAATAACAAACTATCATTCCTCAGTTAATTTGCATATTTACGCGTTTTATGATTTTTGCTGTTAGAGTTGGAAGGAATATTCCATTGAAAGAAAGAAGAAAGGGTACAACTGACTTGAAGACATTAACTCTTACTTTAAAAGGAATTTGATTTCTTACTACAAGATACAAGGAGTCATTTCAAGCATAGTCATGTTGCCTAAAACTGAGTTCCGGTGATTTTTAAAGGTTCAGTTTGAATCAATTTGTACTCCAGGATAACTACAAGCAAGAGCTGGTTTGATAACTTCACCTTTAAAAGAAAACTCTGGATCCGAATTAGTATGATTTGTAAAAAATAACATACCCAGCAGATTGCCGAAAACAGCCGCCGTTGATTCCAATAAGCATGATTGGGATTGAAAGAGTAGATATCGAAAAAAAAAAGATTTTTGTATAAAAACATTTTTAAGTCCGATTTAATTTGATTGCATTTCGTAGTTGAGCATACTTCTGTTTCTTAGAGAGAAGCTATTATCAATACCAATAAACAACAGAGAGGTAACTAAAACTTATAGGAACGACGTTCAAATAGCAGGCATCTAAAATTGTGCTTTATGGGTTTATCCCGTTTCTTTTTCTGATTTCATTTTTTATACTGGCTCTGTGGAGTTCTGTCTTGTAACTCATCTGCAACATTTAAAAAGTTTCGTTGACCAATAAAGATAAATAAACTCGGAAAATAAAAAAAAATCAAAAATATTTGAAAATAACCAAAAAAATTTAAATTGCAAGCTTTATTTATAAAATTACTTATATTTGCAATCTAAAAAAAACAGAAAACTATTTTGTTGCCACTAGAAACTCTGCAATAACTTACTAGCAAACTCAATAGCAGCAAAACCCTGGCCACTGACGAAAAAGACTAAAATTTCAGGAAGTCAAAAAAAATAATTTGACAATCGCTTTGAAAATTGAAAATTTTTTATATTAAGATCTTGAAACACATTCCCCATTACCACTAGAAAATTTGCAGTAACCTATTATCAAAACCTAAAGGAAAAGTTTTGGCTGTTCAGGTTAGAGAAACCTAAAAATTGACAACGATTTTTAAAAATTTGGAAAAATTGGCTTATGCCATGGCCAATAAAAATTTTGCAGTGAACTATTAGCAAATCCTAGACGAGATTTCTTGCCCCCTGGAGCTGGAAAACTTGAATAATGACAATTAATGTCAGAAAATTGGAAAAAAACTGCTAGATTTTTCAAAAAAATTGATAAAATTCGTGAAGTTGAAAACCATTCCATTATCACTAAAAACAATAAAATAACCTATTATTGTGACTCCAAGAGCTGAAACAACAAAATATTCAAAAAAACTGAAAAAATTTTAAAAATTAGAATAAATTACCGTGTTTATGTTTGGTGTAGCAATACATATAGCTCTTAAAATGGCCATAATAAGTAATTACGTCTTGCAAAAGACCTTTACTAACTTTAACAAACCTCATTTTCAGACTGGTCCAACAAATCCGAAAAAAAACGAAAAAATTGCAACATTTTGGGCTCAAAAATTTCTGAAAATGACCTGTTAACCTTGAATTACGGCCTTCCCAGTAGCTTCACCACTCTAAGTACTTGAAGAACTACTAAATGCGGCTAAGGGCCTCTAATGAAACTTGATGCCCGCTGAGCTTTACCTGTTTATCCCGTTTTGAAAGCTCAAAGTCATGAAAAAAGGTGTGAAAACATATTAAAAATGAAAAATCATAGCCGAAGAATTCCGGAAACGACTTGAAATGAAATACTATTTAACCGCCATCCAACTACTCATCAGAAAAAAATTGCCTCCACTAATTTATGATTTTCTCGAAACCAAACCAAAAAACAAAAAAGTAAAAACAAAAAAATCAAATATGTTAAAATATGATTAAAAAATCTGATCAAATTATGTCATAACTTGAGATCCCGAAAAAACTATCTCTGCCAAAATTACCTCATCAAAACAACTATGACTTACTAAAACCACTTAAGTGAATGTTTTAAAAATACTTGAGGCCAAATTATGAAAAAAGCTCTTAAAAACAACTTGCACTAAAAAACTGGAAAAAGTTAAATTTCTTAATTTTACAAAAGCATATAAATCCCAAGAAAAAGTCTTTTCAGCCAATAGGGCATCCAGATGCTCGCAAAACAATAGACAAGTCATAATAGTCTAAGAAACCTGTCCGAAAAAACAGAAAAAAACCCTAAAAACTGCAAAGAAAAAAATTTAAAAAAATAGTTCCAATTTTCGCCATATTTCTCAACAAAAAAATAATTCATATCCAAAAGTGCCCATACTTATCACTAAACAACTAGAACAACTATTATGAACCCTAAACTTTCACAAATGCCCTACACTTCCAAAAATTAAGGAATAGAAACGGCATTCAAAAACAATTCAAATTCAACAAAAAAACTATAAAAACTAAATGAGTTTTTTTTAATAGTACAAGGAAACAGAAAGCCGAATAAGGTTCTTTTGCAATTAGAGAAATGAAAAACTCGCAAAACAATGGGCAAGTTATAAAAGGGTGGGTAAGACACTTGTGTAAGATTAAAAAAAAAGAAAAACTGCAAAAAATGAGAAAAATGGTTTAGAATTTCTCAATTTTTCGGTCATTTTTCCTTAGAAAGAAATAATTTATACCAACAAAACTTTAGTCAATTGGTATCTGACAATTACTTAGGTAACAAGCTTCTATTCAAATCCCACTTAAAGCAGTAAAACAAAAAAAACGGGTAAAAAATCATTAAATTTCGTCTAAAAATCAGCAAAACTGATCAAAAAGCTCCAAATTAGCATTAAAACTCAAATTAACTACTTGAAACTTTCAATTCCTATCAAAACAAACCTAAAACTAATACAATATCATAAACAAACCTCATAACCGTCAAAAGTTGCAAAAAACTGCTTTTAAAATCCGCACGTGAACCAAAAATTTCGCTCGCTTAGAAAAAATTTTTTCACACATCAATTTCTCGCTCTCTCAAAAACAGCGGTGTGAACAAAAACCACTCTCTTTTCGCTCCGCTCTTTTTTTTGTTTAGCGCCAAAATCACTCCAAATTTTGTCACGCGTTTCATTTCCCGCTTCAAAAATCACTCCAATAAAACTGATTAAAAAAAGGACTTCTCCAATACTTCTCTTCGAGTCGTAAAAAAGACAGAGCACCAATGCAATTCAATTCTTGGATTGTAAAAAAACAGCAGCGCTATAATAGCCGGCTGAGAAGATGAGGGCGGCTATGAAACATCTGTTTTATCGGCATTTAAAGTGAGTTGATTCTGTCAGGTAATTTGATGTAGTGTACCCTGACAAACAAACTTCTGCTTAAAAAAGCGCTCACTTTTTTATTTTTACGAGGAGATTTTACCAGGCAGATAGAATTTCCAGCAGAACACTGGTATATAATACAAATTGGAAATTTATTATCAATATGAAAAGTGAATATATATGTATTTTACAATTTCAGCCGCCTTTTGTCTGATAAAAACAGAATGACAATGCTGGTCGGAAAAAGTTCAGAGCAATATAACTGCGTGTAGAGATTAAGATATCGAACTATTTTGTTACATTAAACGAGTACAATTCATATTACTTCGTTTTTAGCACTCGCATTATAAACACGGAGGGTAGGGTGGGAGCACCGACGGTACTCGTTTACTTCCACAAACTGTTCACAGGTAGCTAAAAAAATTTGGCAATTTCAGAGAAATATAGCCCACAAAGTGATGGTAATATAGCAAGTAGGGTAAATAAGGATTTCAAAAGTGGCCAAACTCAATAATGGAGAAGGTACAAGAAAAGAATTTGAGAAAATTCATGATTTGAGGACGAATTATGCAAAGTATAACTATCACCAGATTTAATTACTGTAAACCCGCGATGCAGAAATCTATATCACTATCTGAAACTAAATCAGTGAACATAGATACAAACTGCTATCTAGATTTAAGTTATAGATCTAGCTTCAACCCTCATTTCAAGTTCTTCTATTATTAATATTGTGCGTTCGTCAGATATTGCGTTAAACTTTTGGTTCAAAAAATTGTCATGTTTGTGAGTGAATGGTTGATTGCCTTCGATGTCACGGCTAAGTTGAATCCTAATTTTCCGTTCTTCAAATCGTCTTTGGTTCTTCGAGATTATCGATATTGTCCAACTACTGTTGACCAGCTGCCAGTTTTTGGTAGAACTCAGCCAGCACGTTCCACGCACTCGGGGCCATAAATCCATCTGGCGGAAGCTCCCCAGATCGGGCAAATCCCCTCATTTTTGTTCCCGAAATGAAGAGGAAATCGCCTTTTTTCTCGGGGTCAAAAAAGTCCATTTTACCAAGTTTCGTGTTGTAAGCTGCTACCCTTTAACAAAAAACGATCCGATACAAGCAAAAAAGTTTAATAAGATAGAAGATTAATGCTCCGCTACATTGCTCGAAATTTTCTGCAACTGACGATTTGATCACCATTGGGACAGAAACGAATACCATTTTTCTACTAAGAATCAATAACAATAAGCTCTAGTCCAACAAAACTCTAAACTACTCGTTAAGCATGTGTCTAGAAATGAGATAATTGGCACGTGAAAAATGAACAAAGACGGAAACCAATAGAATCTTAATTTAAGTTCAAAATCCGTCGGTTTCTGGTCTTTGGTATTAGTCACGTGAATTATCTCATTTCTGGATAAATGGTCCTTTTGCGGGAACGATAGAAGTCGCTAACGATCATGATTTGATAATTATGATATTGCTCAAAATGGTATTAGGAATAATGGATCTTTTCCGTTTGTGCCCTCTCTAGTCCGTCATGAACCTTCCATCCCCCAAGTTACATCATACGTGTATCAGGGGGTGCAAATAAAATACACCCACTCAGCTGAGGGGGGGGGTTGGTTGGACAAACGGAAAAGATCCGAAATACTATATTCGAGAGTCGTCAGAAATTTACCTGAAAGGAACAATCTCGAGTGAGTTGAGTCCGGGAGCCATGCCCAGCACTTTCCTTCCGTGAGTCGGTTCGTAGATGTCTTTCTTAGTTTCAGGGTGAGGCATTCCAGCTGGGTCTCTTCCCACAATGTAGAAGTTCGCACCCGCAACCATTCGCGTCTTGCAGTGCCATTGCACCTAAAAGCGAATCAATAGAGAATGTAGATATATCAACTGGAAAAAAAATTCATTTCGCCAATGCGAGGACGAATAGCGAAGTCTTGTGATCTTCATTTGCAATTCGCCCAAGTAACGGAATTTATACGGAAATTATTAAATTTAAACACTCGACTACCGTAGAAAGAATTACCCTCGAACAACATGCGAGGGGTAGGCTTTGATTCTAGCTCAAGCATTATGAGGCCAACCTCAGGTGGCGACGATAAAAGCGTTGAGGAAGGGTCCAAAGTCGTCATTCGAACCATGAATATCAGCCTTCTCAAGCTGAGTTTCTTGGCCACTTCTCAGAACAGTACACTTAAAAGATTTAGGAGAGCTGCTCAGAGACTTATGCACTAAGGCATTACCAGTTAATTCCGTTTTTCTTTTCGAAGAAAAGTGGAATCACTAGCGGAAGAACATTCTAGAAGAACACAGTCAAGCAAAAATTTTGCATAAGAAAGACACATATTTACAATACTTGCTTCAAACTTAATACGTTCAAGAGCAATTATTATTTATATACCTCACTAATTCATTGTTGCAGAGCAGATAGCAGCTTTTCAATTTGTTTAAGAAGTCTGTTATGCTCCTTTGCGAACGATTTTATTCAACAGATGAGATGATTTCAATTTATTAAAGCGATGCAAATCTGTTTTACTGACAATCTATATAAGCTTTCTTTTTTCAACTGCAACGCAAAAAAAATCAACCGAACTACCCATAATTTTAAATACTGCCAACTCATCAATGAACTACCGAAAGTTAGATTTTTGTCTAGCGCATTATTTTAGTAATACTGCGCTAGACAAAATTCTAACTTCGGTAGTTCATTGATGAGTTGGCAGTATTTAAAATTATGGGTAGTTCGGTTGATTTTTTTTGCGTCGTCTATGCACATAAATAAAATCAAACCTAAATAAAATTTTACTAAGTCCTCTATACACATAAATAAAATCAAACAAATTGCTCGCGAACGACAGGCCGAACAATTTAATTCAGAGGGACTGTAGCCTAGATTTGCTATATTTGCAAGAAATTCCGACCAAGGAGGGGTTCCAAACGTGAAAAAGTCACCTGAGAAGTTAAATCGAAAAAAAAAATGTTCTTGCAAACCTTTTCATGCAAAAATTTTGCACAAAAAAGACAGACACGCTTACAATAATTGCATCAAACTTCGGTCTATCGGAGGAGTAGCCGACAACGACCATATCGACATCAATAGTAGCTTCTAAATGTCAATATAGGCTTTCATACCTCAGTGGGTCCAGCGTACATCATGGGAGAGGGGAATATAGCCATGACAGTTGATTCTGGATCCAATACCCCCTCACTCAACACTGCCTTGTGTTGTTCCATCCTCACTGGAAGAGGCACATCATCGTCCTTCGTCCATCCACCTACACACGCACGTGAACAAGTCACAATACATACAAAGTGATGTCTTTTTTGTCAATACCACCCTTCAGTACAATCAACACTAGCACAATTTATCAATTTATAAGGTTAAAAAATTGTCACGTCCAAGCAGGTATAATATAACCACGAAGTTGGGGGGGGGGGGTAATCAATAGAGCCCAAGACCAAAATAATAAACATTAAAACATTAAAACTAGTGTTTATCGAGGATGCGGATATTAGATTGATTGGAGATCTGGGCTATTCTAATTCCTTCAGAAAAACCCACCCTCAGGCTCACAAAATACCCGATTTACACGGAAGTTTGCTGATTTATTAATTAAAGTCAATTATACAAGCAGGACCAATTTGCTGGGTAATCCTAGTTGTTGGAATTTCCGATTTTTTGAGCTTCAAATAAGAGTTGAACTATTTTTGGAAGATTATTATAAAGCAAAATTTGCAAACCACCATCTTAGCTTCGTTCTAATTCCAAACCAGAGCCAGAGACTTCTAGGGTGATTATGAAAGAAAGAATTAAATTCTCCGATTTAAATAATATCAACTTAAATATAAATACAAATACTACAAATATGGAGAGGGTGGACAAACGGGGACGTGTAGACCCACCTAAAATCTGCCCTGTGTTATATGATAATTTTTGTTTAACTTTATTCTGAAATAAAGAGAAAAAAACATTTAAACATAACCGACTAACGTCGGGCAAATTGCTCTCAAACGACCGGCAAGCAGTTGGCTTCGTAGCTCTAAGAAAACTTAATGCAACCTGGGCGCTACTTATTTATCCGCTTCTGAAGACGAAAGTCAAATGGCTCAGACGAAAATTAAGCCAAGCGAAAAAGTGCATAACATAGCCGGCAGATTGCCGGAATAGCTGCGAAAGAATAGACCTGCGTGCCATATAATAGAGATAGAAACAGATAAAGATCTAAATTGAAAAAAATTGACGCCGCTCAAAAAACTAGGTAAAAAACATTCAGCGATAAATTAATAAAGCTTGTTAAAATTCATTCCGCAGAAGCCTCTTATTAGGGACCTTTACTGCACAAATGAGTTCCTTTGACTTTAAACAAATTCAATTTAAACTTAAGTTTTAAAGTGCAAAAGTCATTTTATTGAGTGAGGTAAGTCACGTATGATCAAAATCTAATCACGCAAATAACCTAAAACTTTTGCTAAAGCGAGTGAGAAATGACGTCACGCGCGCGAATGCCGTTAGTGAGAGGAAGAAGTCAATCAGAAAATTTGACTTTTTCAGCTTTGCTGTGTGAACAAATGTAAAACGAAAAAAGAGCGTCAGACGACGAAACAAAAAAACCAAGAGCACCGCAATATAGCTTCGCTCAGCTTACAGCTTCGCAGCTATAAAAAGACAAACAAGATTAATATATTTGCTACAAATTGCTTTTGAGAGCAAATAATGATTTCCAAAAATGGCCTGTTAGGTCAATTATGATACAAACATTTCCACTATAACTCATTGTTAATGAGGATCAGAGATGACGACATTACGCCATTTAACAGCAGCTGAAGTGCGGCATCAACAAAAAAAAAGAGTGGGAAAGAGAAAACGTGAACGAGAAAGTGAAGGAAAGAAATCCTAACCGACAGATAAATATATATATATATGTATATATATATATATATATATATATGTATATATATATATATGAAAATTTTCCATGATGGGATTGCACTCTGCAACTTATAGTTTTTATAGCCTTGTTAGCAAATAAATCAAAGCAAAAAACTGAAAAAGGCAAAAATAAAAAAAGTTTTCAACTTCGCAGTAAAAACAATTTAAAAACATTTTTGTCTCAAAAGTTCTGTCAAGCAACCCATCTCCAAGACTTAAAAAGTTTCGTTGGCCACTAATGGTCGTTAACCTCAGAAAAGGACAAAAAAAATGAAAAATTTTGGAAACCATTGCAAATTTTAACAAAATCTTGCCAAAATTCAAGATATTAATATCTTAAGAGCCATTTCATTGTCTCAAGAGACTATCCAGTATCCATAATTCAAGCCTGAAACAGTTTCACTGGCTAATAAAGATCCATACACTTGGAACAAAAAAATTTTCTGCAAACTTAAAAAAAATGAAATTTATCAAAAAATTACTAAAACTGGAGTCATAAAAATATTGAACACCATTCCATTAACTCTGGAAACTATGCAGCAGCTTATTATGAGACCATGGAGGAGGTGTCAGGGCCTCTGGTGCCAGAACAAATCCAAAAACAATTGCAATATTTTAAAAAACTAATCAAATTCGTGATATTAAAATCTTGAAGAACAATTGCTCAAATTCGTGAAGAACATCCCATTACATCTATAAACTATGCAATAACATATTATTAAACCCTATAGGAAGTTCCGTGGCTCTTAGAGGCTAGAAAAACAAAAAAAAATGACAAAAAATTCAAAAAACCTATAAAACCCAAAAAGTTTTCTAAAACAAAATTGTTAAAACCCATAATATTTAGAAGTTGAAAGTTAACCCATGACCAACAAAAACTTTCCAGTAACTTATTATCAAGCCCTAACCGAGGTTTTCTGACCCTTAACGCTCAAGAAAACCTTGAAGGACTATGTCAAATAATTGAAAAAAAATGGCAAAAATTGTAAAAAAAACGCTAAAATTTGTGATGTTTAAATCATGCAAGACATTCCATTGCATCTAGAAATCATACAGTAACCATAGAGAAGGTTCCTTGGCTCTTGAGGTTGGAAAAACCTGAAAAAAAACAACGAACATTTTCAAAAAAACTTTAAAAAAATAAGTTTCATCAAAAAATAGCTAAAATTTGTGACATCAAACAGTTGAAAAACTATTCCCTGGCCAACAAAAATTTGTCAATAACTTATTATCAAAACCCTTAGGTTTCGCGGCCCCTGGGTCTGGAAAAAACCTGAATAAGGACAATTAAATGTCAAAAATGAAAAAAATTGCCCGTTTTGTCTAAAAAAAAAAGCAAAAATTCGTGATGTTGAAATGTTGAAACCATTCCATTACCACTAGAACCTATGCAGTAACCTATTATTAAAACCTAAAGGAGGTTCCTTGACATCTAGGGCTGATGAAAATCAAAAATTTTCAAACATACCCGGAAGATTGCCGGAAAATAGCCGCCGTTGATTCCAATAAGCATGATTGGGATTGAAAGAACAGAAGATATTGAAAAAAAAGATTTTTGTAAAAATATTTATTATGTCCGATTTATTTTCATGGCATTTCGTAGTTGAACATACTTCTGTTTCCTAGAGAGAGGCTACAGGGGCTACTACCAATACCAATGAGCATTAGAGATGGTAACTAAGACTTATAGGAACGACGTTCAAATAGCGGGCATCTAAAATTCGGCTTTACGGGTTTATCGTCTCTATTTCTGAAAAAATGAAATTTATCAAAAAATTACTAAAACTGGAGTCATAAAAATATTGAACACCATTCCATTAACTCTGGAAACTATGCAGCAGCTTATTATGAGACCATGGAGGAGGTGTCAGGGCCTCTGGTGCCAGAACAAATCCAAAAACAATTGCAATATTTTAAAAAACTAATCAAATTCGTGATATTAAAATCTTGAAGAACAATTGCTCAAATTCGTGAAGAACATCCCATTACATCTATAAACTATGCAATAACATATTATTAAACCCTATAGGAAGTTCCGTGGCTCTTAGAGGCTAGAAAAACAAAAAAAAAGGACAAAAAATTCAAAAAACCTATAAAACCCAAAAAGTTTTCTAAAACAAAATTGTTAAAACCCATAATATTTAGAAGTTGAAAGTTAACCCATGACCAACAAAAACTTTCCAGTAACTTATTATCAAGCCCTAACCGAGGTTTTCTGACCCTTAACGCTCAAGAAAACCTTGAAGGACTATGTCAAATAATTGAAAAAAAATGGCAAAAACTGTAAAAAAAACGCTAAAATTTGTGATGTTTAAATCATGCAAGACATTCCATTGCATCTAGAAATCATACAGTAACCATAGAGAAGGTTCCTTGGCTCTTGAGGTTGGAAAAACCTGAAAAAAAACAACGAACATTTTCAAAAAAACTTTAAAAAAATAAGTTTCATCAAAAAATAGCTAAAATTTGTGACATTAAACAGTTGAAAAACTATTCCCTGGCCAACAAAAATTTGTCAATAACTTATTATCAAAACCCTTAGGTTTCGCGGCCCCTGGGTCTGGAAAAAACCTGAATAAGGACAATTAAATGTCAAAAATGAAAAAAATTGCCCGTTTTGTCTAAAAAAAAAGCAAAAATTCGTGATGTTGAAATGTTGAAACCATTCCATTACCACTAGAACCTATGCAGTAACCTATTATTAAAACCTAAAGGAGGTTCCTTGACATCTAGGGCGGATGAAAATCAAAAATTTTCAAACATACCCGGAAGATTGCCGGAAAATAGCCGCCGTTGATTCCAATAAGCATGATTGGGATTGAAAGAACAGAAGATATTGAAAAAAAAGATTTTTGTAAAAATATTTATTATGTCCGATTTATTTTCATGGCATTTCGTAGTTGAACATACTTCTGTTTCCTAGAGAGAGGCTACAGGGGCTACTACCAATACCAATGAGCATTAGAGATGGTAACTAAGACTTATAGGAACGACGTTCAAATAGCGGGCATCTAAAATTCGGCTTTACGGGTTTATCGTCTCTATTTCTGACTTTAATTTTTTATACTGACTCTGTTTGATTTGAATTGCTTTGCTGAGCAACTGATGTTCAAAAATCACTTTTAGCAGAATCAGAGAAGAGAGAAACTAGCCTAGAGAAGTCCAAAAGATTTCACGCAAAATGTTGAAAAAGCGGCAAAATAAGGTAAAGCGAAACACTTTTTTGTTCGACGAAGTAAAAAAAATTAGGAGCGCTATAATAGCCGGCTGAGAAGATGAGGGCGGCTATTAAAAAGCTTGAAAAAAATTTTGCAAAATAGTTTAAATTTGCGCGTTATTAGCGAGCGGTCGTTCGTCAGTATCAAGAAACGGGTGGGGGGTGGGGGGGGGGGGGGGTGCACCGAGGGCTGATGGGGGGGGGGGTCAACAGTGGAGGGGTCTTCAACCTCTAAGAACCGCCCTTCACACCATAAGTATAAGTCTCCAAAACAGCTAAACAGAGGTGAAAGGCTCTAAGAGCGCCTAATACCCGCTGGGCGCTACCTGTTTATCCCGTTTTTGAGGACGAAAAGTCAAAAGCGTCAGACGAAAAATCGGTCAAGCGAAAAATCACATAAAAAAGACCGACAGGACCAATATAATTGCTATACTTCGTTTGAGAGCAATTAAAAAGGTTCTCTTTTCTCCCCCCTTTTTTTCATTCCTATGTGACGAATGAATGTCAAAATATTTCGCTCAGAAGGCTGTTAATCTTAGTTATAAACTTACCCAATGGGTGCAAGAGTAGAGTAGGGTTCTTGTACCCTCTCTCCAGCAGTCGTCTCCTCGTGTCCTGCATGAGAAGTGCATGTCCATTGTGAATTGGATTCCTCAGTTGGAATGCAAACACTGCATCAGCACCCAATTCCCTGAACCTGAACGCACGAACTCATCTTATTCACGCATTCCGTGTTGTTCCAGACGTAATTTGTAATTGAATTCATCTCAGCAGTTAAATTTACCTTTGATCAATGAGAACAAAATAGATCCCAAAATAGTTTGAGTTTGAGTTCTATTTCCATCCCATTTTTTACCATGCCTTTTTCTATTTACACTTTAATTTACTTTACACATTCTATTTACATTACAATTTAGTACATTTTATTACTTTTAACATTACCTGTTTCTGTGCTACACGAGAAGAGAATTACTAATGAGAACAGAACAGATCCAAAATCATTTCAACCATTTCAATAGCAAAATCCACATTCCAGCTCGGGACACCACCACCCCCCCCCCACTTCTAACATATACGCCCCATGCATAGAAACCGATTTTCACAAATAATTTTAATGATCATAAACGGGGCAAATGTAACGATTGTTGAAAGATATGACTAGAGTTGAGAACTGCTGCGAACATACCTGTCTCTAAGTTGGTTGGGGGTGAGTCTGTACTGATCCAATCCATCATTCCATGTGATTCTCTCCAACACTTGCAAGTCACCACCACACAGCCAGTCGCCTGAACAGCCAACAAAAATATACCAAGGCACTCAAACGGGTGATGGAAATAATTGTAACATAACCGACTACGTTCGGCCAACTTGCTTTCAAACTGTATACGGGGGTTCAATTGAGGGCATTCTTTAGCCGGTGCTGAAGTATAATGGCAGTAAAGGGCTTAAAATGATGGCATTAACATTTTAGTAGTAAACCGCCTCGAATTAAGCTAGCGCTTTAAAATCTGAACGAGAGCAATTTAGATCACGCAAAAATCAAAAAGTCAAACGAGATAAAAGTCACTCCCCAAGAGTCAAAAAGTCAGACGAAAAATTGGTCAAGCGAAAAAATGCATTTAAAAGATCACATGACTAATATAATTTCGACAAATTCGTTTGCGAGCAATTAATAACATTCTATATTCTAAGTGTCAAAGTGTCCTCATTTGGTGTGTAGATTCTCCTTATTCGGTTAGATTTTAAAATTACACTTAATTTAGCTTCTAAACTGAAGGCTATTAAGCATAATACTAATGTCAGCTACCAAAAGCTTAATGATCCTTGATAACCTAATGCACCTAATGACTTAAGGACCGGGCACCTTTTGACTTTGACCGTATTCACTACATTGCGTAATTCAATGCATGAAAGAATTTAAAATCCATTCAGTTGAAACAGTGAGTGAGGTAAGTCAGAAGTCAAACGTGAAAACATGTAAAACAAAAAAGGTGATCAAAAGGTAAAGCAAATTTAAAAAAACAGCAGGACAAGTCCTGACGTACAATTCAAAGAATTTTCATTGACTAAGCAACAACTAGGCCTAGAACGGACTATGAATGAATTGGGAAAACCATTTCTGAAAAAAAATCAGATAAATTAAAAAAAACTGAAAATCAATGTCAAAATGCCGCATGTGAACAAAAAATCACCAGCTATTAGCAGCATCAGATTAAATGATAACACAACAAAAAGTGCAGTAAATACTTGCAAACTCAAAAATTCACTAAATTTTTGAGAAAAATTAGTGTCAAAGTGATGAAAACTACTAGCTGTTAACTGGAGCCATTAATTAGGTTCTTCTATGCCTCATTGGCAACCAATTAGACCTGTCGATGATGGTACTAAGTGATAAGACAACAGATAATTTTAAAAAGGGGGCAAAATCTAAACTTCATATAGTGGCAAAGTCATAAAAAATTTTAGCTGCCCCATAATGAATTCAAGCAAAGGCAAAGAGGCATAATTACAACACATGTACCGTCTTAAAATCACTGAAGGAGAGGAAACTCTGAAAACAGAAGTCAAAATGAAAAAAATCATCTCAAAAACCGCCAAATTGTCAAACGCCAACTTCTCACTCCCCTTTAAATGTATTTTGTCACGCCCCAAACCTACTGGATTTTTCGCTCTCTTTAGTATTTCAGTGTGACCAAAATCACCACTCTAATTGGACTTCACACTGACGTGAAAAAGCCAAAAAAAGCGTGAACAGATCTTAAAAAAAAGACAGCGCACCAATACAATTTTCAAATTCTTTGAATTGTAAAAAGGACAGCTCCTAAATAATAGCCGTTGAGGCTGACGACGGCTATTAAAAACAATTAAATGAATGAAAAATTTCAACAATTCAGATGTCATCAAAGATTTTGGTTAGCAAGGTAATGACTTTGTTTCCATGAAAACGAACCCATGATTTTGAAAACAGGACCTGCTACCAAAAATATCAAAATAGTAGCGGAGGTTGTTCTGAATTAAGCCCTATCAGTTATCACTTAACGTTTCAAGCTTTATCGATCCCACTGAAAGAAAGTTGCGTTGTTGACTTTTAATCAAATCAGAGAAACAGCACTGACACTAACATACAGGTTTTGGAATGAATGCAGGATTAACAGAACTTTTTTTTACAAATTCTGTTCAACAAACTTATATTGAAAAACTGAAAAACAGGCTGTTGTCGAACAAGACAAATTACGTTGAAATGACAAGCCAGGGAGCAAAATTTTGACTCATTCAGCCGGGGGATAAAGGCTACAGCTTCCCTAAACGGTTCAAAATTATCCAATAAGAATTTATTAGGACCACGAATGAAACCAACTTTGGCTGAGTTTTACAGTAAACTGGCAACCACTCATACCAAAAATTAAGCCATCTTGCGTGAATAAGTCATTTTAAAAGTCAATTGGACCAAGAAAAAGTTGCATTGAAACAAAACGTCTCCAAAGTTGCATTGAAACAAAACATCTCCAAAGTTGCATTGAAACAAAACGTCTCCAAAGTTGCTCGTAAAACGGAAAATTTCGATGACGAAAAATAAACCGACTAACGTCGGACAAATTTGTCCCGAACGACAGGCGGAGCAATTCAATTCAGAGGTGGCTGTAGACTAGATTTTTTAAGGAGGCAAAAACATCCAACCAGGGTGGGATTCGAAACCGCGACCACCGGAGTCCCTGACAGACGAACTCATCACTCGGCTATGAGACCTTTGTATTTCCAACGCTACAATCGCGTCTACTCTAGCAACATACTTCAATTCGTAGTGAGAGAAAGTGATATCATTTAAAAATGAAAAAGCATACGAAAGTCACTTGAGAAGTCAAAGAAGGTTCTAGAAGAAAAACTCAAGGTCAGGCGAAAAATTTGCATAAAAAAGACACCCATTTACAATCAATGCTTCAAACTTCGTTCGAGAGCAATTAATAACGCTTAATTATCTTGCCAATAAGTGATTCTTGCGGACGTTGAGAACACCTAATTAATTATCCAAGCTTATCGGCTTCAATAAACATTTCATCGAGGTAGATAGTATTCAAACAACAAATTCTTCTCTAAATTCTTCGAGATTGCAAATTGCCTCAAATTTCAGAGTTGATTAGCATAAATTTATGAATGATACAACATTAAGCCACTCCAAAATCCAGAAATTATGCTCGTAAAAGATCATTAGAAAAGTCCAACGTCTCAGGCAGAAAAATCTACCAGACCTTGGGAAATGAAAATTCAACTTCTCAGCAAATTTGAGAACGCTTGTTCGAGCACGTTCTTAATATATCAATGATTTCGTTTGAAAAAACTCGATGTGGTCTGATTTCGAACTCCATTTAAAGGGAGGTTGGAGCACAGCGTAGTACAATTGATTCTACCTGCCTGGTGGAAATAAGCAAAAAAAACAGCAATCAACATTAAAAAATGAAGAAAATTATCAAATTACAAGTACTTCGATTACATGACAAAACAACCACGTGCTAATTGCAACAAACATTCGCTTGAAGGTAATTAGGTTTAAAAATTTTGCCGACAAGTTTCCGGAAAACAGTAGAGATCGAGTTTCCGGACCTCCATTTGGATTGAAACAGGCGACCAAATGAAAAAAGTGAGCCTGTTATTTGCAAAGAAGATAAAAATTTGGTGGGTAAATTCAGTAATTCTATTGATATTTTTTTTTTGGGGGGGGGGGGGGGTACAGTGCTTGAATTTGAATGAAACTGCGACTGTTAGATTTGCAGCTCTAAGTCTTACTTCATTTTACTTGCCATTAAATTGGTTTTTCTTAAGTTTACATCATAAACAATATCTAACTAGAAGGGAATAAAGTTGGACGAATTGCTTTCGCGCGACACGACAGGCGGGGCTAGATTCAATTGTAGTCTACAAAAGCCTGCGGGTGGTAGGTGGATAAGATGTCGAGCTTTCTTTAGACCACTACTAAGATTTAGAAGAGAAAAGAAACATCTTTTGATCCACTATTGATAGCAGAATAAGAAAAACGGAGATTGAACTTGATAAAATTTTTTCCTAAGTTTCAAAAATTGTTCTAATTCAGTGTGCAGTTTCAGTTAGATTCTAAACCTATACTTACTTCAGCTTATAAACTGAAGAGCATTAAGCTTAATATTAATATCAGCTAGCAATCGCTCTAATGAACTTTGATAACCTAATGCACTATGACTTACTGACCGGGCTTTATCGGTTTATCCCGTTTCTTTTAATTTTGCTCCTTTGACCTTGACCGTATTCACACGGTTGTTATCGCCACCGAGAAGTTATCAAACTCCGAGGCGAAGCCGAGGTGTTATGATAACTTCGAGGGCGCTCATGTTTGGTTTTTTTTAGACTACAAGTTTATCAAACTGTTTCCATCATTAGACTGCAAGTTTAGCACCAATCGTTTATCGCTACTGTTTACTTAGTAACGGTGGCGATAAAACTGTGATAAACTCGTAGTCAAATGCTGAAGTGTTTTTCAAGTGTCGATTGGGGATTAAAATTTATTACACTGGCAGTTTATTTAACTGCTGTTATCGCAACAGGTGTTGATTAATTGTTTTGAACTTCATTCGCGAGCGTTTAAAAGACCTTGAAGCACCCACAAACCTGACTCGTTGATCATTTTTATGTAAGGATGGTCCGGATGACTGAGTCCAAACTGCCTGGAGACCCTCTCTTCCTTCCTATGTTCGAAAAACTCTGGACTCCTCAAAACTGCCACTGGTTTCCCATCAAAATTGAGAGCAATAGAGGACGCATCTAAGAGTCTCTCCTTGTCCTCTGTTGAAACTGGCAGGACTATTGGCACTGATTGGTTGATCACTCCGCCTGTAACACAGGTGTCTATAAAACATGGAAACAAATACTCGGACTCAAAAACAGATATTGTAAGTAGGATATCCGATTCTTTTTGGTTTGTCCAGAAGCTAACAATTACTTGCTTTCTTACAGTTCGCTGCTGTAATTTTAAATTAAAAGATTTATTTAAAAATAATCAGATTTAATAAAAATGTCTTGGAATTCATATTTGAGCTTTCTTTAATTTCAAATCTGACTGTCAATTTTATTTCACTTTGAGTTTGCATAGAAATATCTGCACAGGATGTTCATAAACAACATACTTACCGCATTACCTGACCTTCAAAGTTAAAAATTCACATGACGAAGTACTACAAACGACAATATAGCATATCAATTACAAAAGAATGTCAAAAATTTCACGCTGACATTTCATGCAAAGCTAGTGAATCTAATCTATGCGGCAATTCATGCGTTTCTAACAAAAAGGATATCATATTTTTGTTTTAATACTTTGAGTATTTTGTCACAAATTTAAGCTGTGATTTTAGTTAATTTAGTTTTTTCACTACCATTGATAAATCTGATGCTTTCAGAAACTATACCTGCTATACCTGTAAACAATCAAACTTATCACACTTCGGCAAATTTGAGAAAATTATAAACTTTCCGATTTTAAAAACGGTGACCTGAAAGGCAGAAATTAATTACAAAAGCTTAGCAGACTGCATACTCTAATCTTTTGAAAAAAAATAGTTTCAAAAAGTAGGTACTACAAGACCATTTTTTGTCAAATCTAATTTTTGAGACGGTCTCCTGAACCGCAAATTCATCTTCGCAAATAACAACTCTTAAAATTCAATTTAACCTACAAAGCTTTGGCATACTTAAATGATACAGCCAACTTTTATTTTTAGAGCTCCACTAATTTAGTTGATATCAATTCATAGCAAACAATATAAATTTAAATAATCACAAATGCTGCCAAAGTTAATCATTCTAGGCGTAAAAATTTCATTATTTTCAGAATTTTATAGAGGCGAATCGATAACATAGCTGGCATATTGCCGGAAAATAGCCGCGATAGATGCTTGTGGCTATGACCACCAGTCCTCTAATAGACCACTAGACTTTTTGGGTTCGATTCGGACTGTCATTTTTATGAGACACATAAGCTCTATAAGGAGAAAGCCCTAATATGGCTTTTCAAAATTAATATTCGAAATCAAAAACTCAAGACTCTAATAATCAAGAACAACGCATATATGTCTGGCACTACCTAGATGCACACTTTGAGTTCAGAAGTCATTTTATTGAGTGTGGTAAGTCACGCAATTGACCTAAGAAACAAAAACGCGGGAAGCAGGGTAAGACGAAACAAAAATCTGTTAGACGCGGTTAAAAAAATAGAAGCGCAATAATAGCCGCCTGGAATTGCTGACGCGGCTATTAAAAAGCATTCATTGTTTCGAACTTTATCAGCAAATTAAGTGGATCTACAAATCACAACAAAATATATTCATAGACCGCTTTCTGTGCCACTCATTGTAAATCGTTTGTTACCAAAGTTATGCCAATTAAACAGTACACATTTTTAAGAAAAAAAGATTACCAAAGAAAAAAATTGCTAATTTCAAAAAATTTGCTCTTTTGAGATAAACTTAGACATCTTAGAGTTTTGAAAAACCATCTGCTCATGCTAAAACAAATCACTTGTAATAGTCTTTTAGTTGGTCAACCGAGAAAGAACGGAACTAGCCTCACATCAGGCGATGGTAGATACGCGTTCATACAGCTTATAAAAAATGAAATCTTGAAATTCTAACGTGAAAAAGAGTTACTAAGTCGGAAAAATTCACAATAAATCCTTAAAGATTTGAAACTGCATATACATCATCTGATCAAAATGCAAACATTGTAAAAATACATTTTTGGTGTATGAATCTTTTTTAAAAGTTCATAAGACCTTATTGTTTATTTTTCCAAACGTTACTATATCTGAAACATGCAAACTCAAATAAGCACGTGTTAAAAGTTACGTGTTAACAATTGCAAACCAATTGTATTTTGTTAACATACCCGGCAACTTGCCGGAAAATAGCCGCCATTGATTCCAATAACCCCTATTGGGATTGCAAGAACGAACAAATTAAAATTGATTTTTGCACAATAAGAGTTTTAAAGTGCAAACTTTTTTGAGGTCAATTCATAGTTTGACATACGACTGTTTTTTAATGAGGGTATACAAATTTTAGCAAAATTGCCAATAAGCATTGGAGATGGTAACTCAGGATTATTAAAACAAATGTCAAGTAGCTGGCTTTATGGCTTAGCACGTCTATTTTTGATTACTTTTTCGTTACTCCGTTCATTTCACATAGCTTTGCTTAACAACTGCTGTTTAAAAGCGCTTTGAACAGAATGATCGAAGAATGAAACTAGCCTAGAGAAGTCTAAAATATTTTTCGCAGTTTGAACAAGCTGTAAACTAAGGTAAAGCGAAACAAATTTTTGTTACACGAAGTAAAAATAGGGCCGCTATAAGAGACGGCTGAGCAGATAACGGCGGCTATTAAATACACTAAGATTAGGGTTAGGTTTCATCTCACAATCTAAAACATTAAAAAAAGTTTTTTCATCCTGCATAATGTTACCTGTTCGTGTAGTGTATTTCAACCATTTATTCTTTGATCTTTGCTTGCTTAGTTTATTCAACGTGTGAAGAAAATTTCTGAAAATTGAACCGTTACTCTGACTTGACTTACATGATGCTCACATTTATTGCAATGTCTTTGGTGAGGTTGAAACTTTTCTTGTCGTTTTATAGATTCAAACCTTCATAAGTCTGCTTTAAGAAACTTCTATAAGTTGGAGCGCTTTTTGAAGAATTGTTTGCTGGAAGAAACGATCGCGTGTAATATCATACAAGGCTAAGAAAACGCAAACCTTACATGTTAAACTTAATTCATCTAGTTTCTGTTAATTGCATAAAAAAGACAAATTGCGCATTTTAGAATTTAAGCGTACGTAGAAAATGCAAACACGAGTAACAGCATTTTTAGCGTCTTTGTTTCCATATAAAATTTCCATTTCACTGAACATTTGCCACAACATATATGTAAACAGATCTTGTTACTACCAGTTATTTTTCACGTCACTACATGGATTTGGTTTAGTTAAACTTGGATTTGGTTAATACTGAAAAACAAGACTACTATTCTTCACCGGCATTATCGTTTCCTTAATTTGACAACGAATTCTAAGCGCTACAAGCATACTTTATTTTGTAGTTCGACCTTCATGGCTCATTACGACCCATCTCCAGGGTTAAGTTAGCTCCAAAAAATATCGGTTTTATAAATGCCTCAATAACATATCACGAGGATTTCTCCAAGCACAATACGTGAAAATTTAAATTATCAGATTTTGCCAATATTTTCGCAAAAATATTTGGCACTAAATAATCTCAAATATTTAACTTTCCAATTCGAGTAAAATTATCCCTTCAAAAGAATGCAAATTTAATCGTGGTGATGGTCTGTAATGCTAGTAACTATGTAATTACAACAAATAGAGATATTAAAAATAGCTGTAGATAAAGAAAGTTAAAAATAAGTAGCAAGACGATAGAGGTAGATAGTTAGCCATACTCACTTCTGAAGTTATCACCAACACAGTCTGAAAGATATCAATCAGCGCACTAACACTACTATAAGCTACGGCTGAAAAGAAGATAGATAGAAATCGGTAGATAGAAAACCCAAGCCAATATCACTTCTTGTTCGGAATTAGTTAGAGCAATTAGTATAAATTATTGTCCTCTTTCTCCCCTGTCCCGTTCGTGAGCCCTGTCTACAAATTATGTGTTTCATTGTACAGCACCTTACTGTATAATAAAGTTGCATATGCCCTTGCATGATGAAAAAGTTATAAGTTAAGCCCGGCAGCTTTAAGCAAGGTGAACTTAGTAAAACAAAACCACAAGATTTCTCGTCAAACACTCCCAAACGACGACTGCGTATTAGGCTAGGATCATGCAAATTGATCCAAAAGATTTCTCATCAATTGCTCCCGAACGAAGACTGCTTCTTAGGCTAGGAGCATACAAGTCAGTCAAAAAAGATTTCTCGTCAATTGATTCCAAACGACGACAACTTCTTAAGACATACAACTCGGTGCAAAACATTTCTCATCAATTGCTCCCGAACGAAGACTGCTTCTTAGGCTAGGGTCATGTGAATCAGTCAAAAAGATTTCTCGTCAATTGATTCCAAACGACGACTGCTTCTCAGGCCAGGATCATACAACTCGGTCCAAAAAGTTTTATCAATTGCTCCCAAACGAAGAAAGCTTCTTAGACTAGGATCATACAAATCAGCCAAAAAGATTTCTCATTACTTGCTCCCAAACGACTTCTTAGGCTAGGATCATACAAATCGGTCCAAAAGATTTCTCATCAATTGCTCTCAAACGACGACCTCTTCTCAGGCTAGGATCATACAACTCGGTCCAAAAGATTTCTCGTCAATGGCTCACAAACGAAGACTGCTTCTTTGGATAGGGCCATACAAATCGGTTCAAAAATTTTCCATCAATTGCTCCCAAACAAAGACTGCTTCCTAGGCTAGGATCATACAAATCAGTCTAAAAGATTTCAAGTCAATTGCTCCCATATGATTAAATATTAGGCTTGAACCCCACGACGCACGTGTCACATTTTTACAAAATGATTTACTATATAATGGCATGTGTCTTGTAACAAGGGGATATATAACGTACTGTGGGACACAAACGGAAAAGTCCCAAAAAGACCGCGCGACTAATGTTATTGCTACAAATTCCGTTTAGGAGCAACTTAAAATAATAAAATGTGTACAAAATTTAAAAACTTTATAACAGCCTTACACGCCCAAAATTTCAACCCAAGCGATCGCTTGCGTAGTTGCCGACTAACTTCTTTTACAAACTGCTGGGTCAGCACGCAAAACTGAGATTGGCACTTCGTAACAATTACGCAGTAGCTTCACGCAAACTAAAAACGTATCCGGCAGATTAAAGGAAAAACTAAAAAATTATTTTTGTAGATGTGCGAACTATCTTGATTTTAATTTGGAGCTAAAAATACTCCTGTTTCGTAGTGAGACAACACAGGGGCTAGTATCAATACCAATAAGCATTAGAGATGGTAACTTAGAACTAAGTTCGAGTAACGAGCATCTAAAATTGGGCTTTATGGGTTTATCCCGTTTCTATTTCTGATTTCGTTTTTTGATACTGACTCTGTTCATTTTGTATTGCTTTGCTGAGCAACTGTTCTGAAAAAACACTTAGCAGAATGAGAGAAGAGTGAAGCCTAGAGAAGTCGAAAAGATTTCACGCAAAACGTTGATTAAGCTGTGAACTAAGTAAAAGAAATTAGGAGCACTATAATAGCCGGCTGAGAAGCTGAGGCCGCTACTAATTATATGCCAATGTTCATAGAGTTGATATCAATGACGTTGTATGGCAATTAAGTTGTATACCATTGCAGTAATTATTTTACTACATGAAGCGTGATTGAATTAAAAAGACTAACGTCGGGCGAATTGCTCTCAAACGACCAGCCAGCGACTGGCTAGCCACTGAAGGCGCTTGAGGTGAGCGCAGCGGGGGGGGGGGGGGGGTGCACCGGAGGCTGATGGGGGGCAACAAGGGGGGGGGGGGGGTTGAGCAACGGTTGGAGAGGAGTTTTTGGCTGCACGGGCCCTTTTACGGCCTGAACGATGTGTACGGGTGGGGATTGCGTGGGTGAAGTAAGAGGGGGGCTGATTGGAGAGCAGGGTTGCTGTGGGGGAGGGGTGGGGTCAACATCTACGAACCGCCCTTCACACCAGAAGTATAAGTCTCCAAATCAGTTTCTGTGAATCGCATACCTCTAGACTAGTGAGCTGAAAGGCTCTAAAGAGCACTTAATGCCCGCTGGTCGCTACCTGTTTATCCCGTTTTTGAAGGTTCGGACGAAAAATCGGTCCAGCGACAAATCGCATAAAAAGACCAACAGGACTAATATAATTGCTACAAACTTCGTTTGAGAGCAATTAAAATAAAACTGCTGGCAACTTTGAGAACAATTGAAAACCATTCAATTTCAACCTTAAAGCATTTAAAATTTATCTCACACTTCAACCCAAACACACCCCCACCCCTCTACATTATATCCAGTAGCTGCTCAATTAGTGCAAGATAGAACCACAACCCGAAAATTTAATCCAGGCACTCAATCTTAAACGCGATAGAGAACTTAATTTTCCCGGTCGGCCAAGAAAACCTACAACAAAGCTCTGCATTTTTACAATAATTAAACTACATTGCTGAGCCGTTCACGGGCGATAACCAATTTTGTTATTTACTTTATTATTGACCTTGGGTTTGATGACCATTTATTGTCAATTCACTTATTGCATTTAAAAAAGCTTGGAGCTGAAATGTATTAATTCACACGTATTAAGAAATGCATAAATTTGTCAACATCGACTAATCATCAATCAAATTTTTTCAAAAAAATAATTTAGATCTTTAATCAACTGATGTTGATGATATCAATTGCTGATATTAATCAACTTACCGTCAACCAGACATCCGAAATGCAAGCTCTGCAAGTACTCCCGCTCTCTCATGAAGCCATACAGGGGCGTAGCCCACCCCTCGCCCAAGACCTGGACCCACTGCAGGTCCAGTTTGGATATTTCAACACTTGGAAGCGACTGACACTCTTCTGTGAGGGCTGCAACTTGATCAGCTGGCACTTGTAGAGTCTTCACAACATCCTGAACAAACAAACAAACTACTCAAAACAAAATGGATCTAGTTTGTTTCGCGACCACTCGCCATAGTGGACCAAATAGAGCTCAACGCAGCGCATAAACAAAAAACTTCTCTCGCTCAGAAAAAAGTTACTTCATACGGCAATTCTACTCACTTTCACTATTAGGTCAAAAAGCCGCCTCAACAAATAGTACTTCCGGTTAGAAAAACCTCAAGACAACCAATACCCCTCTTCGAGTCATAAAAAAAAGACAGCGCCCCGATACAATTCCAATTCTTTGAATTGTAAAAAAGAATCCACGATGTCCCCAATAATAGCTGCTATCGCTTCGCGGATGTTTGTTATGAATTTCAGCCGGGTATCCAAACATTTTCACCTTGGCAGATTCTGGAACGATGCCGTGCTCCTGAAGTAGTTGGATAATAGCCTGGACACAGTCTGACAGGGACATGGACCCCGTCTTCAGAACCAGATCCGGATTCACGGGAGGCTCGTAGTCCTGGTCAATACCAGTGAAACCTAAACAAATGCATTATATGTGTGAACTGAACTAAATCGGAACTAAATTCTGTATCAGTTTATTGGAAAAAAGGTCAACGCTCAGCAAGACTTAAAACTTCTTATCGCATTAGGATCTTTTTCTCACTAATAAACGCCGTTTTAGTGGCTTAAGGAATGAAGCTCTCACGCATTGGCCTGATGTGAAAATAACACCTTTAAACATATTTCATCTCTCAAAAACAGCTCCGACTGGAGAGGTGTATAAAGCCATCAGGATATAAGTTTCTTTTTATGCAACCTTTAGATGAGACCTGAAACTGAACTTATTGAGCGTACATTGATTTGGTTAAATTCTTGAAACTTACAATTTGTTTACGTAATTATTTTTATAACCATTTTTTGTCAATTCGAGCTTGATACAAGTCTTTTTATACTTTAAGTCTTTCTCGTAGATTGTTTAAGCATGCCACAAACTGACGACCATCAGCTTTTTATTGAATGGCTTCGAAAGTCAGTCTGGACCTACCTTTGATGAGACCAGCTCTGGCTTTTTTGTACAGCCCTTTCACATCCCTTGACTCACACACGTCCAATGGAGCATCCACGAATATCTCGAAGAATTTCAAGTTCGCCTTCTCGTGCACTTCCCTAGCCTGATCTCTGTCCTACATTAAAACAATTACCCATAATTAATTGTGAAGAAATAGTTTCTCAAAGCATCCTTTGAGAACAAAAAATATATTTTGAAATAACAAAAAATATATTTTTTGCCGATTTTTCAATTCATGCCGTCAACAAACAAAATTGTTCTGAGTTTTGAAAAATGCACTGCGATATCACTAATTTATTCGATTTTACAACACAGAAATCAGCAAAACTTTTTTTCATTTTCTAATCTAATTTCCGCCATTTATCAAGACAGCCCCTTTTTTGTTGTTCTCAAAAATGATGTGCTTTTTGATAATGAATTGTTTCATATAATTAAGGATTGAATATACAAGTAATAATATGATGCCACCTATTATAAATATCACGCAACTTTTTTCTATAATTTCATATGCGCTTTTGTTTTTATTCACATCATGCTAGTGTTGAAAGACATTAAGAAAACAAATCAGCGACTTTCTGCAACAAATGCACACAAGTATTTATTGACTACATTTTGGTTTCAAGCTCTTCTAGAGAGGTAGTTGAATCTTTCACGAATTAGTTTCAGTTACTTAACAGTATCAAAGCGTAACTCATAGAGATTGTTTTCACAGTACTGTTAGTTTTATCAGCACTTCTTTCTCTTTGGTTAATCTGTCATTTCTTGTTATGAATACTAACTACAAGCAACTACATTTTTCACGATGACGCTTCAAATTTTAAGTGCTTAAAAGTTAACGAAGGCGTTGCTTGAGCTAGGAAATCGCTCTCTAACATCCGGCGAGCGGTTGGCTTCGGCAGTAACCAGCTGTGGCTTAGGGATGCTAGCAATAGGGGGGGGGGGGGGTGAGCGGAGTGGGGGGGGGGGTCAAGTGTTGTGGCGACGGGAAGACTTGTGAGTGGGGTGAGGTGGAGAGTTGGGATTAGAAGTGATCGTGCCTTGGGTTCTGGAAGCAGATGGTCTCTCTGGGGACTTTTCCCCTACAAATGTGCACTTGTGCCCGCGTGCTGTTACAGGGCCCGAGAGGCACCACGATTCATGTTAAAATTAATTGAGAAACAAAAGTGCAAAAAATTTGGCGCTTCTTATATATACTGAGAGAGTCAAAATAGATTTCGTCGTTGCAAGAGGGCGACTAATTGTAGAAAAACCTTAGACTAAGTAAGAAAGGAAATTAAAGAGGACAGCTAACTAGGCCCTCAGCTGTCACTTTTATTCCGACGCCTTGAAATGAGCAAGTTATTTACCAGGAAAAAACTTTGAAAACCCAAAATGACAAAAAGCGAGAAGAAAACAATATTTGTAACAAAACCGTCTAACGTCGGCCAGTTGCTCTCAAACGAACGGAGAGCGGTTTCTTTCGGTAGTTGAGCAATGAAACATAGCCAGCAAAGTGTCGTATAATATAGATAGCAACGCGTATTGAATTGAACTGATGGCGTGATCGACACAATCCATAACTATTTAAATTAACTGCAAAAAAAATTTATTTCTGACTTTATTTCCTCTCAAAGCCTTGATTGCATCAATCCTCATAACTCTTGTCCTTTATTGACATTGAAACGATCTGAGTCCTCTGAAATTTCCCTAGATGTCATTTATTAAATGAGGTAAGTCAATTATGATCAAAAAATTAATCAATTTATTCAGCAAAAAATCTACGCCAATGAGCGTATTAAATGACATCACGCAAATAAAAGTAGCTAATTCGCGGCATCAACATGTAATCAAAACCGCCATTTTGGGCTTTGCAGCGTAAAAAAAGTAAAACGAAAAAAAACGTCAAACGACAAAACGAAAACAAAGGCCAAGGTCACCGCAATATCGCCACGCTGCGCTTACAGCTTCGCAGCTATAATAACCTTTCTGAATGGTGAGATGAAAGCCGTGAGGGCCACAATGCCTCCATCTGCAAACAGTTTGGCCACCTCTCCTATCCTCCTAATATTCTCCTCTCTGTCTGTCTCAGAGAAACCAAGGTTCTTGTTCAGTCCATGCCTATAAGTGCCAAAACTTCAATTGAATCACAATTGGGTTGATCAGTTTGACGGCTCAGAAAACTCTTCCAAATTTTCCTATTTTTTAATATCACTTTTGCGGATATGAAGTTTTAATGCGTATTTATAAATTCCATTTTAACAATTCCTAGGTACAATTGTTTTTATAACATTTTCTCATTTAAATTCTAGCTGATAAGTGCGTTTTTTAAAAAAAAACTAGCCTAATGTTGTCTCCGTCGAGTGTGTAAGCTGGAATGCTTTTGGAACAAAGATAGTCTTCCAGATTGAAAGCCAAAGTAGATTTACCAGCACCAGACAGGCCTAAAATAAATACAAATAAACATTTGAGATGCCGTTACTTCACATCCAAAACGTATTGAAACCAATTCTAATGGACTCTAAGAACGGTCTATTTCATGAAAGCGACGCGACGAACATTTTGTTTTTTGCTTTGAACAAAATTTAATCGCTATACGAATCGTACCCATATCGGAGTTGGTTGAGGTATCATAGCCTCTTTTTTTTCCAAACATGTAAATTGATAATATAACCAAAAGATAAAAGTTTAGCCTTTAGAATAATAAAAATTGTATATTAAAATAATCAAAATTCTACATTCTATTAATGATCTTCTGGTTATTGCTTGATATTACTTTGTAGTGTAATTACCTGTGAACCAAATAGTACAGCCGTGGAACCCATTCTTGCCCCCTGGGCCCATTATCTGACCCCTCTGCTCTCTGCTGACCCGAGAGGGTTGGTAGGTGATGTTTGTTGACCTCATGGCTGTGGTGTTTGATGTAGCAGCCTGTAATAATTGACCACCACAGATAATCTCGCTCGTCATTTTTATATCGTTATATATCAAATAGAAACGGTAAAATCAAAAATAAAGCTCAAAGCTTATAAAAGTTACTAAAACCAAGAGAAAAATAGAAAAAGGTCAGCTGAAAACAGGCATTTTCGGTTTAAAAAAAGGTCAAAATGATTTGGGCGAAAAGCTGTAAAAAAGGTTAAAAAAGACCTTAACAAGTTAATGAATAAAAACGAATCAAATTAATTTTAGCAAAATGTAATTTTGAACCAAACTCAATTCATTTTAAGCAAAAATAATTCTCAACTTGACG
The DNA here is from genome assembly GCF_964194025.1 of Convolutriloba macropyga. NCBI lineage: Eukaryota > Metazoa > Xenacoelomorpha > Acoela > Convolutidae > Convolutriloba > Convolutriloba macropyga. The sequence goes on along the minus strand of NC_134477.1, from coordinate 58,980,550 downwards.
AAATAAAGTTGTTAACAGGAAAGCATTTAATAATCTAGTTTGAAATTTTAATGTCTTTTCGCCGTTTAAAAATGTGTTGCATTAAACAGTGATAAAACCATTTAATGCTGCCTATGCGTTACACTGAATTCCATGATACTCAATTATGTTTAGTTTATTAGATATAAATGTGATTATAAATTCTAATGTGACACTTCTAGGTAGAGATTTACATTTCTCTGATAAGGCTACATTTTCCTGTAACAAGCAATGACACGCCGCCAGTATTTTTCAGCTAACCTTTAAAATTTCATGAACAAAATCGTTCCAAATACACTTTTCTGATCCACCGTATAACTCTGTGGACATAATTTTGATGTCGACATAATTTTGGTTACTCTCTACTCTTCGCCTATTTTTCGAGGAACAGTAGCAATTTTTCGAGCAAAATTGGCCAAGCAAGAATTTTGCAAAAAAAAAACGGTAGAATACCAGAAACGGCTCAAAGACTCGGGCAAGTAAACCCCAGAGCCCACAATACCCCAAACAGAGATCTATAGTAAATACGGAGCTAGCACAAAACAATCAAAATTATATTGCCTAAAAATACTAGGTGTAGGAAGGGTAAGTTGGGAAGGGGATTGGAGGTGTACGCAGGCTGCGAGTAGCGGAGAGATAGGTTGGTGAGGAGGGGTAGGCGAGGTTGGGTTGTGTTGATGGGCAGGATTAGATGGGGTTAGGGAGAATGGACTGGTCAGGTCAAAATTTCTCGAAATGACCTTTCACCCTTACCAAGTTACGTAAATTACTATCTACTGCGCATCTTAAAAAACCTACGGTTGCTCTAAATATTAAAGCAAAACTCGAAAATCGAAGTTCAAATTATGGACAGATTTGATTTAGCTGAAGAAAACATTTAAAACAGTACTACTTTTCAAGCCGTAAAAAGACACGCACGACTAAAATTGCTGCATATATCGTTCGAGAGATTGTTTGAAAAATTAAAAAAAAAATGCAGCTACCGAAATCCAAAACAGGCCAGTAAACTTTTGAACGCATAATTCAGTTAAAAATTGAACTCACTCACATTTAGACATACCCAGCAGATTGCCAGAAAAAGCCACCATTGATACCCATGATTGCTATTGCGAGAACAAAAAATGGTTGTTTTATTAAAAAAAAAATGGCAAAACTCGAGTCGTCAACACAAACGCACCAGCACAAAAAAATGACTTTCAAAATAACTGACTAAGCTCGAGTAGTAAAAGACTAGATGAAAAACAAAAATTGCTTTATATTTCGTTCGAGAGCAATTAAATGAAAGATGTTTAAAAACTGAAATCATAGCTACTTGAATCAAGAACCAGCCGATTGAGTTAGAAACGGAACTTTCAGTCAAAAATTGAAGCCATTCACGTTCATACAAACTAAGCAGATTGCCAATAACAGCCTCCATTTATTCCCATGATCCCAGAACATAAAAAAATTGTTTTACAAAAAATGACAAAAAAAGATCTGGTAGCTACGGGTATTAGAAAAAAGGAAAAGAACAAGGAATGAAAGAACAGAAGGAAATGAAAACAAAAAAGCAAAATTTTGCGCTTTATTTTGATGGAGTTCGTAGACAGACATAATTCTGTTTCTAAATGAGTTTCTAAACACAGAATAAAAAATTGGGGGTGATTGCTTTCAGACAATACGCTTACTCGGGCGATAAGTCTAACTTTGATAGCATGCTTCAAACAATGCGATTGAAATTTTATAGAACAAGAGAAGGGTTGAAACACTGATGAAAACCACATTTAGTGACAAAATTCCACCAATAAAGGCACCCAAATGCGCTCAATTGTTCAAAAATGTAACCAATAACGCACTAGGTCACTAAAAACTTAAAGGCTCAGGAGTGGAAAGTTCAAAAATGAAATAGTCAAACGAAATAAACGCTTTAAACATCACTGGATCCGCTATAATCCTAAATGTTCATCAACGATTTGCCAGAGGTTTTAAAACCCAGCGACTCATACATTTTCTTTCACGGGCTTTAAAGATTCGAACAATTAGGAGGAAAATTTCAAAATTTTCAAACTGATACAAACTTGGTTGAATGCTAGATTCGGGAAAAAAATTAAAGATCGTCCAGATTATCTAGGAAGGTCAGGTCTTTAGATGAAGATAATATGTAAGGTGGAAATCTTCTGAAGACGTTTAATAGTCAGTAGGAACTATAACTCGAAACACATACCAGTAAACGAATAGCAGTACAGAAATTGCAATCTTAAGTACTGTAAACTCCCACGTATGCCCGCGGATGTGACCTAGCAATCCTTAAGAAATTCCAAAGAGCTATCGAGTCAACTACTGCCGGGTTCTATATTAACCACTTATGATATCTCTATAGCCTGCCCTTGGCACTTTAATCAACTAGACAATTTACTCGAGCCCTCTAAAAAAAAGTCCAGGTGCCTTGCAAACAGCCTCGACAGGTAAATAGGAAGGAAAAGGTGATATTCTCAAAATCTAAAAAAAAAAACAGAGCGGAGAAGAGCTAATTTTAGAACTTGCAGAAAAGTCACCAAACTGAAACAAGAAGTAGAATTTCCAAGCATATTTGGCCTGATTAGCAGCAATCTGAAAATAATGAACATCGGCTTCTGCTGCAAATATCACAAAACGACAAATACCAACCACACTCAATAAAATCTATTCATCTATGGCGAAAGAACAAGACTATAGCTGACAGATTGCCCAAAAATAGCTGAGATAGCTTCAGAGAACTGTAGTCTCAAAACGATAATGAAACAAGCAATAGAACAGGACAAGAAAAACTTTTTTTTAAATTTAAAGATTTTTCAAGATTTTGCACACTTACGAGATTAAAGATTTTACGGATTTTCTTAACACAAATCATTTATCTTTTGTTTAATTCTCGTGGCGTCAAGGTTGCAAAGATACAGTACTCATTCCACAGAGATTATGAAAAATTATGGAAGCTCAAAATTGCTTCTTTCAGCTGTCCTTAAATAACCTTCAATTAATTAGAGTGACATACGCTCAGTTGATCTTATCTTCTTCTTCAACTAAAGTAACCAAAACATATTTTGAAATTGAAGATTAAAATCTGGAGAGTGAAGTAACGTGTGACTATAAAACATATTGACGCGATTGAACAAAAAACTCTCTCAACAAAGAGCGAAAATTACCGTTCCGCACACAATTCTATCAAGATTGCATTCTATCAAGATTGCATTCTATCAAGATTACATTCTATTAAGATTGGTGTTCTCAAATATTAGTATTCTGTGCACGATGCTCACTTTTTAGTCTTTAAGTGTCTTTCGATGCTCATCTTTTAGAGCAATAGTCGAATTATTTGCGAAATATTGTCAATTCTGCAAATAAGCAGTAGTTTTTCCATCGATTCACAAAATGAATCTTTCAGTTATGAGAATTAATGAGAAAGAAAAAATATGCAAACAAAAAGGTAGAGACACGAGTTTGCTAATTAATGGTAGTTTTCATTTGAGAATGTCAATCACTGCTGATAAATCAAATATAAACCGACTTATGAAGGACGAAATGCTCTCAAACAATGGTCTTCATTCTGTATGCTTGGGAAAGACAATATGTTTACTATTGGGCTTACATAATTGAAAACACAGAACTAAATTAGGTGCGCTTTTCAATCGACTGTTGGTAAACGACCACTAAATGAGTTAAGCTGCGCAGAACTGTGAATGAGAGATTTAGATCACGCAAAAACAAACAATCGAGCGTGAGAAAAGTCACTCAAAACGTTAAATTGTTCCAAGACAAATTTCACTTCAAGAACCGCCTAAACGTCGGAAGAAATGCTCTCGAACGACTAGTGGGAGCTCTAATCAATTGCAACCTGCTTCAGTCGGGGGGAGCCTAAATGGGACTAAGAAGTTCAATAGTGCGCATCAAATAACCACATTAGAGGTTAAGATATACCACCATTAAGATTTAAAGTGAAAAAATGGCACCAGTTTCGACGCACTTTTCATTTGACTTTTAGAGTTAAATTGCCGCCAATTGAGTTCAGCTGCTTGAAATTGTGATTGAGAGGGAACTTTAGATCACGCGAAACGCAAAAAGTCAAGGGCGTAAAAGTCACTCGAAAAGTCAAAACCGTCAAGCAAAAATTTTGCATAAAAAAAGACACACACGCTTAAAATAATTGCTATGAACTTCGTTAAAGAGCAAAAAAAATAATGTCTTGTTGTAAAATTAGGCAAACTGAAAAAATAAGGTCCGAAAAATAACCAAACACTTAAAATGCATTTGTGTCGTTTTATTTCTTAAAAGCATTCTAAACAGTACCCAAGTAAAATTATTTGCACAATACTCGCCTGGGTATTGTCTACCTGTTATGAAAAAAAATGCAATATCTGATCAATGTCTAGTCTAAGCTTACTAATTTGATAACTTAATATTTTTTAATTTTAATAGATCGCGCTAAACTGCGCCGCTGTTTTTGCTCATAGGTTAACCCGAGAAAACTTACTTTAATTACCTTGTAGCTGAGTTTGATAACAGTAAAGATATGCAGGAATAAATTAGTCGTACAAACTAAAACTTGATGACTTAGTTGCGTTAAATGTGAAGCTCTTCAAAGTTAAACTTTGAATACTTATTTGAAATCAATTTATCTTTTGTTTAATTCTCGTGGCGTCAAGGTTGCAAAGATACAGAACTCAAGTTCAAAATTTAATAAACGTATCACACGTTATCATAAATAAACTCGATTAACTACATGAAAGATTATTAACTTACCGTATCGACCATTTTGCTGATTTTGATTGCGTTGAGATGATTGAAAGTCGAGTTGTTTCTTTGGAGTTAACACAGAAATATAAATAAAATTAGTTTCTAAAGTTTTCTTAAAGAATTAAGGCACCAAAATTGTGAAATCTTGACCGATTCAGTCGTTCAACTTAATTTCTCGATTTGTAAGTCGGGTTTCTAAACTTCAACCTATGATATGTAGAAAGGGTTGTAGTTTATAACTAGTTATCTCCAGCAAATTTTGGGCGTTTATCCGTTGCTGCTCAGAATTGTGATAAGTTGACGCCTTTGATCAGTAATTGAGAGAGATTTCAAACCCAACGAAGTTGTTCACTGTGCTCAGTTAATTATAAGTAATATCGCCAATACAAGAGAGCTACTATCTACTCAACACATTACGTAGCGAAGGTTAAACTAAGTTCAAACCTTCGCAAGCTGATTTACTTAGTTTGACCAACAATATCTGAAAAGTAAAGTTTAAAACCACCACCAAATTACACAGAGGTTTTTAAACTGTAATTAACAAAAATCACTCATGTATCTGTCTTTATAGACGCAAAAGTAAAAAAGGCATCTTAATAATTGTTCAGGTGAGTAAGAAAAAAATGCCTTTTAATGAACTTCTTTAATTTTTTAACTAACAGTGCAGCGTCACCTCTTTTATTTTTTAAAGCTTGATATAATTTGACAGGTTATGACAATAATGTGAATTAATCTTTTAAACTTACCTTTTAACAGTGGAGCGTCTCTTCTTGTGTCTATTATTTCCCTCAAAACTTCCCAATAAAATTTGGCACGTTATGGTAAAATAATAGTCAATTGAATATCTATTATTGATATGCGTTGAAAAGATCGCGTATTATTCCTTATCTAAATAAACTCAATCGAATTACCATAAATATGCTAAACATGGAAAAATAATTTTCAGTTGAATGATTCGCAATTTGCCACATGTTGGAGCAAAATCATTTTTCACTTTCATTCACAAGACTTCAACTGCACACGTTTCATAATGCAACGTGTTCCATAAACGAAACAAAAAATAACACCACCATGAGCTAAAAAATCTTAGGGCGTCGATGCCAAATAGTTTAATAAGTAACTCTGCTCGTTCTCTCTGAACAAATGAAACCTTTGTAACACTTTGATATATACATATACATGACAGCTTAAATTAACGAAGCGGTCGATTTCCAGAACGGATCCTCGGATTTTTAAAAAAAAAACAATGAAGGCTCCAATGATTCTATGCAAGCCACAGACAGAAAGTTGCCACATCCACCTACGTATTTGACAGCAATAAACATTCAGATAAATGCTATAGGGAATCTTCTCCCATTATAATCCCCAAGTTAAAATTCGATAATAGGGGGCTGTGATTTCGAGTGGGTCTATGATTGGGACATGGCTATTTCATGAACGTACTTGCAAAAAATTTTGAATCTTTCCCATTATAGCCCCCATTGTGGTATAATTACCTAGCTTGGGGGGGGCTATACATTATCTCACCTCAAGCTGTGGTGAGGGGGGGGGTATGCTATAATGAAAAAACTCAAAATTTCTTCAAAAGTTTCAAAGAAAGCCATCAATAAAAATTTGTATCAGTAAATTCCGAAAATGCTCAAATAACGTTCAACTTTGTTTCGCCAGTTGACAGTGGAGGTCTAACACCAATACTATAGCGAGCATTGAAAGACTGTTTTCATTGCAAAAACAAAATGGCATTAGCATCAAGGACTTAGAAAAATTAATTGCAATTAATTGGCTAGACAAAAAGATAAACATAACCGACTAACGTCGGGCGAATTGCTCTCAAACGACCGGCGGGCGGTTGTCAGCACCTAGCCACTGTTTAGTGAGGTTAGCTTTCTCTTGATTGAAGAGGCGTGAGGCTAGGGTAATAGACGATATTATCACGCCACATAACAGCCGCTGAAGTCAACAAAAGAGTTAAGGAGAGAGAGAGAGAGAGAGAGAGAGAGAGAGTGCGAAGTAAAACGTGAGCGAGAAAGAGAAGGAAAGAAACGCCAACCAACACACACAGAGAGAGAAAGAGAGAGAGCTAGAAATTTTTTCCATGAGATTCTAGCCTCGTTAGTAACTAAATCATATAAAAAACTGAAAGTGCAAAATTCAGAAGAAAACTTTCCACATTTCGCAGTGACGAAAATGTTCAAAGAGCATTTTTTGCCTCTGGATTTTTGTCATGTAACCCATCTGCAAGACTTAAAAAGCTTCGTTGGCCAATATTAATCGTTAAACTCAAAAAAGGACTCAAAAACTGCAAATAAAATGACAAAAATTTCAAAAAAAATGGAAAAAATCATAAGTTTTATTAAAAAATCGATAAAATTTGTGATATTAAAAAGTTCAAAACTATTCTATCGCAATAAAACTTGTTCAGTAACCTATTATCAAAGCCTAAACGAGGTTTCTTGGGGCTGGAAGAACTTAGATAATGACAAATTTTGAAAAATTTGAAAAAAAAAGTTTTATCCAACAATTGCTAAAATTCGTGATTTTCAAATGTTGAAAAACATTCTATTACCGCTAGAAACTATGCAGCAACGTATTATCAAACCCTTCAGGAGGTTGTCTAAACCCTGAGGCTGAAAAATCTTGAATAATGAAAATATATGTCAAAAAATTTTAAAAATATAGCAATGTTTGTCAAAAAATGCTAAAATTCGTGTTGTTTAAATCTTGAAAATGATTCCATTACTTCTAGAAACTACATAGTAACCTATTATTAAACCCTCGAGGAAGTTTCTTGGCTCTGGAGGCTGGATAAACCTAAAAAACGACAAAAACTTTCAAAAACATTGAAAAAATTTGCAAAATTTATCAAAAAAATGCAAAAAATTCGCAGTGTTGAAATGTTGAAACCATTCTATTACCACTAGAAACTATTCAATAACCTATTATCAAATCCTAGAGTGGATTCCTTGACACCTAGGGCTGCTAGGGCTGAAAAAACTTAAAAAACTGACAAAAATTTTCAAAAATCTTGAAAAATATTGTGAAAATTAGTATAAATTTGCGTTTTTAGCTAGCGGTTGTTCGTCAGTAGCTAGCCACGGGTGGGGGGAGGGTGCACGGGGGTGCCGATGGGGGTGGTGACAGTCGGGTGGGGGGTGGGGGGCAACAGGGCGGTGGGGGGGGGCAATTGTGGGGGGTCAGCAGTGGGGGGGGGGGGTGGGGGTGGGGAGGGGTCTTCAACCTAAGAACCGCCCTTTACACCATAAGTATAAGACTCCAAAACTGTTTGAGCTGAAACAGAGCTAAAAGGCTCTAAGAGCACTTAATGCCCGCTGGGCGCTACCTGTTTATCCCGTTTTTGAGGACGAAAAGTCAAAAGCGTCAGACGAAAAATTGGTCAAGCGAAAAATCGCATAAAAAAAAAGACCGACAGGACTAATATAATTGCTACAAACTTCGTTTGAGAGCAATTAAACAATCAATTAATTTAATTGGAAAAACAAAAAAAATCAATTATTGCAATAATTGATCAATGAAATCTGACATTCTATCAACAATTTTTTGGGTAGTTTTATAACAATTATGTGCTGATTTTTTGCAAAAAGTGACCAAATGGTTATATTATCTGAAGCATTCAATTTGTCCTTCAAAAATTTTCAAAAAAAAAAGTTTCTCAACACAAAAATATGCTAAATTACATACAATCTGTGACCAAATTCCGTAATCCAAAACTTTCTCGCTAGTTTCAGGTTTGCGACCTCGAGGAATGTTATTTCAATTTTCTCCAATTATTGGGCAAATAATTGTGTCCTTCCAAACAATTGTTGCATATTAAATTAGAGTCACCAATCAGTTATTGCAATCAATTAATAGTCAATTATTGCAATTCTAGTTACGGGGATAATTTTGATTCTTTTATAGCAAAATCTGGTCTTTCCCATTATAGCCCCCTCCCCCACGAATATATAGCCCTACCCCCATTATGGTATACTTACCATGATGGGGGTATAGGATGATGGGGGGTATAGGTTATCTGACCACTAAGCTGGGGGCTAAGCTGATGGGGGGTATAAGATGATGGGGGGTATAGGTTATCTGACCACTAAGCTGGGGGCTATAATGGGAAAGACCCTGCAAAATCTTCTGCTAGCTAAAACAAACGATAAATTAAGAGAAATTCACAATTGAAACGGCATATTTTATGACAACTGGCAAACAGCCGGCAAATAAACATTCACAAACTGGTTCTGTAATGTGCGTTACAAATTGGAACTATAACGAGTCTTATACCCTAACTCTTGCTAATTTTTGTTCAAAACAGCTCAAAGAAGGCTGCAGCATGCAATTCCTCTTTTCTTTTCCTTTTATGTTGTTAAGATTGTCATAAAATGGTGCATGATCCACCCAAAGAACAAAACAGTAGGCCCCCAAAATGAAACCTAATGATTAGCCTAATCGGGATGCCGACACTCAACCCCAAAAATTTCTTCACAAGGCCCCTCCTAAGTGGTTTCCATGCTGTCCAGGAACTGGACATTAGTGTCTTTATGCGGGACAATGACAAGATTGTGTTCAAAAACTTGTATGGATTCCAAAAAAGGGAAAATGAGATATTCTGTGATGTTAGTAAGAATGTAAAAAAATTTTCTCTCCGAAACATTGAGATATCTGAGGGATCAGTTTGCGCATTGACGTTTCTCTTGTATGCTGAACTATTTTTAAACTGCTGTGGCGACTTCAAGCGAAATCCGGACCCTGAAAATGAAAACAAAAATTGTCAAAGTTTTGGAGAAATATAAACAAAATTTACACGTTGCTCATATTAACTTTTAAAAGGTATCGAAAAAGCGCATGCAGTTGAATATTTTGTTAACAAAATGGGAAGGAAGGTTTTTGTGGGTAAAGCAGAGCGTTGGTTGACAGCAGATGATAAAAACGTCTTCATGGAATGTAGCTCCCAATACTCATGTCTATTTACATGTGATATAAGTGCAATAACTCAAAAAAAGGGGGTTCGGCTATGCTTTTTGTGCCCTCGAAATTGGTTCGAAAAATCAAAATACGACTCATTGTGGGTTGAAAGTTGATGCAACTTTACAAACAACTGCAGCTTTAGAATTCTTTTGAATATAACATACAACCACCTCAAGTTATATCAAAATAAGTTCCTTCAGCAAATATTGACTAATCTATTTAGTTATATATCAAAGGATTATTTTAACATGTTTGTTAATTAAAATGTAATATCCGTGCACTGTTTACGGTTACGGTTTGGGTTGGATGTTATTTTTAAGCACTTTAAACCTCGGAGTTACTGAGAAAAATTTTCCAAGTTTCAGACTTGAATTTAATTGAACAGATGTATATGCACAATCAGTTTAATACAAAGTCAGAACTATGGCTTCTAAATATTAGAAGTTTTGTGAAGATGAGAAATGTAAAGCAATTAAAGAGAGGCAGCTCGATTGTGTAAGTTTTAAATTTGAATATAATCTAGGTTTCAGTCCTATCAATGGTTAATTAATCTAAGGATATTTTAACCCATTTTCGTTAATCTCTATGGGATTTTCTCATAGTTATTTTCTACCGCACGGGTCCCTGTTAGTTAAACTAACAGACAACAGGTTTGCCTGCTTGACGAATCCCGTCATGAACAAACATTCCTTGACGTGTCCCGTCAAGATGAAATTCCATGATGATTCCCATCATTATTTCTCTATATTGTTAAAATCCGGTTTACTATTAGTAACCATCTCTTTTTGTTCTATTTGTTTGTGAAAATTTCGAATTATGCGTTAAATATGTAATTTATGAGCATGTCATACATTATGGTTCACTATACTGCCTCCCTCTTAGAAAATGTGAGTGTTCCATTCACTCACACAGCAAGAATTTCAAATGTCCATTTTTGAGTTCATATATTCTTGTGCTTTTTCAATCCCGTACTTGTCATAAATATTAGCGGCCTCCTCGTCTTCCATAATTTTCTTTGCTTGAAGAATGATTTTGAACATGTCCTCACGTCCACCATTGTCCGGATGACAGAGCATTGCCAACGTCTTGTAATGTTTCTGGATAGTACTGGTTGTGGCCCCCTGTGGCAGGAATAGAAGTTCATAAAGTTTGGAGGTCGACTGAACGGGCTCTGCGCGTTGATCGCCTCCAGCCTCCTCTGTATGACATTCTTTGAGGTTTGCTCTGTTTTTACTCTACACCTTAGCTTTCTATTGTCTATCTCGGCATTCTCCAACTCCCGAGCTAAGCACTCCCGCTCGTCCACCAGAGCGATACATTCCCTTGTTTTTGTTTCGGCTACATTTGTAACCTCCTCCAACTCTTTCTTCAATGTTTCCATCTGCCTCCTGCAGGACTCCCGCTGATTCCCAGCGTATTCAAGTTGCCGTTTGGTCTCCAGCAATTGATCACCTAATCTTTGACTTTCAACATTTAACTGCCGGAGCTCCTCTTCAAGCCGAGCCCCGGCTGTTCCCAGCATTTCGCTGTTGTCAATCTTCTTTTGTTGTTCCTCGATTCTGTGTTGCATCTCACTTAACTCCCCAACGCTAATTGCGGCTCTATCCACTATATTGGGTGGTTGCAGCTGCGTCAGTGGCACCACGTACCTTTTGTTTGAGGTTACTCCAACAATCCGATACACTTGGTGCCTGACTATCGACCTGACCTCGAACAACTCGGGTAGATAGTGGCAATAATCACCGACTTTTGGTTCTGCCATTTCTACATATCATACACGTAAATTAGTCTAATGTATCAACCTCATTTTCTGCTATATCTGGTATAGATTTTGCCTTTTTTGCTTTTATAACTACGATGTTTGTTTCACCATCACACCGTTCGACTGTCCTTTTTCTTGTCACTTTTTGTTCCTTTGTACGTTGTTTTAGATGATAAGAATAACCTAGTTCCCCCATTGGGTTAATGGGTTGCTGTGCAATTACAGGATTGGTGGCACTGCGTAGCATATCGATTGAAAGAAACACGCGTACCAAACAAAATATGATTTTAGATCCAATAAAAATAGTCATCAAACTGATGGCTATTTCCCTGGCCACATGCCAGATTTGTTTCACTTCATTACCCAAGTATTCAAAAATCAGCAATTCATGCCTTTTATTATTGTACTTTAAGTCCGTGTTGAAATACTCTAGAGTCTCATGCTCATATAATCCTCCTTGTCCCAGGAAAACTTCTCTTCCTGTTATCGTCTTTCTCGAATGCCTTAACTTTTGCGCCCTTTTGCTAAGTTCCAGGTCCTTGACGTTGAAAAACCCTTCCATTGGCGCCGAAGTTGACCAATTGACGTTAACTCTATAATTAGGCATATCATTGCGTTTTTCAATTAATTGTATCCTTCGCCCATATGTTATCCATGACCCATTCTGCAATTCAAGAGCCTTCGGGTACATGGGGTTGCAATTAATCAGTGTGAAATTTCTATAGAATACTCTAGAAATGGGGTCCATGTATCTAATTACTTCTGAGGTATTGTCAGAAAACACCCTAACTGGTACTTCCTCCGTACAAAACTGATTTTCGACAACATGTGCGATTACTTTAGCGCAACTCTGGACATAAAGTATTCCTCCCGCTCTTTCTGCGTGTGTACCCAGAGCGTTTTGTTGACTTAAGAATATTTGGTGTGAATTTCCGTTAATTGATGTCGTTAGAATCATAGCTCTGTGCAGTTTTTCTATGTGACAATTTAATAACTCTATTTGTTTCAGGTTTTCAAACATGCCTCGAAAATCCCACACAAAAAATTGATCGAGTTTTATGTCCCTGAGATCTGTCTCAGATATATCTGTTGTTGAAAAATTTTGTTCCGTGGCGGTCAACTTTTCCGTTGTGTAAAACAAATTTCTATGGTTTGTTTCAAAAAGCAGAAAATTGTCGATATATTTTGTCTTGTTTTTTAACTGGACAACTAAATTTCTTTTTCTGTCTAATTTGCTCGTCAAGTACTTTTTGTTTCCAGCGCGGACTATTTTTGCTGTTACCGAGTCTGAAAATTTAACGATCGTTAAGATGTTTGGTTTTTTGTCTTGATCAAACAGATATAGTACTGAATCTAATTCAAATGTGTCTGCTTGATATAACAAGGTCTGCTCCTGCTTCAAAGGGTCTTTAAAATATAACCATGTTCCTTCATTTGCTTCCCTAGTTTCAATGAACAAAGTCCCCATGACAATTTCAGCAATTATCATGATGTTACTTTTCTGTGTTTCACCTTTTGGATTGATCCAATCCACGGGGTGGACATAATTCACTCCTTTCTCATCTCCGCCTTTCATGAAAGTTTTTGATATCTTCTGAACAAATTCAGCGTCGGTTCGGTCAACATTTATCTCGTTGAGGACTTCTTTGGGAGCATTGAATTCAAAATCACCAAGACCCGGTAACCGCGCTTTGTGTCCCTACCATAGATTTTGACAGACTGACTCTTTTATTGGAAAAAACGTTGGAATTATTTGTGATTTTTCGTTTAAGTAAGTTGCGTCGTCATACTAACTACTTTTTGTCAGCACAGTTACCGTATATGCAGCCCTGTACATGCAGTATTTTAGTTTACTCATGCTGCATTTGGCGTTGATCAGTCCTCTTTTGTGTACCTGCTCCTCATTTATATGTGACGTTTCACAATTTGTCGGTTCAGTCATTGCAAATTTCTGCGTCTGTAGAATATTCTCAAAATCATACCCAACAATCTCCAAGTATTGTGAAAAACCTAATATGCTAACCAACTGAAGAAGTTTCCAATTCAGCTGCGCGATCCAATGTGGGTTCCATTGGATTTTAAAAAAAATACATCATTATCAAATTTTTCATCTGCATCGTTATCCTTGAATAAAAAATAGTTTTTCAGTTTCCCTGGTCTTGTTATTCCCGACGCACTTCTTGTTTGATATCGTCATTCGGCGACATTTTGCGAAGTAGAAGCCGTGCTCCTGTTCGGAACTTCTTTGCCTTCACTCCTTTCGGATGCTGACACCAGACTATCCCGCTTCTGCTGTGTGGCTACTTTTGGCGCAGGTATCTTTGTGCTTCTGTTCTTATTGTTGGTGTTAGTATTTATTGATTCTCTTTTACTCCCACCCATAGGTGTTTGAAACGATTCGTTTTAGACTGTCTCATTGTGAGTTTCAGTATTAATTTGACTAATATTTCCTTCAGTTTGAACTTCTCTTCTTTCTGTGTCATTCAATTTTGGGGTCACCACTTCAATTTCCACAAAATCATTGTCCTCCGTAAGGTCGTTTTGTGTTATTCTCGGTTCAATTTTTCCCTTCTTAGGTATTTTTTTTATCAGTGGTAGCTTTTCTACTGTTAAAACGTTTGAGTCGATCGTAGTGGACCTTTTGTTGTTTTTTTTTGTTTTCACATCCTCAATAACAAAGTTCAGATCGTTTATTATTTCACGTATTACCTGCGGTCCGCTGTAAAAAGATTTAAATTTCTTTGTCTGGCCATTTTTTATTGTGGGGTTGAACACCATTACTAAATCACCTACTTCATATTGTGGTCCAAATGTGCTACGGTCATAGTAGGTTTTTTTGTCTTTCGTGCTCCACATCCATGTTTTCCCGTACCAGCTCATGGCACGTTTGTAGTTCGTCTTTCAAGCAACCAACGTAATCACTCAAAATTGGGTAGATTTTGGTTTGTATTTTTTGATACATGCAATCAATCGGCAGCGCGCATGATCGTCCAAAAAGGAAGTAAAAGGGGCTGTACTTTGTAGCAGAGTGAATTGATGATCTGTACGCCATCATTACTAGCGGAAGGTAGTCACTTCAGGTGTTGTGATGTTCACCCACATATTTTGCAAGACTCTCTTCGATTGTGCGATTGGTGCGCTCTATCATTGCGTTTCCTTGAGGATGATAAGCTGTTGTTGAAGTCCTGTTAATTCCCAGCTCTTTACACATGTTCTTGAAAAGATTCGACCTAAAATTACCATTGTGGTATAATTACCTAGCTTGGGTGGGGGGCTATACATTATCTCACCTCAAGCTGTGGTGAGGGGGGTATGCTATAATGAAAAAACCAAAAATTTCTTCAAAAGTTTCAAAGAAAGCCATCAATAATAATTTGTATCAGTAAATTCCAAAAATGCTCAAATAACGTTCAACTTTGTTTCGTCAGTTGACAGTGGATGTCAAACACCAATACTATAGCGAGCATTGAAAGACTGTTTTCATTGCAAAAACAAAATGGCATTAGCATCAAGGACTTAGGAAAATTAATTGCAATTAATTGGCTAGACAAAAAGATAAACAATCAATTAATTTAATTGGAAAAACAAAAAAAATCAATTATTGCAATAATTGATCAATGAAATCTGACATTCTATCAACAATTTTTTGGGTAGTTTTATAACAATTATGTGCTGATTTTTTGCAAAAAGTGACCAAATGGTTATATTATCTGAAGCATTCAATTTGTCCTTCAAAAATTTTCAAAAAAAAAGTTTCTCAACACAAAAATATGCTAAATTACATACAATCTGTGACCAAATTCCGTTATCCAAAACTTTCTCGCTAGTTTCAGGTTTGCGATCTCGAGGAATGTTATTTCAATTTTCTCCAATTATTGGGCAAATAATTGTGTCCTTCCAAACAATTGTTGCATATTAAATTAGAGTCACCAATCAGTTATTGCAATCAATTAATAGTCAATTATTGCAATTCTAGTTACGTGGATAATTTTGATTCTTTTATAGCAAAATCTGGTCTTTCCCATTATAGCCCCCTCCCCCACGAATATATAGCCCTACCCCCATTATGGTATACTTACCATGATGGGGGTATAGGATGATGGGGGGTATAGGTTATCTGACCACTAAGCTGGGGGCTAAGCTGATGGGGGGTATAAGATGATGGGGGGTATAGGTTATCTGACCACTAGCTGGGGGCTATAATGGGAAAGACCCTGCAAAATCTTCTGCTAGCTAAAACAAACGATAAATTAAGAGAAATTCACAATTGAAACGGCATATTTTATGACAACTGGCAAACAGCCGGCAAATAAACATTCACAAACTGGTTCTGTAATGTGCGTTACAAATTGGAACTATAACGAGTCTTATACCCTAACTCTTGCTAATTTTTGTTCAAAACAGCTCAAAGAAGGCTGCAGCATGCAATTCCTCTTTTCTTTTCCTTTTATGTTGTTAAGATTGTCATAAAATGGTGCATGATCCACCCAAAGAACAAAACAGTAGGCCCCCAAAACCAAAACAGTAGGCCCCCAAAATGAAACCTAATGATTAGCCTAATCGGGATGCCGACACTCAACCCCAAAAATTTCTTCACAAGGCCCCTCCTAAGTGGTTTCCATACTGTCCAGGAACTGGACATTAGTGTCTTTATGCGGGACAATGACAAGATTGTGTTCAAAAACTTGTATGGATTCCAAAAAAGGGAAAATGAGATATTCTGTGATGTTAGTAAGAATGTAAAAAAATTTTCTCTCCGAAACATTGAGATATCTGAGGGATCAGTTTGCGCATTGACGTTTCTCTTGTATGCTGAACTATTTTTAAACTGCTGTGGCGACTTCAAGCGAAATCCGGACCCTGAAAATGAAAACAAAAATTGTCAAAGTTTTGGAGAAATATAAACAAAATTTACACGTTGCTCATATTAACTTTTAAAAGGTATCGAAAAAGCGCATGCAGTTGAATATTTTGTTAACAAAATGGGAAGGAAGGTTTTTGTGGGTAAAGCAGAGCGTTGGTTGACAGCAGATGATAAAAACGTCTTCATGGAATGTAGCTCCCAATACTCATGTCTATTTACATGTGATATAAGTGCAATAACTCAAAAAAAGGGGGTTCGGCTATGCTTTTTGTGCCCTCGAAATTGGTTCGAAAAATCAAAATACGACTCATTGTGGGTTGAAAGTTGATGCAACTTTACAAACAACTGCAGCTTTAGAATTCTTTTGAATATAACATACAACCACCTCAAGTTATATCAAAATAAGTTCCTTCAGCAAATATTGACTAATCTATTTAGTTATATATCAAAGGATTATTTTAACATGTTTGTTAATTAAAATGTAATATCCGTGCACTGTTTACGGTTACGGTTTGGGTTGGATGTTATTTTTAAGCACTTTAAACCTCGGAGTTACTGAGAAAAATTTTCCAAGTTTCAGACTTGAATTTAATTGAACAGATGTATATGCACAATCAGTTTAATACAAAGTCAGAACTATGGCTTCTAAATATTAGAAGTTTTGTGAAGATGAGAAATGTAAAGCAATTAAAGAGAGGCAGCTCGATTGTGTAAGTTTTAAATTTGAATATAATCTAGGTTTCAGTCCAATCAATGGTTAATTAATCTAAGATTATTTTTACCCATTTTCGTTAATCTCTATGGGATTTTCTCATAGTTATTTTCTACCGCACGGGTCCCTGTTAGTTAAACTAACAGATAACAGGTTTACCTGCTTGACGAATCCCGTCATGAACAAACATTCCTTGACGTGTCCCGTCAAGATGAAATTCCATGATGATTCCCATCATTATTTATGATGCCTTCTCTATATTGTTAAAAGCCGGTTTACTATTAGTATCCATCTCGTTTTGTTCTCCTATTTGTTTGTGAAAGTTTCGAATTATGCGTTTAATATGTAATTTATGAGCATGTCATACATTATGGTTCAATATACTGCCTCCCTCTTAGAAAATGTGAGTTTTCCACTCACTCACACAGAAAGAATTTCAAATGTCCATTTTCGAGTTCATATATTCTTGTGCTTTTTCAATCCCGTACTTGTCATAAATATTAGCGGCCTCCTCGTCTTCCAAAATTTTCTTTGCTTGAAGAATGACTTTGAACATGTCCTCACGACCACCCATGTCCGGATGACAGAGCATTGCCAACGTTTTGTAATGTTTCTGGATAGTACTGGTTGTGGCCCCCTGTGGCAGGAATAGAAGTTCATAAAAGTTTGGAGGTCGACTGAACGGGCTCTGCGCGTTGATCGCCTCCAGCCTCCTCTGTATGACCTATTTTGAGGTTTGCTCTGTTTTTACTCTGCCCCCTAGCTTTCTATTGCCTATCTCGGCATTCTTCAACTCCCGAGATAAGCACTCCCGCTCGTCCAACAGAGCGATACATTCCCTGGTTTTTGTTTCGGCTACATTTGTAACCTCCTCCAACTCTTTCTTCAATGTTTCCACCTGCCTCCTGCAGGACTCCCGCTGATTCCCATTGTATTCAAGTTGCCGTTTGGTCTCCAGCAATTGATCACCTAATCTTTGACTTTCAACCTTTAACTGCCGGCGCTCCTCTTCAAGCCGAGCCCCGGCTGTTCCCAGCGTTTCGCTGTTGTCAATCTTCTTTTGTTGTTCCTCGATTCTGTGTTGCATCTCACTTAACTCCCCAACGCTAATTGCGGCTCTATCCACTATATTGGGTGGTTGCAGCTGCATCAGTGGCACCACGTACCTTTTGTTTGAGGTTACTCCAACAATCCGATACACTTGGTGCCTGACTATCGACCTGACCTCGAACAACTCGGGTAGATAGTAGCAATAATCACCGACTTTTGGTTCTGCCATTCCTACATATCATACACGTAAATTATTCTAATGTATCAATCTCAATTTCTGCTATATCTGGTACAGATTTTGCCTTTTTTGCTTTTATAACTACGATGTTTGTTTCACCATCACACCGTTCGACTGTCCTTTTTCTTGTCACTTTTTGTTCCTTTGTACGTTGTTTTAGATGATGAAAATAACCTAGTTCCCCCAGTGGGTTAATGGGTTGCAGTGCAATTACAGGGTTGGTGCCACTGCGTAGCAAATCGATTGAAAGAAACACGCGTACCAAACAAAATATGATTTTAGATCCAATAAAAATAGTCATCAATCTGATGGCTATTTCCCTGGCCACATGCCAGATTTGTTTCACTTCATTACCCAAGCATTACCCAAAACTGATTTTCGACAACATGTGCGATTACTTTAGCGCACCTATGGACATAAAGTATTCCTCCCGCTCTTTCTGCGTGTGTACCCAGAGCGTTTTAATGACTTAAGAAAATTTGGTGTGAATTTCCGTTAATTGATGTCGTTAGAATCATAGCTCTGTGCAGTTTTTCTATGTGACAATTTAATTACTCTATTTGTTTCTAGGTTTCAGTCCTATCAATGGTTAATTAATCTAAGGTTATTTTTACCCATTTTCGTTAATCTCTATGGGATTTTCTCATAGTTATTTTCTACCGCACGGGTCCCTGCTAGTTAAACTAACAGATAACAGGTTTACCTGCTTGACGAATCCCGTCATGAACGAACATTCCTTGACGTGTCCAGTCAAGATGAAATTCCATGATGATTCCCATCATTATTTATGATGCTCTCTCTATATTTTTAAAATCCGGTTTACTATTAGTAACCATATCTTTTTGTTCTCCTATTTGTTTGTGAAAATTTCGAATTATGCGTTTAACATGTAATTTATGAGCATGTCATACATTATGGTTCACTATACTGCCTCCCTCTTAGAAAATGTGAGTGTTCCACTCACTCACACAGCAAGAGTTTCAAATGTCCATTTTCGAGTTCATATATTCTTGTGCTTTTTCAATCCCGTACTTGTCATAAATATTACGGGCCTCCTCGTCTTCCATAATTTTCTTTGCTTGAAGAATGATTTTGAGTATGTCCTCACGACCACCCTTGTCCGGATGACAAAGCATTGCCAACGTTTTGAAATGTTTCTGGATAGTACTGGTTGTGGCACCCTGTGGCAGGAATAGAAGTTCATAAAAGTTTGGAGGTCGACTGAACGGGCTCTGCGCGTTGATCGCCTCCAGCCTCCTCTCTATTACCTTCTTTGAGGTTTGCTCTGTTTTTACTCTACCCCTTAGCTTTCTATTGCCTATCTCGGCATTCTTCAACTCCCGAGATAAGCACTCCCGCTCGTCCAACAGAGCGATACATTCCCTGGTTTTTGTTTCGGCTACATTTGTAACCTCCTCCAACTCTTTCTTCAATGTTTCCACCTGCCTCCTGCAGGACTCCCGCTGATTCCCATTGTATTCAAGTTGCCGTTTGGTCTCCAGCAATTGATCACCTAATCTTTGACTTTCAACCTTTAACTGCCGGCGCTCCTCTTCAAGCCGAGCCCCGGCTGTTCCCAGCGTTTCGCTGTTGTCAATCTTCTTTTGTTGTTCCTCGATTCTGTGTTGCATCTCACTTAACTCCCCAACGCTAATTGCGGCTCTATCCACTATATTGGGTGGTTGCAGCTGCATCAGTGGCACCACGTACCTTTTGTTTGAGGTTACTCCAACAATCCGATACACTTGGTGCCTGACTATCGACCTGACCTCGAACAACTCGGGTAGATAGTAGCAATAATCACCGACTTTTGGTTCTGCCATTCCTACATATCATACACGTAAATTATTCTAATGTATCAATCTCAATTTCTGCTATATCTGGTACAGATTTTGCCTTTTTTGCTTTTATAACTACGATGTTTGTTTCACCATCACACCGTTCGACTGTCCTTTTTCTTGTCACTTTTTGTTCCTTTGTACGTTGTTTTAGATGATGAAAATAACCTAGTTCCCCCAGTGGGTTAATGGGTTGCAGTGCAATTACAGGGTTGGTGCCACTGCGTAGCAAATCGATTGAAAGAAACACGCGTACCAAACAAAATATGATTTTAGATCCAATAAAAATAGTCATCAATCTGATGGCTATTTCCCTGGCCACATGCCAGATTTGTTTCACTTCATTACCCAAGCATTACCCAAAACTGATTTTCGACAACATGTGCGATTACTTTAGCGCACCTATGGACATAAAGTATTCCTCCCGCTCTTTCTGCGTGTGTACCCAGAGCGTTTTAATGACTTAAGAAAATTTGGTGTGAATTTCCGTTAATTGATGTCGTTAGAATCATAGCTCTGTGTAGTTTTTCTATGTGACAATTTAATTACTCTATTTGTTTCTAGGTTTCAGTCCTATCAATGGTTAATTAATCTAAGGTTATTTTTACCCATTTTCGTTAATCTCTATGGGATTTTCTCATAGTTATTTTCTACCGCACGGGTCCCTGCTAGTTAAACTAACAGATAACAGGTTTACCTGCTTGACGAATCCCGTCATGAACGAACATTCCTTGACGTGTCCAGTCAAGATGAAATTCCATGATGATTCCCATCATTATTTATGATGCTCTCTCTATATTTTTAAAATCCGGTTTACTATTAGTAACCATATCTTTTTGTTCTCCTATTTGTTTGTGAAAATTTCGAATTATGCGTTTAACATGTAATTTATGAGCATGTCATACATTATGGTTCACTATACTGCCTCCCTCTTAGAAAATGTGAGTGTTCCACTCACTCACACAGCAAGAGTTTCAAATGTCCATTTTCGAGTTCATATATTCTTGTGCTTTTTCAATCCCGTACTTGTCATAAATATTACGGGCCTCCTCGTCTTCCATAATTTTCTTTGCTTGAAGAATGATTTTGAGTATGTCCTCACGACCACCCTTGTCCGGATGACAAAGCATTGCCAACGTTTTGAAATGTTTCTGGATAGTACTGGTTGTGGCACCCTGTGGCAGGAATAGAAGTTCATAAAAGTTTGGAGGTCGACTGAACGGGCTCTGCGCGTTGATCGCCTCCAGCCTCCTCTCTATTACCTTCTTTGAGGTTTGCTCTGTTTTTACTCTACCCCTTAGCTTTCTATTGTCTATCTCGGCATTCTCCAACGCCCGAGCTAAGCACTCCCGCTCGTCCACCAGAGCGATACATTCCCTTGTTTTTGTTTCGGCTACATTTGTAACTTCCTCCAACTCTTTCTTCAATGTTTCCACCTGCCTCCTGCAGGACTCCCGCTGATTCCCAGCGTATTCAATTTGCCGTTTGGTCTCCAGTAATTGATCACCTAATCTTTGACTTTCAACCTTTAACTGCCGGCGCTCCTCTTCAAGCCGAGCCCCGGCTGTTCCCAGCGTTTCGCTGTTGTCAATCTTCTTTTGTTGTTCCTCGATTCTGTGTTGCATCTCACTTAACTCCCCAACGCTAATTGCGGCTCTATCCACTATATTGGGTGGTTGCAGCTGCATCAGTGGCACCACGTACCTTTTGTTTGAGGTTACTCCAACAATCCGATACACTTGGTGCCTGACTATCGACCTGACCTCGAACAACTCGGGTAGATAGTAGCAATAATCACCGACTTTTGGTTCTGCCATTCCTACATATCATACACGTAAATTATTCTAATGTATCAATCTCAATTTCTGCTATATCTGGTACAGATTTTGCCTTTTTTGCTTTTATAACTACGATGTTTGTTTCACCATCACACCGTTCGACTGTCCTTTTTCTTGTCACTTTTTGTTCCTTTGTACGTTGTTTTAGATGATGAAAATAACCTAGTTCCCCCAGTGGGTTAATGGGTTGCAGTGCAATTACAGGGTTGGTGCCACTGCGTAGCAAATCGATTGAAAGAAACACGCGTACCAAACAAAATATGATTTTAGATCCAATAAAAATAGTCATCAATCTGATGGCTATTTCCCTGGCCACATGCCAGATTTGTTTCACTTCATTACCCAAGCATTACCCAAAACTGATTTTCGACAACATGTGCGATTACTTTAGCGCACCTATGGACAAAAAGTATTCCTCCCGCTCTTTCTGCGTGTGTACCCAGAGCGTTTTAATGACTTAAGAAAATTTGGTGTGAATTTCCGTTAATTGATGTCGTTAGAATCATAGCTCTGTGCAGTTTTTCTATGTGACAATTTAATTACTCTATTTGTTTCTAGGTTTCAGTCCTATCAATGGTTAATTAATCTAAGGTTATTTTTACCCATTTTCGTTAATCTCTATGGGATTTTCTCATAGTTATTTTCTACCGCACGGGTCCCTGCTAGTTAAACTAACAGATAACAGGTTTACCTGCTTGACGAATCCCGTCATGAACGAACATTCCTTGACGTGTCCAGTCAAGATGAAATTCCATGATGATTCCCATCATTATTTATGATGCTCTCTCTATATTTTTAAAATCCGGTTTACTATTAGTAACCATATCTTTTTGTTCTCCTATTTGTTTGTGAAAATTTCGAATTATGCGTTTAACATGTAATTTATGAGCATGTCATACATTATGGTTCACTATACTGCCTCCCTCTTAGAAAATGTGAGTGTTCCACTCACTCACACAGCAAGAGTTTCAAATGTCCATTTTCGAGTTCATATATTCTTGTGCTTTTTCAATCCCGTACTTGTCATAAATATTACGGGCCTCCTCGTCTTCCATAATTTTCTTTGCTTGAAGAATGATTTTGAGTATGTCCTCACGACCACCCTTGTCCGGATGACAAAGCATTGCCAACGTTTTGAAATGTTTCTGGATAGTACTGGTTGTGGCACCCTGTGGCAGGAATAGAAGTTCATAAAAGTTTGGAGGTCGACTGAACGGGCTCTGCGCGTTGATCGCCTCCAGCCTCCTCTCTATTACCTTCTTTGAGGTTTGCTCTGTTTTTACTCTACCCCTTAGCTTTCTATTGTCTATCTCGGCATTCTCCAACGCCCGAGCTAAGCACTCCCGCTCGTCCACCAGAGCGATACATTCCCTTGTTTTTGTTTCGGCTACATTTGTAACTTCCTCCAACTCTTTCTTCAATGTTTCCACCTGCCTCCTGCAGGACTCCCGCTGATTCCCAGCGTATTCAATTTGCCGTTTGGTCTCCAGTAATTGATCACCTAATCTTTGACTTTCAACCCTTAACTGCCGGAGCTCCTCTTCAAGCCGAGCCCCGGCTGTTCCCAGCATTTCGCTGTTGTCAATCTTCTTTTGTTGTTCCTCGATTCTGTGTTGCATCTCACTTAACTCCCCAACGCTAATTGCGGCTCTATCCACTATATTGGGTGGTTGCAGCTGCGTCAGTGGCACCACGTACGTTTTGTTTGAGGTTACTCCAACAATCCGATACACTTGGTGCCTGACTATCGACCTGACCTCGAACAACTCGGGTAGATAGTGGCAATAATCACCGACTTTTGGTTCTGCCATTCCTACATATCATACCCGTAAATTAGTCTAATGTATCAATCTCAATCTCTGCTATACTTGATACAGATTTTGCATTTTTTGCTTTTATAACTACGATGTTTGTTTCACCATCACACCGTTCGACTGTCCTTTTTCGTGTCACATTTTGTTCCTTTGTATGTTGTTTTAGATGATGAAAATAACCTAGTTCCCCCATTGGGTTAATTGGTTGCAATGCAATTACAGGATTGGTGCCACTGCGTAGCATATCGATTGAAAGAAACACGCGTCCGAAACAAAATATGATTTAAGATCCAATAAAAATAATCGTCAAACTGATGGCTATTTCCCTGGCCACATGCCAGATTTGTTTCACTTCTTTACCCAAGTGTTCAAAAATCAGCAATTCATGCTTTTTATTATTGTACTTTAAGTCCGTGTTGAAATACTCTAGAGTCCCATGCTCATATAAACCTCCTTGTCCCAGGAAAACTTCTCTTCCTGTTATCGTCTTTCTCGAATGCCTTAACCTTTGGAACCTTTTGCTAAGTTCCAGGTCCTTGACATTGAAAAAGACTGTCATTGGCGCCGAAGTTGACCAATTGACGTTAACTCTATAATTAGGCATATCATTGCGTTTTTCAATTAATTGTATCCTTCGCCCATATGTTATCCATGACCCATTCTGTAATTCGAGAGCGTTCGGGTACATGGGGTTGCAATCAATCAGTGTGAAATTTTGATAGAATACTCTAGAAATGGGGTCCATGTATCTAATTACTTCTGAGGTATTGTCAGAAAACACGCTAACTGGTACTTCCTCCGTACAAAACTGATTTTCGACAACATGTGCGATTACTTTAGCGCAACTATGGACATAAAGTATTCCTCCCGCTCTTTCTGCGTGTGTACCCAGAGCGTTTTGTTGACTTAAGAATATTTGGTGTGAATTTCCGTTAATTGATGTCGTTAGAATCATAGCTCTGTGCAGTTTTTCTATGTGACAATTTAATAACTCTATTTGTTTCTAGTTTTCAGTCCTAACAATGGTTATTTAATCTAAGGTTATTTTTACCCATTTTCGTTAATCTCTATGGGATTTTCTCATAGTTGTTTTCTACCGCACGGGTCCCTGTTAGTTAAACTAACAGATAACAGGTTTACCTGCTTGACGAATCCCGTCATGAACAAACATTCCTTGACGTGTCCCTTCAAGATGAAATTCCATGATGATTCCCATCATTGTTTATGATGACTTCTCTGTATTGTTAAAATCCGGTTTACTATTAGTAACAATCTTATTTTGTTCTCCTATTTGTTTGTGAAAATTTCGAATTATGTGTTTAGTATGTAATTTATGAGCATGTCATACATTATCGTTCACTATACTGCCTCCCTCTTAGAAAATGTGAGTGTTCTACTCACTCACACAGCAAAAGTTTCGAATGTCCATTTTCGAGTTCATATATTCTTGTGCTTTTTCAATCCCGTACTTGTCATAAATATTACGGGCCTCCTCGTCTTCCATAATTTTCTTTGCTTGAAGAATGATTTTGAACATTTCCTCACGACCACCCATGTCCGGATGACAGAGCATTGCCAACGTTTTGTAATGTTTCTGGGTAGTACTGGTTGTGACCCCCTGTGGCAGGAATAGAAGCTCATAAAAGTTTGGGGGTCGACTGAACGGGCTCTGCGCGTTGATCGCCTCCAGCCTCCTCTGTATGACCTTCTTTGAGGTTTGCTCTGTTTTTACTCTACCCTTTAGCTTTCTATTGTCTATCTCGGCATTCTCCAACTCCCGAGCTAAGCACTCCCGCTCCTCCACCAGAGCGATACATTCCCTTGTTTTTGTTTCGGCTACATATGTAACCTCCTCCAACTCCTTCTTCAATGTTTCCACCTGTCTCCTGCAGGACTCCCGCTGATTCCCAGCGTATTCAAGTTGCCGTTTGGTCTCCAGCAATTGATCACCTAATCTTTGACTTTCAACCTTTAACTGCCGGAGCTCCTCTTCAAGCCGAGCCCCAGCTGTTCCCAGCATTTCGCTGTTGTCAATCTTCTTTTGTTGTTCCTCGATTCTGTGTTGCATCTCACTTAACTCCCCAACGCTAATTGCGGCTCTATCCACTATATTGGGTGGTTGCAGCTGCGTCAGTGGCACCACGTACCTTTTGTTTGAGGTTACTCCAACAATCCGATACACTTGGTGCCTGACTATCGACCTGACCTCGAACAACTCGGGTAGATAGTAGCAATAATCACCGACTTTTGGTTCTGCCATTCCTACATATCATACACGTAAATTATTCTAATGTATCAATCTCAATTTCTGCTATATCTGGTACAGATTTTGCCTTTTTTGCTTTTATAACTACGATGTTTGTTTCACCATCACACCGTTCGACTGTCCTTTTTCTTGTCACTTTTTGTTCCTTTGTACGTTGTTTTAGATGATGAAAATAACCTAGTTCCCCCAGTGGGTTAATGGGTTGCAGTGCAATTACAGGGTTGGTGCCACTGCGTTGCATATCGATTGAAAGAAACACGCGTACCAAACAAAATATGATTTTAGATCCAATAAAAATAGTCATCAATCTGATGGCTATTTCCCTGGCCACATGCCAGATTTGTTTCACTTCATTACCCAAGTATTCAAAAATCAGCAATTCATGCCACTGATTATTGTACTTTAAGACCGTGTTGAAATACTCTAGAGTCTCATGCTCATATAAACCTCCTTGTCCCAGGAAAATTTCTCTTCCTGTTATCGTCTTCCTCGAATGCCTTAACCTTTGGGCCCTTTTGCTAAGTTCCAGGTCCTTGTCATTGAAAAACCTTTCCATTGGCGCCGAAGTTGACCAATTGACGTTAACTCTATAATTAGGCATATCATTGCGTTTTTCAATTAATTGTATCCT
The DNA here is from genome assembly GCF_964194025.1 of Convolutriloba macropyga. Lineage (NCBI taxonomy): Eukaryota > Metazoa > Xenacoelomorpha > Acoela > Convolutidae > Convolutriloba > Convolutriloba macropyga. Next base: position 58,953,799 of record NC_134477.1, on the reverse strand, counting down.
TCGCCCATATGTTATCCATGACCCATTCTGAAATTCAAGAGCGTTCGGGTACATGGGGTTGCAATTAATCAGTGTGAAATTTCTTTAGAATACTCTAGAAATGGGGTCCATGTATCTAATTATTTCTGAGGTATTGTCAGAAAACACCCTAACTGGTACTTCCTCCGTACAAAACTGATTTTCGACAACATGTGCAATTACGTTAGCGCACCTATGGACATAAAGTATTCCTCCCGCTCTTTTTGCGTGTGTACCCAGAGCGTTTTGTTGACTTAAGAATATTTGGTGTGAATCTCCGTTAATTGATGTCGTTAGAATCATAGCTCTGTGCAGTTTTTCTATGTGACAATTTAATAACTCTATTTGTTTCAGGTTTTCAAACATGCCTCAAAAATCCCACACAAAAAATTGATCGAGTTTTATGTCCCTGAGATCTGTCTCAGATATATCTGTTGTTGAAAAATTTTGTTCCGTGGCGGTCAACTTTTCCGTTGTGTAAAACAAATTTCTATGGTTTGTTTCAAAAAGCAGAAAATTGTCTATATATTTTGTCTTGTTTTTCAACTGGACAACTAAATTTCTTTTTCTGTCTAATTTGCTCGTCAAGTACTTTTTGTTTCCAGCGCGGACTATTTTTGCTGTTACCGAGTCTGGAAATTTAACGGTCGTTAAGATGTTTGGTTTTCCGTCTGGGTCAAACAGATATAGTACTGAATCTATTTCAAATGTGTCTGCTTGATATAACAAGGTCTGCTCATGCTTCAAAGGGTCTTTAATATATAACCATGTTCCTTCATTTGCTTCCCTAGTTTCAATGAACAAAGTCCCCATGAAAATTTCAGCATTTATCATCATGCTACCTTTCTGTGTTTCACCTTTTGGATTGATCCAATCCACGGGGTAGACATAATTCACTCCTTTCTCATCTCCGCCTTTCATGAAAGTTTTTGATATCTTCTGAACAAATTCAGCGTCGGTTCGGTCAACATTTATCTCATTGAGGACTTCTTTGGGAGCATTGAATTCAAAATCACCAAAACCCGGTAACCGCGCTTTGTGTCCCTGCCATAGATTTTGACAGACTGACTATTTTATTGGGTAAAACGTTGGAATTATTTGTGATTTTTCGTTTAAGTAAGTTGCGTCGTCATACTAACTACTTTTTTCAGCACAGTTACCGTATATGCAGCCCTGTACATGCAGAATTTTAGTTTACTCATGCTGCTTGTGGCGTAGATCAGTCCTCTTTTGTTTACCTGCTCCTCATTTACATGTGACGTTTCACAATTTGTCGGTTCCGTCATTGCAAACTTCTGCGTCTGTAGAATGTTCTCAAAATCATACCCCACAATCTCCAAGGATTGTGAAAAACCTAATATGCTAACCAACTGAAGAAGTTTCCAGTTCAGCTGCGCGATCCAATGTGGGTTCCATTGGATTTTAAAAAAATACATCATTATCAAATTTTTCATCTGCATCGTTATCCTTGAATAAAAAATAGTCTTTCAGTTTCCCTGGTCTTGTTATTCCCGACGCACTTCTTGTTTGATGTCGTCATTCGGCGACATTTTGCGAAGTAGAAGCCGTGCTCCTGTTCGGAACTTCTTTGCCTTCACTCCTTTCGGATGTTGACACCAGACTATCCCGCTTCTGCTGTGTGGCTACTTTTGGCGCAGGTATCTTTGTGCTTCTGTTCTTATTGTTGGTGTTAGTATTTATTGATTCTCTTGTACTCCCACCCATAGGTGTTTGAAACGATTCGTTTTAGACTGTCTCATTGTGAGTTTCAGTATTAATTTGACTAATATTTCCTTCAGTTTGAACTTCTCTTCTTTCTGTGTCATTCAATTTTGGGGTCACCACTTCAATTTCCACAAAATGATTGTCCTCCGTAAGGTCGTTTTGTGTTATTCTCGGTTCAATCTTTCCCTTCTTAGGTTCTTTTTTATCAGTGGTAGCTTTTCTACTGTTAAAACGTTTGAGTCGACCGTAGTGGACCTTTTGTTGTTTTTTTTGTTTTCACATCCTCAATAACAAAGTTCAGATCGTTTATTATTTCACGTATTACCTGCGGTCCGCTGTAAAAGGATTTAAATTTCTTTGTCTGGCCATCTTTTATTGTGGGGTTGAACACCATTACTAAATCACCTACTTCATATTGTGCTCCAAATGTGCTACGGTCATAGTAGGTTTTTTGTCTTTCTTGCTCCATATCCATGCTTTCCCGTACCAGCTCATGGCACGTTTGTAGTTCGTCTTTCAAGCAACCAACGTAATCACTCAAAATTGGGTAGATTTTGGTTTGTATTTTTTGATACATGCAATCAATCGGCAGCGCGCATGATCGTCCAAAAAGGAAGTAAAAGGGGCTGTACTTCGTAAAAGAGTGAATTGATGATCTGTACGCCATCATTACTAGCAGAAGGTAGTCGCTTCAGGTGTTGTGATGTTCACCCACATATTTTGCAAGACTCTCTTCGATTGTGCGATTGGTGCGCTCTCTCATTGCGTTTCCTTGAGGGTGGTAAGCTGTTGTTGAAGTCCTGTTAATTCCCAGCTCTTTACACATGTTCTTGAAAAGATTCGACGGAAAATTACTGAGATTACGGAGATTTCTTTTGACAGCATTCTTCGCAAGAACTTACCCACTCGTGGACATCTTTTTCCATCCCGGGCCAGTAGAATCGTTCTCGAACCCGATCAAATGTCTTTGCCATACCAAAGTGTCCGCAATGTTCATGAAGGTAAGGTAAAATTTCTTTTAAAAGTGATCTCTGAATGACTATTTGTGTTAAGTTATTAAATTCGTCAATACGTTTCTGTCTCTTGATTAGATCATTCTCAATCCGTAAGTTTCTGAAATCAGTGCAAAGTTTCCACAGTGCCCTAGAGGCTCCTGTCATGTGTTTTCTTTGAGGGCGTTTCCCGTTCTCAATCCATTTTCTCAGTATAATGAGGTCGGCTGCATTTTTCTGATGTTCAACTAGTTGTTCAACAGATTTCCCTAGTCCAATGGACCAGACATTTTTTTCTTCCGTATTTATTTGGTTCACTTGATCGCAGTCTTTGACTTGGTCTTCTGTCTGTGGAACTCTCGACAGACAGTCTGCGTGAGGGATCTTTTTTCCCGCTCCGTGTTTGATTTCAAAATCAAACTGTCCGAGCTTTTCTATCCATCTGACCAATAATCCGTCTGGTTCCTTAAAACTATGTAACCACTTGAGGGCCCTATGGTCGGTAACAATTAAAAACTTCTGTCCCAGAAGATAATTTCTGAAGTGTTGAGTGAAATAAACTATTGCAAAAAGTTCTCGTTTTGTCGCAGAATAATTTTGTTGACTTTTGCTGAGCGTTTTGCTTGCGTATGCAATAACTCCTTCACCCCATTGTTGTCTTTGTGAAATATTTGCGCCAATGCCAAACAGAGAGGCGTCGGTGGTTAACGTATAGGGATCCGTGTCATTCGGATAACCCATTATTGGTGCTTTCTGTAATGCTTGTCTTAGTTGTTCAACTGTTCGATTCACACTCTTTGCTCCAAGAAAAACGTTCTTTTTTTTAATAGCTTATAAAGCGGCTCTGCTATTTTTCCAAAATCTTGTATGAATCTTCTGTAAAAACCAACTAGTCCTAATATTGCTCTCAATTTTTTTATTATTCGTGGACTTTTCATTTTACTGACTGCCTCTACCTTCTCCGGATCCACTTCTATTTGATACAATATGTCCCAGGAAATGAATTTTTTCCTGAAAAATCTACATTTTGAGCCTTTTATTTTCAATCCAGCGTCTTTAAGTCGTCCAAGTACGAGATCTAGACGATTGAGATGCTCCTCAAAGGATCTACCGAAGATGAATATGTCATCCAGGTATACTAAAGCCACTTCGTAGGAGAGTCCCGACATGATCAATTCCATTAAATTTTGGAAAGCTTCTGGCGCTGACGCCAAACCCATGGGTAGTCTCTTCCATTTGTAGAATCCCATTGGAGTTACAACAGCTGTCACGTTCTGTGACTCTTCATCGAGTGCCATTTGAAAATATCCCGATGTCAAATCGATACTGGAATAGAAACAATTTCGGTCTAGAGAATCAATAACGTCATTTATTCTTGGTAGTGGCCAACTGGTTTTCTCGATTTGTTTATTCAAACCTCTGTAATCCACAACTAGTCTGTAGCTGCCATCTTTCTTCTTCATCAATATTGATGGTGCTGCCCAATACGAATGGGTTGGTTCAATTAATTTTGCATCCTCTAGATCTTTGACAATTTTTTTCCTTGCTTTTCTTTTATCAAAGCTCATACTGCAATAACTTCTTCTGAACGGCTGTGCATCTTTGTTGAGTTTAATCTGGTGTTTAATTTTGTCAAAATATCCTAAGTCATTCGAGTTTCGCGAGAAGACTTGTTGATGTCTCGTGAACAATTTCTCTACTCTCTCCTTCTGCTGGTCATTTAGTTTAGAATCTTCCAAGCTTGCGTGTTTTCTCATTTGAAAAGTTTCCAATGTTTGTGGCTTATTTTGATTTAAGAAAATTTCATTCACAACTAAGTTCTGTTTGTTTTCAAAGTAAGTTCCCACTTTAGTGCTTTTATACACGTTTACTCTTGCGTCCGTTAGATTTAACACTTTTATCAAACTCCAACCATCTTCCATTGATATCATACAGGCGGCTAAAAGCAAACCAGTCTTTAATTCAAAATCTTCATTTACTTCCACTAATCCTTCCACTCCCGGAATTTCATCTCTGTTTTCATCAGCTAATCTAATTTTCATTAGACTTTCAATTTTACTCTTTATATAAGTGTTTTGTTCCGCAATTGCAAAAACTTGAACACCTTGCGTTTTCTCTGTGGTGAGCGGTATTGAAATTTAAAGCGACTGCTATATAGTTTCGCTTCGTGTAAGTTCAATACACATTTATTGGTTTTCAGGAAATCAATTCCCAGCAGAAATTCTATACCTTCGTCTGCCGTTATCACAAACTCCGGATCCACTTCTACGCCTTTATTCGACACAATGTGTCCCAGGAATTGAATTTTTTCCTGAAAAAACCTGCAATTTGAGCCTTTTATTTTCAATCCAGCGTCTTTAAGTCGCCCAAGTACGAGATCTAGGCGATTGAGATGCTCCTCAAAGGATCTACCGAAGATGAATATGTCATCCAGGTATACTAAAGCCACTTCGTAGGAGAGTCCCGACATGATCAATTCCATTAAATTTTGGAAAGCTTCAGGCGCTGACGCCAAACCCATGGGTAGTCTCTTCCATTTGTAGAGTCCCATTGGAGTTACAAAAGCTGTCTCGGTGACTAGGTCCTGGCATTGGAAATCGCCGCCGATCGTTAAACCCACGATCTTGTTGCTGTCCTCTGTCACGTCTGTCGTCACCCCACCGTCCCCGGGAACCGCTTCGCTCCCTAGATTGATTTCGACGGTTTTCTCGCTGTTTGTCATCTTCTGACAATTGTTTCACAAGCTTGGTGACGGCCTCCAATAAATCTTTTGTTTCATCTCTTCTAAATACCGCAACTTTTGGTGTTTGCTCTTCCTCCTCTATATTTGTTACAGCTTCACGATGCAATGCTCTTTCCAAAACTGTTTCAATTTTCATATCCTTGTCGCCGATTTGCTTTCTGAGATCTAACCTCACCTGACTATGGTTGATTCCTTCTAGAAATCCTCTCAGAACGAGATGGTCTCTAATGTCTTGCGACTCCGTTGGGTAAGCTTTCAAAGCCAACTGCTTTAAATCTCCCAGAAAATCTGTCAGTTTTTCTCCTGGTTGCTGTACGCGGCGAGCTAGCCGTCGCCGGAAAACGACCGGTTTTTCGCTGTAGTGTTCTCGAAAAGCTTTAACGCATTCATCATAATTTTCTCGTGTAGCTTGCGGTAGAGTGCGATAGAACTCTATGGCAGATTTTTGTAGCCTGAGTGCAAAGTAATGCGGCCGTTCATCAACTTCGCGAGCCGGGTCTCCTTCAGTTCTTCTCCACTTTTGTAGTTCCGCTAATAGCTCAAAATGCGTCACGTAACTTTCCAAGTCGTTTGAACCGGTAAATGCTTCCGGCAATAGCATTCTAGAGGTTGAGCCCATTGCCATTTTTTTGTTCCCCTACTTGTATCGTGCCCTTTTAAAACTTTATTAAGTTGTTGAAATTAAGAGTTTCTATAAAACAATTATCAAGTAGATCGTCACTGGAAGGTGTTTTCTATTTTTATCTTTGAATTTCTATAGCACTCTCTTTATTTTACTGTTTAAAAACTTTTGTTCATAAAAATCTAACGCTTATTTTAATTTTTACTAATTCATTTATTTTTTATATATTTTTAAGGAAGTTTTAATTTATAGTCTTATAGACGACTGTCCCACCTAATTTTTTTTTATTTTAATATGATTCTGGCTGAATTGCGATTTTCCTTGTTTTATTGATGTTTTTAATATATTTTCTTTTCTATTTACGACAAGGATGATATTAGTTGCTTTAGTTTTCTTTTACTTTACCCTGCTTATTGTTACCTGATCCATTTTTTTCGCTTTATATTCTTTTTTTTTAATGGTAGTTTCAGAAAAAGTCAATATATAACTTTCGGCAACTGTTGCAATTGATTTAACAACGCGATTATCCCGCACTGTTTTTTTCGATGGTTATGCCGCTCGTTTTCTAAAAGTCAAATTAGCGACTAAGGTCAAAAGAAAAAATTTTTTTCTATACTAATAAGAATTACGCAGTGGCGATCAGTTTCAATTACGATCGACAAAAACAAGACAGAACTCTTTAATTCTACTCACTTGGTATGATGCGGTCTTTCCTTACAGGGAAGTTTCTGTCTCCACCAACGAGTAAAAGATAGCACCACGCGAGTAAATTCTCACTTGTTTTCCTGCGACTGATTTCCTGTAACTGATGTCCTCCGCTGTGGCTTCTGCAATTGATTCTCACAAAAATTGGTGGAAATTTTCTGGTAATTGAAGATTTGTTATCCCAAATCTTTGTGTTTGTTTCGAGAATAATTCGATTCTCGGAGTTTTTGGAGTTAAAGTGCTTTTTATTTGCGTCTCCCTACCGACAAATTTGTTAAAGATTTTAAAATGTTAACTTTCCTTTAAATCTCGGTCGCCAGTGTAATATCCGAGCACTGTTTAAGGTTATGGTTTCGGTTGGATGTTATTCTTAAGCACTTTAAACCTCGGAGTTACTGAGGAAAATTTTCCAAGTTTCAGCTTGAATTTAATTGAACAGATGTATATACACAATCAGTTTAATACAAAGTTAGAACTATGGCTTGTAAATATTAGAAGTTTTGTGAAGATGAGAAATGTAAAGCAATTAAAGAGAGGCAGCTCGATTGTTTAAGGTTTAGTTTTGAATATGTTCTTTGGTTTCAGTCCTATCAATGGTTAATTAATCTAAGGTTATTTTTACCCATTTTCGTTAATCTCTATGGGATTTTCTCATAGTTATTTTCTACCGCATGGGTCCCTGTTAGTTAAACTAACAGATAACAGGTTTACCTGCTTGACGAATCCCGTCATGAACAAACATTCCTTGACGTGTCCCGTCAAAGTGAAATTCCATGATGATTCCCATCATTATTTCTCTTTATTGTTAAAATCCGGTTTACTATTAGTAACCATCTCTTTTTGTTCTCCTATTTGTTTGTGAAAATTTCGAATTATGCGTTTAATATGTAATTTATGAGCATGTCATACATTATGGTTCACTATAGTAACATACAACCACCTCAAGTTATATCAAAATAAGTTCCTTCAGCAAATATTGACTAATCTTATTTAGTTATATATCAAAGGATTACTTTAATATGTTTGTTAATTTTCTATCAACTGCAGTGGAAAACCATGCACCCCTTTAAAAGGTTTCTTGAGAGAAAAGAACTCAAAAACTGTTTGAAGGAAATGTGGTTTGACAAGGAATTCAGATAAGGAATAAATGCAGTTTGCCTCGTAACAGTTTCAAATTGAAATGATTGCCAAAAAATGAGCACTATACAGTAAGCTTTAAAAAAAAGGCCAACATCTTGGAAGATAAACAAGAGAATTTCTTCTCTGGAACTGTTTCTTAGTACTGCTAAAGGTCTCTGGAATTTTATCACTAATGTTAGGTGGACAAATAAGCAAGCTTTATATATAATTGCAGTATCACAGTGAATGTGTGATATGATTGTTCACTCCAAAACTGCAGAAAATTTTATATTTGCACTCTCAAACCTCAGACAGCATTTTCGTAAGAAAAATAAAGGAACATCATTTCTCAATGTTGGCAATAAATCATTTGATTTTTGGCTAATATCAGGAAAAGATAGTTTAGAGATCACCAGAGACCTAGATTCCGACAAACTCACTGGTTTTTGTAAAGTACTCGCTTTGGGTATCATTAATGTTGAACAAATTTCAGCCCCCACCTGATCAAAACAAACTGTCCAAAATAATGAAAGATAAACAAGAGAATTTCTTCTCTGGAACTGTTTCTTAGTACTGCCAAAGATCACTGGAATTTATCACTAATGTTAGGGGGACAAATAAGCAAGCTTTATATATAAATGCAGTATCACAGTGAATGTGTGATATGATTGTTAACTCCAAAACTGCAGAAAAATTTGAATTTTGCACTCTCAAACCTAAGACAGAATTTTCGTAAGAAAAATGAAGGAACATCATTTCTCAATGTTGGCGATAAATCATTTGATTTTTGGCTAATATCAGGAAAAGATAGTTTAGAGATCACCAGAGAGCTAGATTCCGACAAACTCACTGGTTTTTGTAAAGTACTCGCTTTGGGTATCATTAATGTTGAACAAATTTCAGCCCCCACCTGATCAAAACAAACTGTCCAAAATAATGAAAGATAAACAAGAGAATTTCTTCTCTGGAACTGTTTCTTAGTACTGCTAAAGGTCACTGGAATTTATCACTAATGTTAGGGGGACAAATGAGCTAGTTTTATATATAAATGCAGTATCACAGTCAATGTGTGATATGATTGTTAACGCAAAAACTGCAGGAAACTTTAATTTTGTACTCTCAAACCTAAGACAGCAATTTGGTAAGAAAAGTAAAGGAAAATAATTTCTCAATGTTGGCGGTAAATCATTTGATTTTTGGCCAATATCATTAAAAGGTTATTTAGAAATAGTCAGAGCTAAATTCCTACAAACTCAGTGGTTTTGTAAAGTACTCGTTTGGGCTATCATTAAGGTTGAACAAACTTCAGCCCCCATCTGATCAAAACAATCTGTCCAAAATAATGAAAGATAAACAAGAGAATTTCTTCTCTGGAACTGTTTCGTAGTACTGCTAAAGATCACTGGAATTTATCACTAATGTTAGGGGAACAAATAAGCAAGCTTTATATATAAATGCAGTATCACAGTGAATGTGTGATATGATTTTTAACTCCAAAACTGCAGAAAAATTTGAATTCTGCAGTCTCAAACCTAAGACAGCATTTTCGTAAGAAAAATGAAGGAACATCATTTCTCAATGTTGGCGATAAATCATTTGATTTTTGGCTAATATCAGGAACAGATTGTATAGAGATCACCAGAGAGCTAGATTCCGACATACTCACTGGTTTTTGTAAAGTACTCGCTTTGGCTATCATTGATGGTGAACAAATTTCAGCCCCAATTCACTATTGTATGTCCTAGTAACTGTGTTTTTCCCATATCAACGTGCTATTTCGACAATTACTTTGTTTTCTAATCTATTAGAAACAAGCCTGCACAGAAAAATTACAAGTCATTTTGAGAGTAGGAAATTAAAATCGTTGCTTCAAATTGGATTTTGACTTATGGTATCAGCGCAAGGTGCTATTTTGATTTTCATTGAGCCATTCCAACTTGAAATAATGGTAATCTTGTTCATGCCGTTTTCCTCGATTTATCTAAATTTTTTGACTCGCCATGACACTTAATCTTTTTGAAAAATTAGAATTGCTAAATGTTTCAAATCCTGAATTACAGATCATAAAGGGTCATAAAATGTCTTCCGAATAGCATACAACAAGTTTGTATTAATGAAGTTGTGTCAAAATGGATTGAGATAAAGCAAGGTCTTCCAAAGCCTCATATTTCAAATGACCTGTGACCAGTTATACTTTAATAAAAACTACTTGTGTTTCTACAAAAATAAAATAATTTTACACTTATTCTGTTTTTAGCAACAGTATCTCAAGACCATAATATATTGTTCTCTTTCTCTCTCAGTATCGTAGAAAATAAAATTAAAGAAATCTTCTAGTGGCTAGAATTTGCCTCAAATTGTTGTTTTTGTTGTAGAGATTTAAGAGCCACAGCTGTGGGGATATAGTCTTCATTATTCAAAACAATGTCCATTTTTTTCTGGAGATGTTGCGATTACAAAAAATGCGCAACGTGCTGCTATTGTTTTCAGAAAACCATCCATTGACAAACGTCAACATCTTTCATTACTATTAATTCTTTTTTTTCTATCTATTTCCTAAAAACCTTTTCTTAATTTCATATTTTCAACCACTAAAAAATTGTAATTAATATCAAATCCGGATAGGGAACTTGTATATGACATTGCATCTCTCTAGAAAGAAAAATGTGACTTTTTAAAAGAACAATACAAAAATATGTTTCTTTAAAAGATCAATGTGCCTCCAAAAAGAACACTGCGCTTCTTGAAAAATTGTACCCGAGCATCGGCTTAAATTTAGAAAGCGCATTGCAACAACCTTTACATCGTGTAAGGTATATAATTTATTCTAACGGGTTTTGTTTTTCAGGCTGATCTAAAATTAATGATCCCGTCATAAGATAGTTGAATCAATTCGAGTTCTTTTCGTTGTGGAGCTGTAGGCCCAAAAGGTTCGGCAATTGTTTTGTCCGTGATGAATATTTATTCATTCTGTCGCTTTATAGGTTGTTGCATAGGTATCTGCATTTCATCTTCTGTTACCACATGTATTTCAAATCAGCCAACAAAAAATTTTCGCAGTTCTGAATATCTTTGGATATACTTTTGACAAGTTTAATTTTTGTGCGTCAAATATCATTGAGTTGAGAAAAGAGATTGTGCCAGTTATGACTGTCCTTTTCAAAGTGTCACTTTGCGTAAAACGATTTCTCTGCATAGCCTTTAAAATTGGATGGGAAGTTTTATCTAATTTATTAATTTTGCTTTAGTTATCAGGATTTTGTGACATCTGGATTTGTAATTCCTCAAAGAACTGTTGTCTCGCTTGAGCAATTGTCGCAAAATGCGGTAAATTATCAACGCCCAAATTTTTTGACAGAAGTCAATTTAAAGGTTTAGTCAGTTTACTATCCAGTTTCTGAAGTGATGAGTTAGGGCATACAAACATGTCTAATTTAATTTAAAGAAAGTTGGTTTCCAGTTTAGTCCCACATTGAAATTCAAAAACACGGAATTAGCATTCTGTCATAGTGTTTTTTCAATGAAATATACTTTACTTTTTGGCTTAGAGACATTTCAAGAATCGATGAAGCTGATATTATTAATCAATCCCCGTTCCCCAAATTTCTTGATATTTTATTTTAATGGCAAGTTTTTGAATTTGATCATATATATATTTAGAGGAGATTGTTTTTTTTAACGATTGTTAACAACAAAACTGCAGAAAAATTTAATTTTGCAGTCTCAAATCTAAGACAGCATTCTGGTTAGAAAAATGAAGGAACATCATTTCTCAATGTTGGCGATAAATCATTTGATTTTTGGCTAATATCAGGAAAAGATTGTTTAGAGATCATCAGAAAGCTAGATTCCGACAAACTCACTGGTTTTTGTAAAGTAGTCCCTTTGGCTATCCTTGATGGTGAACAAATTTCAGCCCACAATTGACTATAAAGCGATGCCTTAGTAACTGTGTTTTTCCAATAACAACGTGTTATTTTGACAATTACTTTGTCTTCTAATCTATTAGGAATAATTTTGCACAGAAAAATTACAAGTCATTTTGAGATTAGGAAATTAAAATCGTCGCTTCAAATTGGATTCATGGAATGTAGCTTCCAATACTCATGTCTATTTACATGTGATATAAGTGCATTAACTCAAAAGGAAGGGGTTTCAGCTATGCACTTTGTGCCCTCCAAATTGGTTCGAAAAATCGTAATGAACTAAACCTGGTTGAGTAATCAAAATACGACTCATTGTGGGTTGAAAGTTGATGCAACTTTAAAAACAACTGCAGCTTGAAAATTCTTTGAATATAATATACAACCACCTCAAATTATATCAAAATAAGCTCCTTCAGCAAATATTGACTAATCTTATTTAGTTATATATCACAGGATTATTTCAATATGTTTGTTAATTTTCTATCAAATGCAGTGAAAAACCATGCACCCCATAAAAAGGTTTCGAGAGAGAAAAGAACTCAAAATTTGTTTGAAGGAAATGTGGTTTGACAAGGAATTCAGACAAGGAAGAAATAGAGTTTACCTCGTAGGAAAAAGCGTACGAGAGTTTCAAATTGAAATGATTGCCAAAAAAATGAGCACTATTCAGTAAGCTTTATAAAAAACGTCCAACATCTTGGAAGATAAACAAGAGAATTTCTTCTCTGGAACTTTTTCTTAGTGCTGCTAAAGGTCACTGGAGTTTTATCACTAATGTTAGGGGGACAAATAAGCAAGTTTTATAAATAAATGCAGTATCACAGTCAATGTGTGATATGATTGTTAACGCCAAAACAGCAGGAAACTTTAATTTTGTACTCTCAAACCTAAGACAGCAATTTGGTAAGAAAAGTAAAGGAAAATAATTTCTCAATGTTGGCGGTAAATCATTTGATTTTTGGCCAATATCATTAAAAGATCGTTTAGAAAGAGTCAGAGAGCTAAATTCCTACAAACTCAGTGGTTTTGTAAAGTACTCGCTGGGGCTATCATTAATGTTGAACAAATTTCAGCCCCCACCTGACCAAAACAAACTGTCCAAAATAATGAAAGATAAACAAGAGAATTTCTTCTCTGGAACTGTTTCTTAGTACTGCTAAAGGTCTCTGGAATTTTATCACTAATGTTAGGTGGACAAATAAGCAAGCTTTATATATATAATTGCAGTATCACATTGAATGCGTGATATGATTGTTAACTCTAAAACTGCAGATAATTTTAATTTTGCACTCTCAAACCTCAGACAGCATTTTCGTAAGAAAAATGAAGGAACATCATTTCTCAATGTTGGCGATAAATCATTTGATTTTTGGCTAATATCAGGAAAAGATAGTTTAGAGATCACCAGAGAGCTAGATTCCGACAAACTCACTGGTTTTTGTAAAGTACTCGCTTTGGGTATCATTGATGGTGAACAAGATTCAGCCCCAATTGACTATAAAGTAATGTCTTAGTAACTGTGTTTTTCCCATAACAACGTGTTATTTCGACAATTACTTTGTTTTCTAATCTATTAGAAATAAGCTTGCACAGAAAAATTACAAGTGTTTTTGAGAGTAGGAAATTAAAATCGTTGCTTCAAATTGGATTTTGACGTATGGTATCAGAACAAGGTGCTATTTTTTTTTCATTGAGCCAGTCCAATTTGAAATTGATAATGGTAATCTTGTTCATGCCGTTTTCCTCGATTTATCTAAATTTTTTTACTCACCATGACACTAAATCTTTTTGAAAAAGTTACAATTGCTAAATGTTTCAACTCCTGAATTACAGATCATAAAGGGTCATAACTTGTCTTCCGAATCACATACAACAAGTTTGTAATAATGAAGTTGTGTCAAAATGGATTGAGCTAAAGCAAAGTGTTCCAAAGCCTTATATTTCAAATGACCTGTGACCAGTTAGACTTTAATAAAAATACTTGTGTTTCTACAGAAAAAAAAATATTTTTCCGCTTGTTGTGTTTTTATTTAGCAACAGTATCTCCATACCATAATATATTGTTCTCTCTCTCTCTCAGTATCGTAGTAAATAAAAGTACAGAAACTTACTAGTGGCTAGAATTTGCCTCAATTTGATGTTTCTGTTGTAGAGATTTAAGAGCCTCAGCGGTGATGATATAGTCTTCATGGCGTTAATTTAAAAAATGTCCAATTTTTTCTAGAGATGTTGCGATTACAAAAAATGTGCAACGTGCTGCTATTGTTTTCAGAAAACCATCCATTGAAAAACGTTCACATCTTCCATTACTATTAATTTGTACTTTTCTATCTATTTCGAATGCAGTTTCTGAGCAGATTTCCTCTGATTGTCTCAATAGAATAAACAATTTTTTGGACCTTTATTCTACTCTTCTGTCTCATCCAACTATTTAATGCAACTTCATTTTTCAAATTTCTTAGTAAGTCAATCGACAAAACCAATCACAAACCATTTCATAAATTTTATGTTTTCAACCACTAGAAAAGTGTAATTCATATCTACTCTGGATAAGGTTATTTTATATGACATTGCCCCTTTATAGAAAGAACATTGTGACTTTTTAAAAGAACACTCAACAATATGTTTCCTTAAAAGATCAATGTGCCTCTCAAAAGAGAGGCGGGTTAATTTTAGAAAGCGCATTGCAACAACCTTTACATCATGTTTGCTATATAATTTATTCTAAAGGGTTTTGTGTTTTAGGCTGATTTAAGATTAATGATCCCGTCCTAAGACAGTTGAATCATTTGGAGTTTTTTTTTGTTGTGGAGCTGTAAGCCCAAAACGTTTGGCAATTGTTTGTCAGTGATGAGTATATGTTCCGACACAAGTCGCTTTCCAGGTTGTAGCATAGGTATCTGCATTTCATCTTCTGTTACCACATCTATTCCAAATCAGCCAACAACAAATTTTCGCGGTTTTGGATATCGTTGGATATACTTTTGACAAGTTTAATTTTTGTGTGCATCAAATAACATTCAGTTGAGAAAAGATATTGTACCAGTTATGACTGTCATTTTCAAAGTGTCACTCTGCGTAAAACGATTCCGTTAGCTAGTTGGAATACTCTGCATAGCCTTTAAAATTGGATTGGCAATTTTATCTGATTTATTAATTTTGCTTTGGTTATCAGGATTTTTTGACATCTGGATTTGTAATTCCTCAAAGAACTGTTGTCTCGCTTGAGCAATTGTCGCAAAATGCTGAAAATTATCAACGCCCGAAATTTTTGACGGAAATTGTTCTAAAGGTTTAGTCAGTTTACTATCCAGTTTCTGAAGTGATCAGTTACGGCATACAAACATGTCTGCTTAAATTTGTAGAAAGGTGGTTTACAGTTTTGTCCCACAAAATCAAAAACACGGAATTAGCATTCTTTCATAGAGCTTCTTCAATGAAAAATGATTTACTTTTTGGCTTAGAGACGCTTCAAGCTTCAATGAAACTGATATTATTTATCGTTCCTCATTCCCCAATTTTCTCGATGTTTATTCTAATGGCAATTTTTTGAGTTTGATCTCATATATATATAGATTAGATTTTTTATTGTTAATCAATAGTGGCCCGAGCTAATGTTGAGCTGTTTCTAGAGCGGAACCTTTAATACACACGGAGAACTACCCAAAATGACACATCTATTGGTTTCATCTTGTGAAAAAAAAACCTTTTTTTGTAGAGGAAACTGCTATAAAACCGTATTCAATGACATATTGTGATGGATGACGGTCATGAGGCATGAGTGTAAATATTGCTTTATGCAAATTTAAAGCAGTTGCTGCAATGAAAATAGGAATAGCTAATGTGAAGTACATCCCATTATCAACAATATCTACCTTTCTTTGTTTTTTTGTTTTGTAATAGGTTAAAACTTGTGTTGTTGGTGTAGCCAATGAAAGACTTTGGTTTGTGTCTGATTGTCGACGGTTTACATCTCAAAAAGATTCCTCAAAATCAGATCTCGTGAAGAGTGCAATAGGAACCAATTTGTTCATCATAATCATCACTAAGCTCAAGATTGTTAGCTTATAGCTCTAAATTGCAACACAATACGTCTTAAATTTTTTAGCAGAGCCAAGACAGATCCCAAAAGACTAGTCTGAACTTGAGGCATTTGGTCCTTTGCGTAGAACATTGATTAGCACAGCATCAATGCTCTTCTTTTATTCTGGATAAAAGCAACTGCTTTCATCAACATCATTAATTTTTCTGCGTCTAAATAAAAAGTTTTTGCAGTGAAATTACATTTTCAGGTTGATCAGTGACAAGATATGTTTTTAAGCTCTTTGTTTATAAATTCCAGCTTCCGGTGATTGTTTAATTCAATCTATGATAAATTCAATTCGATGTCTGCAGAAGCTCAACTGGATCGCCAAAGCTCCAAAGAAGCTGTTCAGCAATCAAAATACAACTCATTGTGGGTTGAAAATTGGTGAAATTTTTCAAACAACTGCAGATTTAAAATGCTT
Source organism: Convolutriloba macropyga (assembly GCF_964194025.1). NCBI lineage: Eukaryota > Metazoa > Xenacoelomorpha > Acoela > Convolutidae > Convolutriloba > Convolutriloba macropyga. The sequence goes on along the minus strand of NC_134477.1, from coordinate 58,937,441 downwards.
TTGAATATAACATACATCCACCTCAAGTTATATCAGAATTAGTTACCTCAGCAACTATTGACTAATCTTATTTAGTTAAATATAATCTGATTAGTTTAATATGGTTGTTTATCTTCTATCAAGTGCAGTAGAAAAGCATGTCATGCACGTCATAAAATAGTAATTGATCACTGAAAGAAAATTGATCACTATACAGTAAGCTTCAAAAAAAACTTTTTAATATGTTGAAAGATAAGCAGAATCTCTCTTGGATTGTTTCTTCTACATAGTACTGCTAAAGATCAATGGAGTTTTGTCAGTAGTGTTGTGGGGGATAAATAGGCAAGCATTAAATATAAATGCAGTATAACAGTCATTGTGTGATATGATTGTTGATGCCAAAACTGCAGAAAATTTTTATTTTGTACTCTCAAACCTAACACAGCATTTAGGTAAGAAAACAGAAAAAAAACATCATTTCTCACTATTGGCGATAAATCATTTGATTTTTGGCCTATATCAACAAAAAGATTGTTTAAAAACAGTCAGATAGCTATATTCCAACAAACCAACTGTTCCTCGTAAAGTACTCGTTTGTGCTATTATTGATGGTGACCAAATTCCAGATTATAAATCAATGTCTTAGTAAATGGGTTTTTCTTACAATGGTCAAAAGAGCTATCATAACAGCAATCTATAAGAAAGATTACTTCAACGACCCTGTAAACTATCGTTCTATCTGGATAATTACTTCGTTTTCTAATCTACTAGAAAAAAGCTTGCACAGAAAAATTAAAAATTATATTGAGAGTTGGAAAGTAAAATCCATGATTCAATTTGGAATTAAACGTATGATATCTGCACAAGGTCTATTTCATTTTTCATTGAGTCAGTCCAAAATTGATTGAAATTGATAATTGTAATCTTGTTCATGCCGTTTTGCTCAACTTTTAGAAAATTTTTGACACACTATGACACTAAATCTATTTGGAAAAGTTACAATCGCTAAACGTTTCAACTTCTGCATTACAGGTCATAAATAGTCATAAATTGTCTTCTTACGAATCGAGTGCAACAAATTTGAGTCATTGAAGTTGTTTCAATATCAATTGACCTAAAGCAAGGTGTTTCAAAGCCTTCCACTTCAAAAAGACTGTGACCAGTCAGATTACATAAAAAACTATTTTTGTTTCTATATAAAAAATATACACTTATTGTGTTTTTAGCGACAGTATCTCTATACATAATATATTGTTCGCTCTCTTGCTCAGCAGCAAAAAAACTAAAATTACAGAAATTTACTAGGCGCTAGAATTTGCATGAAATTGTTGTTTTTGTTGTAGAGATTTCAGAGTCACAGTTGTGGGACATAGTCTTCGTGGTCACATTCAAAACAGTGTCCAGTTGTTTCCGAAGCTCTTTCGATTACAAAGAAATGTGCAACGTGCGGCAATTATTTTCAGAAAATCATTCATTTATAAGTTTCCGCATCTTCCAGTACTATTAATTCGGTCTTTTATGTCTATTTCGAATACAGGATCGCAGCAGATTCAGCAGATTCAGCCAAAAACAACTCTTTGGACTTTTTTTCTGTTCTTCTGTCTCATCCAACTATTTCATGGATATTCATTCTTCAATTTTCTTAGTAAGTCAATCTATAAAACCAATCAAAAACCATTTCTTTTTTTCATGTTTTCAACCACTAGAAAAGTGTAATTCATATCAAGTCTGGATAGGGAACTTGTATATGACTTTGTACCTCTATAGAAAGAACAATGTGACTTTTTAAAAGAACACTACAACAATATGTTTCTTTAAAAGATCAATGTGCCTCTAAAAAAAACACTCCGCCTCTTGAAAATTTTTACGAGAGTGTTGCGTTAATATTAGAAAGCGCATTGCAGCATTCCTTATATCATCTGAGCTATATAATTTTTTCAATGAGACTGGTTTTTTAAGGCTGATTTTAGATCAATGACCAATTGCTTGCAAAATAGGCTAAAATATTTTCAATGTGTCACTTCGTATGATGGTTGAATCATTTGAAGTTCTCTTCGTTGCGGAGCTGTAGGCCCAAAAGGTTTAGCAATTGTTTGTTCGTGATGAATTTTTATTCATTCTGTCGCTTTATAGGTTGTAGCATAGGTATCTGCATTTCATCTTCTGTTACCAAATATATTCCAAATCAGCCAACAACAAATTTTCGCATTTTTGAATATCGTTGGATATAATTTTGACAAGTTTAATTTTTGAGTGCGTCAAATATCATTTAATGGAGAAGAAATATTGTGCCAGTTATGACTGTTATTTTCAAAGTGTCGTTTTGCGTAAAATGATTTCTTCAGCTAGGTCGAATACTCTGCATAGCCTTCAAAACTGGTTGGGCAATTTTATCGAAAATATTAATGATGGTTTTGTTATCAGGATTTTTTGATATCTGGATTTGTAATTCCTCTAAGAACTGTTGTCTCGCTTGAGCAATGGTCGCAAAATGCGGTAAATTATCAAAGGCCGGATTTTTTACAGAATTTGTTTTAGATGTTCAGTCAGTTTACTAGCTGGTTTTTGAAGCAAGGAGTTACGGCGTAAAATATAATGCGTGCTATAATTTTTAAAAACGTCTTTTTCAGTTTTGACCCACATTGAAATTCAACCACACAGACTTGGCATTCTGTCAAAAATGTTTTTTTTTCAATGCATTTGTATATATATATATATATATATATATATATATATATATATATATATATATATATATATATATATAGCAGTTTGTTGGTTGTTGATCAAAAGTGATCCAAACTAATTTTGAGCTGTTCGATAGAAACAATTTGTGGACACGGAAATGCTACCAAATCGACACATCTGTTGATTTGATCGTGTGAAAAAAAGGATATTTTTTAAGTAGAGGAAACTGCTAAGAAAAATCGAATTCAATGAAATATTGTGAGGCACGACCGTCATTAGGCATGAGTATAGGCACTGCTTTAAGCAAATTTAAATCAGTCGCTGCAATGACACTAGAAATAGCTAATGTGAAGTACAACCCATTATCAACAATGTCTGCATTTCTTTGTTCTTTGTTTTGTAGTAGATTAAAACTTGTGTTGTTGGTGTAGCCAATGAAAGACGTTGGTTTGTGTCTGATTGCCAAAAATTTATATCTAAAAAAGTTTCCTCAAAATGAGATCTTGGGAAGAGTGCCATAGGAATCAATTTCTTCACCATAATCATTACTGAGCTAAAGATTGTTAGCTTGTAGCTGTAAATTGCAACACAATAGATCTCTTTTTTTAGCAGAACCGAGAAAGGTCCCAGAAGACTCGCCTGTTTGAAGCATTGGGCTCCTTGCTTAGAACAATTATGATCATCCGTCAATGCTCTTCGATTATTCTGAACAAAACCAACTGCCTTCATCGACACCATTGAGAAGTTTTTCTGCGTCTGAATAATTTGTTTTTGCACTGAAATTACATCTTCAGGTTGGTCATTCACTAGATACGTTTTTGAGTTGACTTTGACTGTAATTTCTAGCCTCCCGTGATTGTTTATTTCAATCTATGATGAAATCAAGTCGATGTCTGGAGAAGTTCGACTCGACCCCCCAAAGCTCCAAAGATGCTGCCGGCGGAGCACGCTGTTCTGCTTCCGAAGTAACTTCTGGTTATGCGCACAAAGCAATTGGGCCGGCTGTTCGTTTTGTCGGTTCGTCAAATTCTATTTTGTTTCTTGCCTTTCTGTTCCGAAGGCTCTCCGAATCTCGTTTTTTTTAAGATTGAATAACTAGTTGAACTGATTTGAATTTGTGTTCTCTGTGATGAAGAGTATAATAACATTAATATGGATCTATGACCATATTTAACCATCAATATTATCGTAACCAATTTCATCAGATATTACTTAGGTTTTTATAGATAACTTACTTATTTTATAGATATTGCTTTTACTTAGGGACTTCCTCCATGTTTCACCATTGCTAATAATACAACCAAAACAATGACCTTCATCATATATTCGTGAAATTTTACATTAATGATTTAGAATATCAAGTGCGCTCGTAATCTTAAATCCGTGATTAAAAAAATATACAATATATATAAAATATGCAGCACAATGAGACTCATCTTATTCTTGTATTCCTTCATCAAATCCTAGTTTATAATGTTGTTGTGAAAATATTGGGGGTGTTTCTACTCAAAAACTATTAAAGTTATAGGTCTTAGTGGCCTCTCTTTCGATAACCAAAACCCAATGAGTACCAACAGTTGGGTGTATATTGATAAGAAAAATATAATTTGTATCCCTGACAATTTTTGGCGTCAGATCCCGCAAGACTAAATCAATTGGAATTAAACATATATCCTCTATTTCAATATTACTCATATGTTTATTTTCAACGTTATATTTATCAATAAATTCTCTAAAGGTTAGGATAATCTTTTTAATTAGAATAATTGTTTTTATGTTATTATTTTAGATATAAAAACGGAAAAAGGAAGAGCTATTCTGATTGCTGTAAAAAATTTTATTTGATATATCATATATGAATCGATACCAAGTAAATATGCAAAACTTGATGAGAGATTTGCAGGATAAGAAGATAGAAGTTTAATAAAATTAAATTATGAAAAATTGCCACTACACAATATTGTTTATGATGGTTCGGGTACTGATAAAACCTATTTTGTAAAACCATATTCACAATTATATGAATATGAACTGCCGAAAAAGATAGGACCAAAAATGTAGTATGTAAAGATGAAATTGATTGGGTAGATCCTAAAACTGGCCCCGTTCAAGAAGTATATACTATGCGCCGCATTGACAAGATCACTTAAATGAATATGTCTGAATTCTGGAATTGTGTAATTGTTATTAATGATATGGGGATAAACTAAATTAAAAATATACCGTTTTATTTCACAAAGGTTAGACAATGTAATGTTCAAGTAATAGAAACGTGTCGTCAATCAGCTCAAATAGATAATAAGTCAACCGAAAATACCGATAGTACCATATAACAACTTCTAATGGGTCTAATAAGTTGAAAAATTTCAAAACGTGAACATAATTTCCGTAAAACATTTGATGATTTAAGCACCAACTATTACAATTGTTAATATGGAATGAGAGAAGAGCTTTGTTTGGGTATAATTAATTTTAATATAAAAAATAAATCTTTTACTTTTTTTTGACAAAGATAGAACTTTATTATACATCTCATTTATTGAGTCAATGGATATAGAAGCTTCTGGTTTACGAGATGGCTTAACAAATAATGAAATAAAAATGTAAGAGAATATCGAAAACTAACAATGAAAGATAGTGTAGAGAGAAATATTATTTCAAAGATAGTTATATGTTCTGCTTTAATAAGCATCATACGTTTAAAAACATTAAAAAACAAGAGGACGTTTTGAAAAAGGATTTATTTAAAGCCAAATGGATGAGCTGGTTATTAAATGCCAGTGGAATTATTGGTACGGGTCCTATGACTTAAAATTGTACATCTCCAGATATTACGACAAAAATGGTTGCTTGTCTAGTGGTGCGAATACTATATCAAATAGAGCAAATTCAATGATTAACTGTAGATCTTTTGGTTATAAAAATTATAACGATAAAGATCCACAGGATGGTAATTTTGTCGATCAGAGAATAGACTTTGTCTGTGATCAGCAAGGCAGCTTCACCGAAGGTAAAACATGTTCGAAGATCAATCCCAGAACCAGCTTCGCCGATGGTGAAAATTGGTCGAGGGCCGATCAGCAAGTCTGCTTGGCAGATAGCATTAGTTTTAAAAGTAGAGCTAAAACTAAATATAATTCTAGTTATAATGATAAGGCTATATAAAGCAAAGGCCAAGCGAACATCTAAGTGATCATTTAACAGAAACTAAAATCAGCAAACTGCGTGATGAATATATATAAACAAAAAAGCAAAAGCTTTAAATAAAAAAGGAAAGGAAGCTATAATTAAGGAATGTGATATTAATGATGGATTTCGTGATTAACTTCTTCCATAAATTATGGATAATGGGGCATAAAAAGGAGAAAAACTTTTAGATAGACGATATTTAGCTATTAACTTGAATGTGGTAGGTAAAAAATATTTAAGTAAATGTTTGAATTCTGAAAATCATGCTTCGGAACTAATTGAATTCTTAGCGCGATATAAAGAATGGATTATAAGTGTTTAGAGTGCAACTTTATATGTGGGGTTATTTCTATTTCTTTAGTCACTATAATATAAAACATAGGTATAAATTATGTAGCTGCAAATGAGGATAAAAATTACTCAGTGGTGTTTGTGTTAAAATTAGATGTTATATTAATAACGTTAATATTAATCAGGGAACCTGCTTTGTTTACTCGCAGAGCGAATGGTCGGAGACCTGTCACGAGCAGAGCTAGTTCGCGGCTGTTAAAACTAATCTGTGGGCTTGCTTCGCCATTAGTTCCCCAACATGGACGAAGTCCCGTAATGCAGATGTTGTTGTTAATCAAGTTAATGAAGTTAATCAAGTTAATGATGTTAATCAATCTTATAAAACTAAAAAATTAAACTAATAATTCTATTGTTACAAAGATTACAGTTTTTTGATAAAAAATACAAGTACACATAAACAACGGTTAGCAGAAAATTTTGTTGCATATGTTTTTTCCCTTTTTTCTAGAGGCAATATTACAATTCTTGTTAAAAAATGAGAGCTATAATTGTGAGCAAAGTAATAAAGTTTTATAGAAATTTATGGGAAATGGTATTAATATCACACGAATATTAGCAGCAGATAGATTTTATTACAAAACGATAAATAAGTAAACTATTTTAGTAAACTATTTTATTAAACTATTTTGGTTAGCCAGTGTTTAGGTATACAGTAAACTAATTTTTTTAGATAAAGTAAACTAATTTACTAAGGGGCAAAAATAATATTTTCCAATTAGTGTGAAAAAATTGCCCTGTGCGTCACAGTGAGGGTTATAAAACGTAATTTTAAGACGTAGGAGTCTAAAACGTAATTTTAACCATTAGCCGAGTTAAAACTATAAAGCAAGCTAGAGACAGGGCTTTTACTGCGAAGCATCTAAAAATAAAATAAAGACGTTAATTGAAAATTTGAAAGTTTTTATAATTCTAAAGAGAGGATAGGTAGTGACCGAACATAAATTTTTAAATTCTAGTCTAATTCGAGTACTCGAATTACTGTAAAATGAAAACTTTGATAAAAACCTAATTCTGCGCACAGGGCACTTTTTTTACACTACTTATTTTTTAAAACATTTTTTGTGTTTATGACTGTATGTTATGCTTTTATGAATTTTTAAAGATTATGACAACCTCGATTTGCTTTCCACATTCATCTGATTGTAAATTGCCTATGTTCCAATATTCTTTTGAACTAGTGATCCTTCAATGACAGTGATATTGTTCAGTTTAGGTTTCGGTCCGGGGAAATTTCGAGAGGGAATATCTTCAACCCAATCTAGCTTCTTTGTGAATCAATTACAGGCGGATCCTAGACTCTGTGGGGTGTAACTATATCTTCATTTTTGGGGTGACTAGTCTTTATTTGGCTGGAACTCTTGGTTCTGATCAGAAAATCCAGAAAATGCGAAAGTTTCTGATAAGACCGTACAGACTCTGGAAGGAGCTCAGACAATCCAGACCATACCACAAATTTATCCAGACTCTAGACCACGCTCCGATCAGACTATCCAGACTCTGGGCGGGGCTCTGATCAGACTGTCCAGACCGTAAGTAGTGCCCTGATCTGACGATGCAGACTCTAGATGAGGTCCTGATCAGACTATCCAGACCGTAGACAGTGATGTGAGATTCTGTGGAGTGGTCGTTCTTTACCCCCCTTGCAAGAATCAAGTCGCTCTGATTAGGGCTAGCTTGGGTTGCGCACCTCATCCTGGGAAACAATTTGTTGAAAATTCCTTTGGCACAAAAGATTTACGCTCATAAAAATTGTGGATGGTCACCATTAGCTTAGCAGGAGACCCGATGATTTATTTCCAGAACTATGCTAGTTTAAATCAAGTGACCGACTAAAAACGAATGTTAAAAGAAAGTCCTGCCCCTAAAATAGTAGTTGGTCAACTCATTGGCAGCAGTTCAATTCTCATTTATATGTATTTGTTCTTGCAGCTATCAAAACCCAAATCGCATCATACAGCAGTAAAGAAACTTTCAGAGGAATGAGAAGAGACTGAGCAAGTAAGCCAACCCAAAACTTTTTTGTTGCCCACCAAGTATTTAATTCAAATCCATATTACACCCCTAAGTTCAAAATCAATTGAAACGGCAGTTGAGTAGGCGGTCGAAAAACCCATGGAAGTCAGGGTCAGCCAGGCTTTGATGCCAAAGACTGCAGACGGGTTTTTACACGATACAAAGGAAATTCAGCCAGAATTGAGAAGTTTTTATCTAAAAATTGCAATCAAGTTATCGATCAAAAGAATTCCTTGTGAGCTTCCCACACAACACATATCATCTCGTTGCTCTCGAAGAGAACCCTGATGCTCTGTTAAAACTTTAGCCTAATGACTCGGAATTGTATCATGAAGCGAAATGAAAATGGCTTGCTTTTTCTTGGAGGCAATAGTGAGCTCAGCTTGAGACAAAAGTGTCCAATTTAAGATTCTACTCGTCCAATGCGGCCTGCTCTTGAAAACCCCAACAAGAAACAGTACCTGTACTGGACGACAAAAATGCGTTCAAATGCCTAAATGGACAATAGGTTTTTAATAAAAGAGAAACAATTTGATCTGTTTTGGACTCAAACAAACAACCCCATTCAAACTGCCAATATCCTGCAATTGTAAGCAATAGACAAATCACCAAGAAGACATCCATGCTCCACAAAGAGAGAACCCATTGACGAGTTAAAGTAAGATGACGCAAGTTTGCCATTCGTTTTGACCCCATGAGCAATTCGAAAGTAACGCAAAGTGGCTTTAAGTCAACGGCAGTGCTTTAGGAGTGTTGGAGATCCTACTGAAATAGTTCATTGGTACATTTGACTGTGATAAGATCCTCGGTTATCTAATTAATTCGTAGATAATATTATCGACTGCGAAAGACCACGCGAAATCAAGAGCCCGTGACATTTTCAGAGGGGCTGACGTCGACATTGTAAAGGGTTGCTGTCTTTCGATATGATTCCTTGCCAAAAAAGAATAGCCTGAATCCTTCCCAGCAGCATTTCAAAATTTTAAAAATTTAATTAAAATTTGGAAAGCCTGCATGCAAATAGCTGAAGAACGCCAACTCTAATTTAACTAGATGTTTCTCGCACGGACGTCTTCTACTACTCATAGCGTTCAATTAGTTGCAGAGAAAAGTATTCATAACTTTTTCCCGCTCTCGTTCTTCTTCACCGTTACCAATTGTCCGCCAGTCGTATTCGCTACCAACCTGGCAGTTGGGACTCAACACCAGGGAGCCACTGGAATACGCAATAGGATCTACTACGATGCAGCGCGTCATGCTGACAAGATTTTCGGGATTAGAAACCTCACAAAATTTTTCAATTTACAGGATAGGGTCATGCCAAGCTAAAGCAACGCTCGATTTAAAATGATTGAAATTTACGCGTTACTTCTGCTAGATAAATGAATACAAAGGTCACATCTTTATATTGGCATTTTAAAAATGGGCCTCGAACTAGCTCACTACCATACCACCGAAACAGTATGATTACGATTTACGAGTTTTACGAACGTTGCTGCTTTCGGTACAGTCTTGAAACGATTATTGATTCAGGTGTCAATTGCCCTTTTGGTGAGAAACTCAGAATGGGCCTTGTCCTCTACTGTGCAAAGTGGGTTACACTTACAGGCTGTAAAAAATTTATGGACACATTGGCAAATTTAATGATTGGTTTTTGTAAGAAATCGAATTTCAGCCATCAATTCAGTTGCAAGAAGGCAAAAGCTTGTACAAACATACCAGCAATGATGACAACGCTCGAATTGACTTTAAAGCAAAATGATTGTGGGTGTCTGAAGTCTGAAAATTTGTTTGAAAAAAAATGTTAATTAGTTGACCAAGTAATATTCAAGAGAAGCAGAAATTTGTTTGAAAAAAAATTGTTAATTAGTTGACCAAGTAATATTCAAGAGAAGGCGAGAAATCTTACAAATGTTTTGCGGAGAATAAAAATCTGAAATATCAAAATTTAAATTTAGAAAATGAAAATATTTTTGTCTCGCTGGTGCTTTCCTCCAGGTTCCAAACGCAAGACGCTAACTCTTGTTCTGATGTAATGATGTCAGAACAGGAATATTGCTGATTGGCGCTGCCAACGTCTCTAAGGCTTTGGACAAAGAAAAGTTAAATCTACAAATTTTGAACGCAATCGGAAATAGTTTTCTGAAGATATAAATAAAGCTTTCACTGTAACTACTTGAAATTGTTGTAATCTTGACATATTCACACACTTATTTTCATTTCTGTTATAAAACCCCGTTTTCAAAAAAAAACAATTATAAAAAAATAAAAATCGTGTACCAAACGCTTCAAATGTTAAAAAAACTTCACTTTTTTAAAGCCTTTTCAATTTTTTTCAAAAGGTTATTTTTCCTTTCTTTTTTCTCAAATTCAGAAAACAAAAATGAAAAAAGGCACCAAATAAACCTCTTCTTTATTTCCAGCTTTTCAAATTTGTGCATCCAAAAATAATAAGAATCGTATACCAAATATTTACGGTTCACAAACCTTGTCTGATCATTCTTTACCTTCATTGTTACCTGCAGTTACTAACCACAATAGTTATCAAAATGTGAATTAGACCAGAAAATAAAAAAGTCTATTAATTGGTGATTAGCTTCAGAAAAGTCCCTCGTCAAACTTTTTTTAGGAATATGAGGACAATTATCAGTTTCATATCTACCTAAATCACTGGTCACAAACAATCAATTCTGTGAATTGCTTCCGAAGTAATTACTAATTATATTTCAATAATAAGCATTTAGGCTAACTGAATGGTCAAAGCAAGGGAGTGGGTTACGTTTGTCCTTGAAAACGAGTGAAGGAAAGGATGCTTTTCACTTAAGTCCCAAGTTGACAAAATCAGTTTTCATCATAAGTAGCTATTTCTGACTTTCGCCGCGTAATGGCCTGCAGAGGGTATTTTCCAGGACTAAAAAAATCAGAATTGTTGGGATTGATATCAAAATTTTTCGACAAAAAATTTTAAAACAAATGCCAATTATTTATGGCAACAATGTTTCTTCTTTGATAAATACAAAAAAATTAAGGTAACGTTAATTATGCCTGGAAACAACCATCCATCACTGCTAGGAAACTGAAAATATAACACTTGATCTAAGCGAAACTCTGCAATTAAATTTTTTAAAATCATTTTTTTAATTATTAAACAATTCATTAATCCTGTTTTTGAAAAATCGGGATAAGTTTTTGCCAGGCAAATGCCTATGAAGAAAAAACACAGAAATCAATTAATGAGAAACTTAGGCAAAATAATAATGTTTGTTATAAATATGATAGAATTTTTTGCATTAGATGAAAATGTCATCAAAGGATCTGAGTTCTATTCTTTGTATCAGAACTGTTCAAAGTAATTTTTTCATTATTGCGCGGTATAGACTTTCCAGATATCATCGCACATCTTCTCGGTCATTTATTATTTTGAGGCTTCATATCCGGCATTTCATATTTATAGATCTAAGATTAATACGAATCAATGACTAGAGGCTTAAAAATTAATTTTTGGTTTCAAATTGAGAGTAAATTTGATTTTCGCAAACAATTGCACCAATGCTTTGAACATTTTATCAGGATAAAACAAAAAACAAAGCTAACATCGAAAAATTGCCTTCATAAAGGACAATTTCCAACAAAAATACAAAGTATAATAAGCTAGATAATGGAATTTAAAACAAAAAAATGATTTTATTTTTTTTTGCTGATTGCATCCAGAAAAGAAGCACAGCGTTCTTACTAATGAACAGACACAAAATGGTAGCTTCTTATATTCGCTTCAATTTGAAATATAGATTAATATATGAAATTAAATCAGAATATTTAATTAAGAAAACTTATAGGGACGAGCAACTAACAAAATACGTTTGGTAACACAAATTGTATCAATTTTGCCTAAAATACTATTTTCAACAATACAAAATGAGGACATATTTCGATAACTTTTTGACAAAAACGTAAAAAAATAAAAACTGAAGTCAGCCGTAAAAGCCTTTCGCGCGGTGATCAGTCTGCAAATACCTTGTAAAGGATGGGATACAACCATCTCAACCACGAGCAGAGTCGTTTGTCTATTGTAATTAAACTTTTACTATTGTTGACCAAAACTTTGTGTTATCGAGTATGCTAAAATTGTACTCAATGAGAAAAAAATACCAAAAGAAATCTACTAAACTTGATCTCAGAACTAGATTTTTGAAGCATATCAAAAGAAACTTGTGAACGCTCTGGAACTACTTGGATTTCTTCCAATTTTGATATTTACAGAAAATCTTGCTTTCGAAAATCGTTGTTTTTTGATGAATGATTATAATTCGAACAAGACAACCAAGTTTCGCCAAAAAATTCAAGACCAAAGCAACTCTCAGCCCATAAGTAAAAAGAGAATGAAATAAAATTTACATGCCGCATCACTTCGAGCTTTCAAATTTATGCATTAACGTTCTAAAAATAACGTCAACCTAAAGCCTCAATTATCAAATTGAAATGGAAAAAATTCAACTAAATTGTAAATAATTTTGCGTGACGTCTTTTTGTTTTTGCAAACAGTTTTTCTCAATTCTTTATTAATATAATTGTTCAAAGAACCAAAATTCGGTTAAACTCTCTATTATGCGTCAAACATAACATCTTCTCGGTCATTTATTATTTTGAGGCTTCATATCCGGCATTTCATATTTATAGATCTAAGATTAATACGAATCAATGACTAGAGGCTTAAAAAAATCGAAAATGAGATGGAGAAATCTCCATTTATTTAAACTTTTAATGGCGTCTTTTCGTCTTTGCGAACAGTTTTTGTCAAATCTTTGTTACCCAAAATGTGCAAAAAACTGAAATTTATCAAAAAATAGAAATGGGCGTCAAAACAAATAGTTTAAATAAGGGACAGAGAAAAATAGTTTACTGGTTAGGTGCATAGTAAGCTAGGAAGCAAAGGAGCAAAAATTTTGCTTTGCAAGTCAGATGACTTCTCAAGGTTGTTTACAATAGCAGTTGTACTAAATAACCTCAAAACCAGCTGCTAATTTTGAAAATGTAGCGTGCAAACACTGACTGAATTAAAATTAGAATTATTAACACGAACCACATACCTGAAGTCGAGTTTGAACCAGAAAAAAATGAATTTGTCGAGAATTAGAGGCGCACTAAGAGCAGAGAAGGAAAACGAAAATTCTACCCCATTTTACTAAAAGAATTGTTTTGGCGACAAAAATAAATTTTGATCAAAATCAAAAAACCTATTTAAAGTTACCTACGGACCTTTAGTCTAATAATTTTTCTGAAAAACGACTATTGAAGTAAACGCAGTAATGTTATTTTCTCACAAACTAAAACGCCATACAGTTTTATTTCCCGGTTCAGATGCAGCAAAAAATAAATCCGATAAAAAATAAATTGGAGCTTTTACTGTAATCAAGAAGTATAATTATATTTTGCAGTATAAACATTAAAGCGGGGAAACTTTAAAAGAAAAAGTATTAAATATACATAAACTTGAAAAATTCTGTTAGTTATTGAAAGATCAACCCGTGTGATAAACCAGTTTGTCTTTATCCAGCTACTGCCAACCTCTCCGGTCTCGCTTCTCTTTCTGCCGCATTGGGCAATTCGTGGGTTGGAACATCTGGCAAATTGATTGCGGCATCTTCGGCTCCTATAACCAGTAGAACTGAACTGTGCAAGAAGTTTTTTAAACTAAATTTCATCCATCACTTTTCAAAAAAATATTTAAACAAAACATGGCAACTATCATAGGCCTAACGGTTGCTCTCAGTAAAATAGGAAAGTTCATGAATTATCAGAAAAAGGGACTTTTTCGATGATCAAAGCTTAGTGGGTCATATTATTTGCCCCCCCCCCCTTATTATTACATATTGATTTACTATGTAATGGCACGTGCTCCGTAACTGGGGGCGAATAACGTTGTGATGATAAATTTTTCTGTTAAGCAGATCAGTTTTGAGCAACGTTTCCCGGAAAATTGACAAAAAAAATTGGTGGAGTAGCCACTTCAGTTTTATTGATTGGATAGATGGTCTACAACATTTACAAAACTTTTAATGCCTCATTTATTGGTGCCGTGCTTCGTTTCAACTCCACTTCGCCTCGTCTAACCTAAGCCAGGTACAGTAATCAATTAGTAAATTCTAAAGTAATTCTTTTCTATTACATAATTTGGATCTATTCTGTTTTGCCCCCCCCCCCCCAGCTTAGTGAGCTTATATTTTTTTACGCCCCCCAGGTGCACGTGCTATTTTTTCTACGTAGTAACGTGCTACATAACAACATATAATTTGTAACTGGTGGCTTAAAAAACAGAATAGATCCCATAATTTACACTTTGGGCTCGCAAACAGCAACTGAAGACGCTTAACCACTAAACTATAATGAAGTCAATCAATTCTCTTGCGCACACCATCTCTTTTATATTCGCATGGAACTTTTTTCACAACTTAGCTAAAGGCGTAATCGCAGGGTAGGTGAAAACTGATTTGAGCTCGTTTCAATTGATGCGTTTGACGCTATTTTAGAACTTTTAGGTGTACGCCACTTTTGCTATCTTGGTGTATTACAGAGTTGAAATAAGCGACCGTTAGAAAAGTTCCGGGAAATACAGCATCAAACTAACCGTTATAATGCCAACATATTTTTCCCTTTAGCGCCACAGAGGTTATATATAAATAAAAACGTCCAAAATAAATGAAAAAGATGAAAAACATAAAACAAAACATGCTGGCAGCTTGCCAGAAAATAGCCGCAACAGGTTCGTAGTCTCAAAAAGATAGTATAAGAAACAGAACAAAAAAAATCTTTTTATTAAATGCTAAGATAGTCATTAAGAATCTGTCAAACTTATTGTTGCTTCTAATAGCCGGTCTCAATAACCCTCAAATAGAGTGGCGCACACTCACTTGACCTTATCTCTTTGAATTAAATTAAAGAAAAGTCAATTTTAGAGTCAGGAAGTCATTTTTGAGAGCGAGTTAAGTAAACTTCATCACGCGAATGAAAAAACTCGCTCCACTAAGACTGAAAAATGACATCACGCACGTACGTAATTCAGTTGAAAATGCATTAACAAAAAGCAGATTTGAAGTGGTTGTGACGTCACATGGTCGTAACAAAAATCTGGACGAAATAAAAAAACATAGCCGGAAGAATTCCGGAAGCGACTCGAAGCGTCAGAGCTCCACAATAATCTTTTGCTCCAAATAATCTTTTGTTTTTAAGCATCAACTCTTTACCTCACCTGGTTTTATTTTCAAAGATTACTGAAATTCATACCGAAGTCACCACGAGAAAGCAAAGCAGCAAAACTTCATTATATTAAAAGTATTTGGTAACGTAAAAAATGTCCAATATTCTTAGGATAGTCAAAATATTGATCAGCTCTGAAAACTGAGAGCGCTATAAATTGGCATGAAATAACTCATGATGACGCAATCAACTGTAATACCCAAAAACACATTTTGAAGACATCATGCAGACAACATTTTAGAAACTAAAATAAATTTTTCAAAACAAAAAGCATACTAAAAACAAAGACTCAAAAAGCAACTACATTTAGTTTTCAAATCAGTGCAAATAAGACAAAAATATGATATTCCTCTTCCTTGTTGGACATTTGATAGACAAAATGAAATCAAACTATTTCAAATTAAAAATGATCGTAGAAAAAACAATATCAGTAACAATTTTGCAAAAGGATTTCTCCTTGCTGCATTCTGTTAAACTAAATAAATTGCAAACCAAAAAAGTGACAAAATCCAAGAAAAGAATCGTAATAATTTTTTACAACTAAAAAAAACTAAACTAAAAAATATAAAGGGGCTAAGGGAAAGCCAGAATGACAGATGCTATAATGTACAGAGTATAGACACGATGTAAGAAACACAGAAACAAAAGGATTACTTATTAAAAGTTAAAAAACAAAATTAAAAACCATAATTAACCAAAAACCAAAAATAAAGAAAAAAACAATTCAAAAATTAGCATTCTGGACTAAGAATAAACCAAGAGCCATCCTCCTGTACAGATAAAAAAGATTTCAAAAAGTAGAAACAAAATTCAAAGATTGTAAACGTCGAAAAAAATTTGCAAAAAAAGGTCAAAAAAATATTAAAACTGCATTTATGAATTTTTTAACTATTTCAAAAACTTTGCACCAAATAATAATTGAATTAGTAAAAAAAATCAAAATACCTGATGTTGTCAAAAGACTAGTTTCTAGTAAATTAAACAAAAATTTATAAAACAAAAATACCTCGGGGTAGAAACATTCATTCCGTATATGAATTATCAATGGGAAGTTGCCATATGAACTGATTTTTTAATTAAAGAAATTAATGGGAAAAAGTTAACAATTAGTTAAGAAATCAAGAAATATGTGCTTATTTTGAACTTGAAACGCATTATTAGGCTATTTAAAGAAATGTGGTAACAATTTTCGGGGCTACATTTCAATATAACGTCAGAAAAAATTATTCCCACAAAATAAAAATTATAAGCCAAAAAACTAGTCCAATTGGTAGAAAAGCGGCTAAAAACCGTTATGTATGTGCTGTTCTGTTAAAAAACACTTTTCAAAGTCGAAAAGTCATTCACTGAACGGAGCTCATGATCAAAAAACCTCACTTGCTCAAAAAAATTAGTCACAGCAATTTTACCCATTTTCACTATTAAGTCAAAACGGCGCCTGAGCAAATAGTTCTTCCGTTAAAAAAACCTTAAGAAAACCAATTCTCCTCTTCCAGGCGTAAAAACCAAGAGAAGGCCAATAATAGCCCCAGCTATCGCTGTGCGGCTATTAAAAATAGATTAAAATTTGCCCTCTGAATTTTGAAACTGCCGCTTGTTTCTGTATGAAACATGTAATAGCTATGTAATACTAACCCGGTTGCGCCCTGATGCCAGTTTTGTCCCCCTCTCCCTCTTCATCGGCTGCCAAAAGAGCCTCCAACTCGTCCAGAGCAGCTTGCTCATCTTCTTCAGTCAAGGAACCTGAATTAACAAAATATCACAGTTATTTTGCAATAAACTGAATATACTATTCGGTCTTTTCCGTTAACCCCCCACCCCAAAAATTATGGCTTATATTACATAATGGGGGTATAAACACTATGCCCACTAAACTATACAATTTTTGCTACCAAAGAAATATATTGTAAACGCTTCATTTTCACGCAATATATGCCATAATTACCATAATATATTACCAAAACAACTGCAGACAATTTTTATCAATCAATAAACTATGAAGGTTTTTCCTCCCTTCTTAGTTAGTCGGAACTCTACCTGCCAACGTTGTGATATCCCTAATTTATGAATTTATAAATACGACTAGAGAGGCTAGGGAAACTTTTTATGGATCTTTTCCATTTGTGCCATGCCCCCGCCCCCACCTTAGTGGGCGGTTATTATTTGCACCCCTCAGACGCACGTGCAATATTTTTACATAATGATTTACTATGTAATGGCACGTGCTCTGTAACTAGTGGGCGCATAACGTAGTGGGGGGCACAAACGGAAAAGATCCCTTTTTTAGTGCAAAAATTTCTGACCACGGAGGTGTTCTAAACCTCGTCCTCTCGGATCTCGGAGTCCCGGGCATTAACCACTACACGAACTATGCACTGTCTTCGCTTACAACCGGTTTTAAGTGACTTAATTTCTGAATGCGCGCAATTCAAATCACTCAAAAAAGTCAAACTCGAAAAAATCCTTCGAGAATAGAAATCGAAATAATGTTCTAGATCAAAACAGTCAAGCAAAAATCTTGCATAAAAAGACACACCTGCCAGCGTGTCTTCAATCTGTTGTTGCAACTGGACAGCATCTCGTGTGTCGTCCATAAGATTCTCAATGTCATCTAATTTGAGCACCTGTTGTAGTTTGGACAAAGCATCCTTGCCGGATTTCAGTCCGTCCACCACTTTGATCTGTACAAAACAAATAAAAAATTAAAATATAAATAAAATATTATAAATAAAACATTATAAATCAGTGAAACTTGAAAGACTGAAAACAAACAACATTGTTAACTTCCTCTAATACATATTAGAATAAAATGCAAATGGTAAAACGACGATGTAAAGTTAAGAATATATCATTATCTAAAATAAAAAAACCATTAAATTAGTTATTTAAAGAACCGGACATTAGATTAGTAAAGGCAAGCTTAAAGTTTTTTTACGCAACTTTTATGTACAGCGTGAATATTAACAATGTAACTAAAAATTAAAGTCGAATGCTTTCAAGGCGTTCAGATTATTAAACATAAAGTTGAGCTTAAAAACCCTCACTTGCCTGAAACCATTGGTTACTTTGGACTGACTTCTGAGTACGTCCTTTACCTTCAATCACCTAGACCCGAAAATTTAATGGATGCAAATGCATTTTTAAAGTCTCTTTCACTCCAATTGTTTCAGTTTCTTTCTCTTTCTGCATCGCCTCAGTCAAGTCTTCAGCAACTCCCCTTTCATTGGGTCAGTAAAACGAAACTAATTATTGAGTAAATGCCCTCTCATTGGTCGACACTAATAACTCGATACCATGCTGGAGAAAAGTTTTACAATTTGTTCAGTTTTGAAACCTCCATCATTTTGGGCGAGTATTTTGGTGAAGTTTTCCTTTATCTTTTGGTAACAAAGACACCGACCTCAATTTGACAAATTGACATGACCACTATTTGCATCTAGTTTCTCTTAGGCAAAGGTTAAATGCTCGTAAGATTGAAAAACAAAATCTCGTTTTGATCCAATTCATGATTGTTGCACAAGTTTTCTCCCATCCATCCCCACCGAAAATTACCTTATAAACGACTTGAGGTGAATTTAAAATTTACCTCAATTTAAGAATTCCAATTAACTTTTTTTAGCCAAAAACAATTAGGTTAAAATGATCAATTTAACAATTAGCGGAATGAAAGCTGGTCACGTGCTCATTCAACGCCCTCATTCGCAAGTCATCCTTTATTAACGCCAGACATTTCCATTAAAACTTACTAACTACCTAAAGTGTTAATTAAAACAATTTTTTTTCACGTTTTTCAGGCTCAAACATTCAAAGTGTCAGACCAAAAATCTGTCAGAGTAAAAATTGTATTAAAAAGACCGCAAGACAAATATTATTGCTAAAAACTTTGCCAACGATCACAGACATTGCCAGAGCACAAACATTGATCTGTTCTCACAAGCCGATAAAAATGGTTAAATTTTTATATGATAAAATGAAAAAGACCCCCAAACCTGTGATTCTGTTAACGAGCAAGGTCGCCAGATCGGCCATAGATCCTTTCAGCACCCGGCCCTAATGCCAATTCTATTTCAGTACTGAGAAAGTCTGATTTTAAGTGTGATTTCATTACTCATTCAGAACTATGATCATGTCTAAATCCAAGTCTGCAAATCCAAAATAGGTTCAAAAACGCCACAAAAATTAGCCGAAAATGCGTCAAGAGAAGGGCAAAATCGAGAAATAGTCCAATAACAGGGCCTCGGGATATCAAGGGCACCCTCGGCGTTTCTCCTTTTAATGATTTTACCCCCTCGTGTTAATTTTCCACATCTGCGCAATCTGAAAAATTAAGAAATTTCGATTTTCGGCTAAAATTCGGCTTGAAACGGCTGAGAAACGAGTCAAAAACACCTTAAAATGACCCAATTCGGGCCCACTTGACCTGCCCGGTTCCCTGCTATCAGTTTTCAGGGAAGTCGAGAAAGTGCATAAAACATGGCACGTTGCGGTTTTTTTTGGAATTCAAATTTTTATGCGAAAATTTTTGAAAAGTTGGTTTTGACTTGGGGATCAAATTCTAAGTGTTATCCAAGTCTTGGCTAAGACTTGTATTTAGACGTGCCTAGTACTGGGAAACAAAATAAGATTTGGATTTAGACTTAAACAGTACTGATATAGACTATTCGGTCCGGGCAACTATTAGCTGATTTGCAGGACTTACTGAACTAACTTATTTTCCTTAATGTAGTAACTGCTATTTTGACAAGGACCTGCGTGGAGCTAAATTCAGTAACAATGTCAATAATTGCAGTTTCTGTGTAATCGCAGCTGAACAGCATTAGTCAACAGCGGCCTGTTCTCATCTTTCAGTTTTCTTATTCCACGCGTAATAATTGCGTTAGCCTAATTGTTGTGATAAACTTATTAAATAGTTTCAGAGATGAGCCAGCGAGGCATGCTAAATAACCCTGCCAAAAAAACATGAAAACTTTCAAAAAGAGCGTATAGATGACTCAGTAGACGTGAATATGCCTCAACTTAGATTCCACGATCAATCACCGCTGCAAACACCAGTCGGTAAATCTGAAAAGAAGAGAACTAGAAGTGAATTGAGCCCACTAAACGAAAACGATGATCTGGACGTATCAAGTTTCATTGATGAAGCAGTAGCAAAAATTATTCCCAAAATTATTGATGAGGTGAAGTGTTCAGTAAAGCAGGCTATCGAAGAAATGATTGAAAAAGTTTTGAATGGCACAAAGGAGGAAATTTTAAATGAAGTTAAATCAGAAATTTATTCAGCAACAGATTCCATTCGAGAGCAAATGAGGTATCAAAAAGATGAGCTGACATTGAAGATGTTATCAGAAACAGAAATGTTGGAGAACTACAATAGGCGAGACAATTTGCGAATAATGGGAATGTCTGAGCGCATAACAACTGATGCAAATAATCGCACGATTTGGGAGTCTAGCGATAGAACAATAAGCAACGTAGTGGAGCTGGCATCCGATATTGGAGTAGCATTGGATAAAAAAGACATCTCGATTGCTCATCGTCTTCCATCCAATAAGAACGAAAGACCCATTATCGTTCGTTTCACCAGAAGAGTAAGCAAAGTTGAAATTTTAAGAAACAAGAGAAAGCTGAGAGAAAATGACACAACCATGAACGTTTCGATTGTTGAAGACTTAACGAGAGCCAGACTAAGGTTCCACAATTTGATGAAAAGCGACACAAGAATAGAATCGACATGGACAAGAGAGGGAAATTTGTTCTACAAATGGAAGGACAATAAAAAAGTACATTGTGTTCGTCAACTGTATGAAGGAGGTATTGAGCTAGGATACGAATTACAGGATGTACAATTCTGCTTTGATAATCCATCGTTTTAGCAATTAAATAAAAATGTGCCGAAAACAAAAACTGATCAGCTTTATTTAATAATTTTTCATCTTAATACTAGATCATTAGTAAAACATTATGATGAACTGGAGTCACAACTAGGCTACCTCGAGTCACACCCTGATATTCTTTGTCTAACAGAAACCTGGCTTAAAGATAATATGACACCGTATTGCTTCAAGTTATCAGGCTATAAAACGCTCGTTTCTAAAACAAGACCCTACCGTGGAGGAGGTGTAATGATTCAATGCCGAGAAGCAGTAAAATTAGTCGCTGAGGAACAGTGCAACTTAGATGAAAGCCTTCTGATTAAAGTAGAAGCAAATAAAAAATTCTACTTCATATTGGTTGTTTACAATCCTCCGAGAAATAAAAAAAATGGAGTTTCTTGCACGCCTTGAAGAAACCTTAGAATGTTTAAGTAAAAAAGACTGCAGCGTTATCATTTGTGGTGATTTCAATATCAACATTTTGAAGAAAAATGATCTAACAGCAGCCTATTTTGATATTATTAATAGTAATGGCTTCGAGCTGCTAAATAGCGATCCGACACGAATTTCAACTTCTACGGATTCCTGTATCGACCATTTTATAACAAAAAATGTGGAAGGCAAGATTAAAACTCACAAAGATGAAAGTTTTTCAGATCACTATCCAATTTCCCTTGAAATTGTTGCGAAACATAGCAATTTTAAACCAGAGTTAAATTTTCGAGATATCTCGTTTACAAAATCTCAAGTGAAGTCTGAGATGTTTTGTTTTACATTGAGTCATCAGTTGCAAAAAATTGAATTAAAGGGTGAAATGAATAAATGCTTCAATTCCTTCCAACATTGTTTTCAGCTGGTTTTTGATCATTATGCTCCTATGAAAGTTTGTCATAAATCAAATCTGAAGCCTAAATGGTTAACTAACAATCTAAAAAATTTAATCAACAAAAGAAATAAAGCACATGGCCAATGGTCTAAAGATCGGAATAACGCCAGTTTGCGAAAGAAATTTCTACTTTTGAGATACCGAGTTGAAAAAGAGAGCAGAAGATGCAAGCGTAATTACTATTTTAAGAAATTTGAATTATGTCTGGGTGACTCGAGGAAAGTTTTCAAAATATTAAATGATCTTCAGGGCAAAAATGAAAAGTCAGATCAAATACCTATGTTGGAAACGGAGTTAGGACAATGAACAAAACCATTTGATATAGCGCAAGAAATGAACTCTTTTTTCTCTTCTGTTGGAGAAAAACTCGTCAATTCATGTGTTCAAATTCCCTTAAATAGCAATGCTTTCAGTCAGCACACTAATTTTTCAATCTGGTTCTATGATACCAATGTAAAGGAGATATCTGATGTCATTGATAACCTGTCAAATAAAACTTCTTGTGGTTTAGACGACGTATGTTCCAAAGTAATAAAGGCTTGTAAAGACGTAGTGGCTCCCTATCTATCAAAACTAGTTAATATGTCCTTCCATCAGGGTATTTTCCCTACTGCCTTGTCCATCGCAAAAGTTTTTCCCCTTTTCAAATCAGGAAATAAAGCTTGCTGTAATAACTACAGGCCCATCTCTCTTTTAATATGTTGGGGCAAAATCTTTGAAAAAATAGCTTACTCCAGGATCTATAATTATCTTGAAAGCAACAATCTCTTACACAAGAATCAGTTTGGTTTTAGGCGCAAGCATTGTACTATTGATGCCATAGCTGAATTTACGGAAAAAGTAAGAGCACTTAATGATAAAAAAACAACGGCAACTGTCTTCATTGATCTAAAGAAAGCTTTTGATACAATTGACCATGAAATTTTACTCAGAAAGTTTGATCTTTATGGCTTAGTGGGTCCTTGTAAAAATTGGATGAAAAGTTTTCTAAGCAATCGTAAACAGTGTGTTGAAGTAAATGGTGTAAGATCTAAGCTGTCTGATATAAAATACGGCGTTCCTCAAGGTTCAATTCTAGGCCCTTTGTTGTTCATCATTTATATAAACGACCTCCCTAAGGCATGTAATAGCAGTGACGTGTTTCTGTTTGCAGACGATACTAACATTGCGGGCATTACCTGCTCCAAAAATGAGCTGGAAGTGGATCTAGCTAGTGTAAACACTTGGCTGTTAAATAACAAATTAACACTGAATTTAGAGAAAACGGTTCATGTTAATTTCAAAAATGTGACTCCAGATTCTAGTTATCTAAACATAGCTGGATCGTGTCAAGTTTCCCAATCGCACTGCAAGTACTTAGGAATCGTTTTAGACAATCAACTTAAGTACAATTACCATATCGAAACAGTTCGTAAAAAACTTAGTGTTCAATGTGGAATTTTGTGCAAGCTAAGGCACTTAGTTCCTAGAGTTTTCTTGCTGAGGTTTTATGATACAAACGTTAAACCCATAATTCAGTATGGAATTTTAGTTTATGGATGTACATCGCTGAATGCATTAAAGCCTATTCATATTCTTCAAAAGAAAATATTGCGTACAATCTATTTCATGAAAAAAGACGAGCATGTTGGTAATCTTTTTGTCCAGAATAAAATTCTTTCGGTCTATGAACTGTACATATATGAGCTTCTGAAATGTGTTCTTCGTTCTGCTGGAAAACTGCATTCGGAGGAATATATGAATAACCTGTTTCAATATAAAGAAAACCCCCGTTTAACGCGCAGTGCTCAGAAAAATCTTCTAAAATTGCCTTCCAAGTCAAACAGGTTTAAAAAATGTTCGTTAGCCTATAGAGGAGCTAAATTGTTCAACTTGCTGATTGAAAACGGTGTTCTTGAAACACCTCTTGAGATAGATAATGCATTTTTTTCCAAAATTGTTCATAGTATAAGGGATCTATATATTCTAGGCAATATAGACTTAACCGACTTTGTGTTTGGATAGTTAAAGTATAGTATAGTGAATAGAGCAGTCAGACTTCCTCCTAACGAACTTCTAAGAATTCCTGGCCACAAAAGTGGTGCGGGTTGTTCGTTGCAGGGGGAGGAAGTCTGTCAACGTTACATAGATCTTGGGTTTTGGAATCTTGACACTTGGGTGTCAGAACCTAACCTTGATCAATGTAACGTACCCCTTCCCTCAAACAAATCATGCATCACTTCAAAGCCTCTCAGTATGCGCTACATCAGTCAGGTAGCTAAAATGCAAAACAATTTCAATTTTTCTTTAAGTTACTCTTTTTTTTAATGTTTCGTTTTTTTACTTGCTTTGGTGAGATTGGGATACTTAAATGGACTTAGTTGATAATTATTCCTTTTCTGCAATACAATGTTATTGGATTAGGGCAGCTTCAAGTGAACTAATTGGTTCCGTCTGCTGTCCCCTCTGTGCTAAATATATATTACACTTTGTGTTGCTAGTATTATTTTGTATCAGAGAAATAAATTCTTCTTCTTCTTCTTCTTCTACGCATTTCAGACTGATCTTTTCATGAGCAGCATTGCTTTTTTGGTGACTAAGGCCATTTTTTGTGTCTGAAAGTTTCACGTGGTCCCATCATTGCAGTCAAAACTGTTCAGGCTGCGGTCGCCCTGAAGCTACGGTTGCGCAAGAACTCATCCTAACACAGAAAGCTTCACGGAGACAGGGATTGAATCACACACCTTAACTCTTGGCTATCAGTGAAAGAAAATGGGGTGCGGTCTACCGCACAGATATAGGATCCCTCCGTACCCAGTCTCGAACCTTGGATTCGAGACTAATAAGTGAAGATATCCTTTTTCTGTGCGGTCGCCCACCCCAATTTCTTCTACGGCTATCACACCACTACTAATGAGAACGAACCTGTATCTCGGCCATTTCAATCTCTCCAACCATACTCTCCAGATTCTCCAGCTGATTGTAAGTCTTGTCCAAAAGGGACTCTTTGTACCTCTTTCTCCTCAGAACTGTCTTCGCTCTCTCGCTCAATCCCTGAGTCACCAACTGCTTCGCAACCTGTCCAAATATGGAAGTAAAAAAAACTAATAAATTGTTCCCAGAGACAATTCTTCTAAGATTTCCTCTAAGAGACAATTCCATTCAGCATCAGCTCAAAAAAATTTCACGGAAAAAATCAGAACCCGCTTTTTTTTCACCGGGAGAAAGAGAACAAAGGGAAAATATCCACATTCATTTTTCCAACCTGTCTCTCTCGTTCGAGATCTGTGTTGATCTTCTTCTGGTAGATATGTAACTGGTCTCTCGCTTTCTTCAGTTCCAGCACTGCCCTGTCATTGTCAGTCACTCGACTGTTCTGCTTCTTTTTGCTCTTCCCAAAAACGTTCCCCATTCCTATAACTGTTCATATAAATCTCTACGTTGCACTAATTATTCTTAGAATGGAATGCTCGCCAATTGTTTTGACATTTGGGGTGTCATCAATTAACTATCACCATTGTAATATCTGAAAAATAATTGAGTTTAAAAACAGATTACAGAGATTTTGAATACATCGGGACAATTTTGTCCCCCATCATGTAAGAGCAAACTTTTAGTTTAGACTTCGACTCAAAAGTCCAAATATTTCACTAATTAAAAAAAATTAGCATTCCTTAATTATGAGGCAGCAAAATTTTTTTCTTGATAAGACAAACTAAGTTCACAAATTAGTTTGTCTTAATTTCACAAATTAGGGGGGGGGGGGGGGGCAGAAACTGGGTAAGAACTTGGGCGAAAAAACAAACTGGGGAATTCATAAGTAAAAATGGATATGAAATCCACAATTCTCTTCTCAGTTTCGATATTAATCATATTGGTTTATTTTGCTAGTGTTTCTTTAACAACATATGACCAACATACTGACAATGTGACAGTATCGAATTTAACTTTTACCATCACAACGAACAGGCATTTTTCTTTTTAGTAAGCCTGGGCGAAAACAGCAATGCACTTTTGCATTGATAAAATCTAAAAGTCTAACAACTTCTAACGCAACAACTCTCCATCCACAAACTGTGGCATTCTCAAAGCCTCGATTCAATATGGCAGACGTCTATATTATTCTGAAAATTTAAAAACGCATTTCGTTTGGGTACCAGAAAGAGAACAACTAATGATAACGAATCTTTGTAAGGCAAATATAGACGTCAATTCTCGGCACCTCAGGTCAATCATGAAGGCTATGCTCAAATCTTGAAAATGTTCAACAATTTATGAGTTTCTGAGTTCTTGCACACTTAGTTATAAACACATAACCAACACACTTCAAAAAAATTGTAGCCATACGACTGGATGGTGTTCAACTCTATTGTAAGCTGTTTATGTCGGGCAAGCGCGGATGGGGGCAAGTTTGCAGACATGTAATAACTTATAGTGGCGCATAGTTATTACAGACCATTATTAAGATTCAGTATTTAGAGAAAAAATGAAACGAGCCTCGCTGCACTTTTCATTAGACTTTTAGTAATAAACTGTCACAAATTAAGTTCAACTGCTGAAACTGAACGTGCAAAAATGTAGCTGAGTCAAAACTCAAAAAAACTCAAGGATTCTCATTAAGTACATATCCTTTTGTTTATTAGGTGTGGCATTGGTGTATCGATTTCATCTTTTCAGTGGTTATAAGATTATATATAAGATTTTGTGTTTATTTTTCATTTAGTATTGGTGAATTCGAGAGTTTTGTAAAATCTTTTTCTAATGTCACTTGATTTTTGTGTTTTGTCTGCTTTTGTTCTACTCTTTGTTACCCTTTGAGTTTTATTAAAACAGGTCCTATCGTCCCTCTAATGCAATATAATATAGTCGATTTAATGTTTTTGAGTTCTACCTAATGGTTTTACTTCGATAGACCCCGTCTGTTTTTGAACAGTTATAGAGAATACTTGACACCTGCATTCATTTCTTCTGTTTTATCAATTTGCAGGAACAGAAAAAGATATCATCGACTTTCTAGCATAAATTGGTACGTATTTGAGGTTTATGTTTCTGTTGCCTAATCACTTACTCTCATTAAGTACAGATCCTTTAAGGTTATTAAGTGAGGCATTAGTGTATTGTTTTTTTTATCTTTTCGGTGGTTAGCTCATTCTTTTTAAAATTTTTTCTATAATTTTATTTTTCATATTAAGTCTTAGTGAATTTGAGAGTTTTGTAAAATCTTTTTTAATGTCAATATATTTTTGAGTTTTGCCCGCTTTCGTTATATTCTTTGTTACCCTTTGAGTTTTGTAAAAAAAACAGTTTCCATCGGCCCTCCAATGCGATATGATATAGTCCACTTCATAATTTTGAGTTTTGCTAATGGTTTTGCATCAATAGACCCAATCTGTTTTTGAACAATTTTAGAGGATTATTGAAACCGGCATTCATTCGTTCTTGTTTTGTAAACATGTCCCTTGGTGGAAACTGAAAAAGATATCAACTTTCAAGCATCAATTGGTACGTATATGAGGTTTATATTTTACAGTAACGTATTTTATTGACTCCGAACCTCAAAACAGCTGTTTTGCTCATCTTTTTATGTCGCTTTCCAACTGTTTTTGTTTGTGACGTCATTTGTAACACTCATTAGCAGTGAGTTTTTATACTTGGCTGCTCCAAACATATGGACCAATATCTATGCGAGAACAAAAAAAACATATCACAGACTTTATAATGCGTAGATAGTATTTGCCGAAGTGAGTTCTTTCGTAATATTTGTCTAGTTTTTATTTTCGTTTTTGTTCGAAAGAGAATCTTTTAGCATCTGTTTCATAAGTTGACGGACTCAGATTCTTTTTAAGTGATTTCCTTTAAAAACAACCACAGTACGAATGCCCGACATTGACGCTTTAGCGTTTATACCTAATTTTTGGAGTTGCAATAATATGTTGGATTGCAATTTTCATTACGTGCTGAGTTTCCTTCTCAAATAAAGATATCGGGAACGGACTGTTTATTCATCTCAATTTTAATGAGAAATAGCAGTTTCGGCCTCATTTCTAGTTTACATCAAGTGAAGCGTGTTCATCTATTCTTGATATTCGCATGATGTCGAGACTACTAATTGATATTAAAGAATCATCAAAAAATCAAAGGTTTCGAGCATAAAATAGTTAAAACTCAAAAAAACGCACTTTTTATATGCATATAAATTTCATACACAGATTCGTCAACAAAAGTTTTTTTAAAAAGGACGTGAAAGAAAATTGGCGGTTTCTATTTTTGACTCAATTAAATTATGGGAACAAGAAGATGTCTTTAATAATTTCATTGTACTGCGTCGAAGTGTTGTCTATGAGCTGAACAATTAATTAATTTACACTCAAAAAGCATTAAAAAATACGGCAGTGAACCAAGTTTAACAGGGGAAAATATTGGATTAAAAAGAAACAATAAGAAGAGAATCTAACGGATTCAACACTCAACTCTGTCACATTTTCCATTTCAATTTCCACAATTTACTGGGGTTTTTTTTCGTTCGCAATCTGCTAACAAGATAGTGGCGAAATATAGTGGTAACAACATATTTTTAATCAAATTCACTAAACACTAATAATTATGTACCATATCTTATTCGGTGTACCTATTCATGAACAAAGTGACACTGATGAAACAATCGCGCTTAGGATTAGGGATTAACCAGGGACAATTTTACAGCATTAATAGACAAAAGGGTGACACTTTGGTGGTTAAGGGCGGAAACAGATCAATCACTTAGACACTATCAATCTAAAAACAGGCAACCAAAAAAGAAGCCACATAGCAGTATCTGATATACATTATGACCAGGCCAAATTTCCTAATGGAAATTTTTTACGTACTTGTTATATTCTAACTAAACTCACCAGCTATGACTTACATTTCGTCCAAACGCAAATATCTTTAAATCTAACTCAGTTTATGACATCTTTCGGAGCGAGTTTTATCAGGCATACGTCTTTTATGGAACCAAACACACTCGAATAAACTAGCCCTAACTTTACTTTATTTTGTGCAGAATTCAATAAAAGTTGCGATAGTTACATTTCGTTTTAACAAATGCGAATAACCAAACGTTGAACAATTTTTGACCATCTTACTGCTCGACAGAAAAATGATTTGTTCAGCATAACCCAGATAGGGAATTCTTTAGTTTCGTCAAAAATCTATTAACGTCTGCTTCGTTTACTTTTTTCATATCTTTGCATGAATCAACCTAACGTTGACAATGTTAGTGGTTAGCACATAAGATCAAAGCTAGGATTAACCTCTTTAGTTATAAAGTCCAACCTCAAAGTGTTTTCTTCAACAAGCGCGATTTATTACATCTATGGACTAAATATAGAATGCAGGTCCAAAAATAAGGACAGCCAAGATCAGTCAGGAAACTAAAAAACTGAAAATTTTAATTGAAGAAACTTTCTAGGGAGCGTCAAATGTCAAAGATAATTTCGGCGCCGATTAAGATTAAAAAGCGGCAGCCAAATTGTTTACTTGAACCGGCGGCTCAACACCTCACTTTAACCGTTTTATTATGCAAAAAGTTTGCTGTGAGAGCATTATTTAAAAGATAAAGAATTTTTGTTCAAAAACAATGAGAATTGTTAAGACCCCTTTCTTAAAGCTACGAGTAGTTGTAAAGACCATCAATGAAAATGAATCAAACATAAATTTACACTTGCTAATCGAAAATAAATTTTAAAATGTTCAATTGCCCCAGAATGTTCAAGGCTTCATTTCTATAGCCAATTGTACTTGTACATTGAACAATTAGCGCTTCTAGTTAAGCTCAACTTTTACACAACTTACATTAGATTGTTCTCACTCAGCTTTGTAACAATACCCCTTAAATTGTGCATCTCCAATTTCACAGCTTCTAACTAGCTTATCAATGTTTTGCCGTTAAGCTCAGAGACTGGGCCCAAAAACTGTTAGGGGGGTCATAAGCAAACGCAAACACTGTGAAAAGGGATCAGTATAAGATTCGAAACATCATTTCTTTTTTACAAGCTCAGGGTGCTAACTATAACGACATCTGGTCTTTGCTATCGAACTTCGGCATCCGTTATAACTCCTTATATCGTTCAGTCTTGTTGCTCACGGCTTCATTTTTCTAGCCAAAAGTACCTTGAACAAGAGTTTCTTTTCAAGCCTATCTTATGCACAATTTTATTGGGTTGTTCTAACATGGTGTTCAACCTTCTAACATGGTGCTTCTAAAACTCAACGATTAAGGGAGAACCTTTCTAATTGAATTGGAATTGAAAAAGGGTTTCATCGCTAAAAGAAATTCGCACCCAAAAGTTGATACAACTAACCTCACCCCTGAAAATCAGTAAAATTTCGAAGGACAAAAATTTGAAATGTGGTCTGTCAATTTACAGCAATTACTTGCTTTTTTGCTGTATTTTGATGTTGGTGCTGAGTCCTGAAAACTACATTCCTCCAAAACATTGTCGACTTCCAATGTACATTCTAAACTTTATTGCGATATGAGGAGCGTAGCTCAGGTAACAATCTTGTTGAACGCATTTATTACATTCCTTAGCATAGGGAAATTAAAAAAAAACCGAGATAAAAAATGACTTTGACACAGCATTCTCTGATTTCTTTGTTCCAATAGCAACTTAAAACCGATGATGTAAAAACCTAAGCAAATGCATTAAATTTATTAAAGAAGTCAACAAACTAGATTCAACTAGAAGCCAACTAGAATTTAAGTCAACAAACTAGAATTTATTGTTTTTAGGTTTTTGTGTTTAAAGCTTAAACACTAAGGGTTATGTTTTGGTGTTTGTTCTTTTAATTTTATTGATAAAATCTAGTTGGCTTCTAGTTGAATCTAGTTGGCTTCTAGTTGAATCTAGTTTGTTGACTTCTTTAATTAAACTAGATTAAAGAAGTCAACAAACTAGATTCAACTAGAAGCCAACTAGATTTTATCAATAAAATTAAAAGAACAAACACCAAAACATAACCCTTAGTGTTTAAGCTTTAAACACAAAAACCTAAAAACAATAAATTCTATTTGAAGAAAGCCATCATACAATACGTTAAAAATTTATAGATTACTTCCTTAACAACGCATCAGATAATTATTTTTCCTTCATTTGTAATTTTTCAAACAAGAATTAAACATTTACCACTCAGATATTTTCATAAATAATGCACCACCCCTATAAAATGTTTTAGTTGATCTTCAAAACGCCAAAACAAAAAAAAACTCAATAGCAAACAGATCAAATTTAATCACACATTGTACGTTTTGCGCAGGTATAATGATATTTATATTAAAATCAGGTGTTTTCTGTATTTATTATGCACTTTGAACAGAGCAGACAAACAAAATTTTTTCAGCCTGCTCACAAGCACTCAAATTTTCTACGCAAGCGCATCAAACTTCAGTAAACAACTATAAACAAATTGATTATCCGCGCTCTTTATACCATATACATATAACATACAGTAATTGACTAGAAAAAATTCAATTTACAAAATTGTAATTTTTCAGCACAATACTTTTATATTACTGAATCTTACAAAGCTCATTGCGTTTTACAATAACTTTGATTAAAATATTATATTTTGGATAACAAAAAATTAAGAAGTTGAACGCAAGTTAATAATTTTTCAAACTGTAGCTAAGCAATAGCCGACAGTAAAAAACTTGAGATTAATCTACATAGCTATTCAGATCATACGAGCAAACAAAAACAGTTTGAAAAGCTCTCGATTCAAAGCAATTCTTCGCTCACAAATCAAAGCGTATCATAGAAAAAAAATCAACGTTATTTATTTTTGACTTGAAGCTCAGAGTTTAAACGTCAAATCTAGGGAATTAGTTTACAATAAGCTTTTCAGGATTTAGTTATCCCCTTTCAAATTACTATTTGTAATCCCATTAGTTTTATTTTATTCGGGATTACCAATAAATAAACTACAATACTTGTTCTTGGCTAATCTTGACAAACTACTATTGTTATTGAATTGCTATTTGAATGCGAATTTAACCGTTTATCGTTCGTCCAGGCAAAAGCTATTATTCAAAATACCTTCATATCAAAATAAAATAATAAACTGGAAAGATCATTGGAAACTTTTCGTCGAAAGAAGCAATTTGTCAACTTCTACTATTCTTGAATGTTAAAACAAGAAGGGGTAAATCCAACAAACAAAACCCAGATCGAAATATGGCACTTTCCGTGCAATTATTTTAAACAGTATGAAAATTCGTTAGATGGTGTTTAGATGTTTTTCAGCAGATTTTTTTAAAGATAGTCTGACCCGTTTGTCACACAAGTCTCTTTTTCCAATGACTTATTATATTTCATACATAAATTCGTTGACTTAAATTAAATTAATTGATTGAGAACTTGTAAATGTTTGTTTAACCATCTGGTTATATTCGTTTCGACTTACATGATCGAATCCCTAAAAATAATTTTGCTGTACTTATAAAGACAAATGGGGTGTGTTTCGCTTCCTTAATGCTTTTTAGCCCCCCCCCCCCCGCTCGTCTGCCCAACCACTGTATTGTAATTAAAATACTATACTATAATAACTAAAATATAATATAAGTCAGTAGGTAAAAAAAAATATTTCGACCTGGGCAAAACAGAAGGACAAACAACAAAACAAAAAGACAAACAAACCAATTAGAGATAAACAATGAACACCTCAGTGACTATTGGGCGATTCACGTACATGTGTGACAAGTGTCATTCCTCCCCAAAGACCAAAATCCAGTGGGGACCCTGGAAGATCTGCTGTATCAAGGAAGCCCAGGACAGGAATATCCCTACTACTCCCAGGAGCAGGGCTATGTCTGAGGAGAACTTGGCAACAGCAAACTCAACTGGGGGAAGTTCGGGAAAGGCTACTTTGGTAAGTCGGAAAAGCAAAAATTATGACTACTATTTTTACAAAAATAATTTTAGCAGCTGATATAAAAAAACTGAAATAAACATCAACTCAAAATCTATGAAGAATTGGGTTTTCTTTCCTTGAGGGTCAACTTCCTACACTTAAAAAATTTGGGGCTACTTAAAAGTTACTTGGCAAGCTTGTTTACTCAGTTTACTTGTTTGGTCAAAAAATTTTCAGAAAAATGTGCACGCATTAGTGACATATGTAGATAAAATTAGGAGAAATTAGAGTATACAATTTTTTGCCAACAAAATATTCGATAATACGTTTATCGGAGGTAAACAAACATAGAAGCGAATCGAACATTAAAAAATGTTGACCAATGACAATATCGTTAGCTCTTTTTCAAATCGTCGTTAGCGTGGGGGTCTTGGCAAACAATTCAACGTTAAGAGATCTTTCGACCTGTAATTGATTGACTTCAATTTTCAAATGTCAGTCAGATCAATCGATGCAATAGATCATAGCATTTGTTAACTGTTGTAGGTCATGACCCCCAGACGCTATGACACTTCGAATAAGAGCAAACGACGCAATCTCCTCGGCCCGTTCATGACCAACCAGAAGACCACATGCGGGGCTCTCTGGAATTGGGAAGAGGGGCTGCGTGAACATAGGAAACCTCAATTAGGAATTCCAGCAGCCGATATGTACAAATGGGGCGACAATTATGCCAAAACTGCCAGAGCACCTTAAGCTGGCGTTGAAAATTACTCAAATTTTTAAGTGCTACCTAGAAATAAACAGCTGGAAAAGTCAGATAAGCGAAAATTCAATATCTATATGTATACATTTTTTATATTTAAAAAATATTAAAAAAATTAGTTTGACATGAAAAAGTTTTACTGCACAGATCTTTTCAACACATATAAGACCGCTCAGTAGCGCTGCCTCATTTGAGAATAAGATTCAAAATCGTTTAATGAAGCCGCAATTCAAATCATTATTAATCCCTATAACAATGATTAATCCTCATCACAAGTTCAAGTTCCTAACTATATTAAGATAGGGAGTATAAGCAGATCTACTTAGAAAATTGACCGGGGCTTTATTCGAACCAGTCTATGTGAACGTGGAAGCCCAGTATGCTGCCGACATCAAACACAGCTGGTTCTAAATTCCTCATTAACATATTCTCTCGTGTTCATCAAGGATTCATCTCTTTTGCTACCTTTACTACCCCTCGTCGAGAGCAGATGTTTAACTTGAAAGATTCACACAAAAATTACTATCTTGCAACATCTTGCAAGACGATGGTTATGTAGCAAGATCTTGCAGGACGATGGATATCTTGCAAGATTCTTGCAAGTTCGTTTCGGTCGAGCTCTGCTCTCATTTGTCGCTACAACCGCATTATATTTCATTTTGCGCAAAAATTGTCCGAGATATAGTTATGCGTATTTTTGATTTATGAGATTATTTGAAACAAACAACATTAGATAAAGATATTCTAATAATGAGCAACTTATGTTCAGCCAGAAAGTAAGTCACTAGATTACCGTTCCCATGAGCTCTTCAAACACAAATACAGAACCAAGTTTCTGACAAAGATCTTGAACTCGGCGCTGGCCTATCCTTGGTCGTATTCAGTCCTTTTACCTTGTTTTCATGTTCATTTGTACGTTTCCCATTTTTCGTTTCAGGTTACCTCAAAAACACATGTTACATCACCTACGTTTTACATGACTTTACTTTCATTTGTTGGTTAGCAATCATTAAACATAGCGATTTACCCAAATCAATCAGCAAATATGGCGACTTACATTGATTCAATGAAGAAGTTAATACTGAGCATTGACAGATCGTTCAATTCTGGGTAAGATCTTTCAGTTCTGTCTTTCAAACTAAATTCAAACCTTTAAAAAACGGAACAACTAACTTTGTTTTTTAACATTACTAATTTTATATATAACATTTTAAACTTGTAATATTTAACCACTGGGTTATATTTTCAATTTACTTGTCAAAAAATTCTGTTTTTTAGGACACTCCTCGACGTATCGACACTTCGAAAAAGAGCAAGCGATGCAACCTCCTCGGCCCATTTATGACCAATCAGAAGACGACTTGTGGAGCCATGTGGACTTGGGAAGAGGGACTAACCGAACATAAAAAGCCCGAACTGGGAATCATGTATGCGGATGTTTACAAATGGGGGGAGAACTATGCCAAGACGGCTCGGGTACCGTGAATAAAGTCAATTGATATAGATAATTGATAACAGAATCAGAGATAATTCAGGGCTTTTGAACTGATATATTCTATAGTTTTCCGACGCAGACCACATTAAAGTCATACCAGTTTCCCGCACGACCTTGTTAAAAATGAATAAAATGTACGCTCGAAAGTTCTGTTCGAAACTTCTATTCAAATTTTGTATTAATGTTAAGGGTGAATCGACGAAAACCAAAAAATATCACATTGTTTTGGGGGAAATCTTCGGTTAATCAAAGGTCACATTAAAGTCGAAACGATTAGTTACATTCCATCAATTCCGATTACTCATATCGATAATAAATGGTATCGGACTTTCGGATCTATTCTGTTTCGCCCCCCCCCCCCCAGTGTTTTTATAACCCCCAGTTACAAATTATTTGTTGTTACATAGCACGTTACTATGTAAGGAAAAAGCACGTGCGCCTGGAGTCATAAAAGATTTGTTCTCACTAAGCTGGGGGGGGACAGAATAGATCCTGAATTTCATATGCGGTAAACGAGCTATATAGAAAGGTTGTTGTCTGCAGCGATTTAATTTAGATACTACAATACATGCTATCTGACTAATGATGTTAACGTTGCAATTGGAAGTAATCTGTAATACCAAGTGCTAACTTATCTGCCATTTCAAACAGCCAATTTAAATTTTCAACAAATTTAAGTTCTCAGCAACGCAGATTTTATCGTTCGAACACTCTAAATTCTGACGAGCAAATAAAAAGATCTTATTTGTGTGTCAATTTGAAACATAAGCCGATAAATCGGACAAATTGCTCTCTAATGACAGGCGAGGCAATCAATTCAGAAGGGTGCATAGGGTCAAGAAACTTTTATGATGCAGAAACTTCAGACTACGGAGGGGCTCGAACACCGCGACCTCCAGGACAAGAATCCTCGACAGTTACCACTAACCTACAAGCTCCATGAACGTTAATCTCTAAAAATAGCTTTTATTTTAGCAACCGACAATTTCTGAATGCTCCCAATTGAAATCCCTCAGAAAAACCAAAAACTCAAGCGTGAAAAAGTCATTCAAATATAAAAGTCGAACGAAGGTTCTAGAAAAAAGGGGTCGAGCACTTTATGCTCCCCCAGTTACAGAGCACGTATCATTACATAGTAAATAATAATGTAATATGGCACGTGCGTCTGGGGGGGGGGTGCAAATAATATGCACCCACTAAGCTGGGGGCACAAACGGAAAAGATCCAAATTGTCTTTAAAAAGATTTGGTCAATCGCATACTTAGAGAGTAGAAAAGCGTTGGGCTCTAAGATATCAGCAGAGCCACTCAATGTCCTCTGGACGCTACCTGTTTATCTTGCTGTTGAGGACGAAAAATCCAAAGGGTCAGACGAAAAATCGCATGAAGAAAGACCACAGGACTAATATAGATGCAACAAACGTCGTTAGAGAGCAATTAATCACAGTAATGGGAGATAGAAGGAATCTACAACCTGCAGAAAATTGTCCATTGCTTTTTGTCGTCGTGCTCAAATATGTGCGATTCGAGGCCTGGATACATTGTTGATTGACTGTGTGAACACAGACTGGAATGGTTAATTGGATATCTCAGAGAATTTTTTTGCTTATCTATTTGATGCGGAGCAAATTCTTGAAACTTTTACACTCAATAGAAAGAAAAAATTTCCCAGAGTCTTGCCTTTTTGACTCACTCAAAGAATGGAACGAAGAAAAAAACAACTAGAAATTGCAAAGAGGGAAAGAAAGAAGATATATTTACAGTGGGCCC
Source organism: Convolutriloba macropyga (assembly GCF_964194025.1). Taxonomy (NCBI): domain Eukaryota; kingdom Metazoa; phylum Xenacoelomorpha; order Acoela; family Convolutidae; genus Convolutriloba; species Convolutriloba macropyga. The sequence continues at coordinate 58,900,309 of NC_134477.1, read as the reverse complement.
ACAGTTCATAGTGATTTTTAAATTCAACTTCACTTAGATTCTGGAAATGTAATCAAGATCATGAATCTCTTTTAAATCGTATTTTTAGAGTGCGCAAACAGTTAATTAAAAAAATTATGTAAGAGAGCCCCAATAACTAATAGGGAAAGAATTGTATGCAATTGATTTAAGTCAAGCAACAATTTAGATTAAAAAATAGGTAGTGCAAACATTTTAAGGCTATTATTACATATTATTTCAGCATATAATTTTTGGGCAAATGAAAAGCTCCAAAATCGGTTTAAAAATTTCTTCCGGAAAAAGCAAATTTAAACATTTCAAGCAAAGTCCAATCGTGTTGTGCCCAGGTCTGGCAAACATTAAAATAAACCCAACATCAATAATGACCAGAGTGAGAAAAACTATAACAAAAAACTGATACGAGAAAATTTAAATTTCTTTGACAGCCAAGAGAAGACAATTTAAAATAGAAATATGATAGAAAAATTCAAAATAGAAAATTTTGAAAGCCTATGGATATATAAGAGAGAAAATAATCAGCTCACTTAACATATTCGAAATATTTTCGTAGAACAGAACTATAGCCAGAAGTTTTCCCTCATTTCTTGAGGAGACTCGCCAAAAATCGAACCTTTGACTCAACTATCATCTAATAGACCAGCTAAAAAGATAATTTAGATAAATAACCAACTACAAATTAGCCTAAAACAAACGAACTAAATATTAGAAAAATTCAATTAAGTCTTCGTAAAACAAATACAAATGAAAGTGATACTCAGTATTTCAAGCAAATGGAAACATTAAAATGCAGAAAAAGTTCTATGGAGGCACCAACATGCTCCCGAATTTCAAAATTGAAAGAAAAGTAGAAAAACCAGAAAAATGTTTTTATGAACACAACTTATATGAAAAAAGCTGCTTGAAATACACCACGCACGCTAGAGCAAATTTACTCCAACTAAAAAAGCAAACTTTTTCAGCTTGCTAATGAAATGATATGTGAACAAAAACAAAAAATCTGATAATTACCTCGAAAATTAGCTTGAAATACCGCAAAAAACTACCAAAGCGTAATTGATCAGATATAATGGAAGCGCGTTCCTTGTTTAAAAGGGCTGAAGGTGATATAAAACACATAAACCGACTAATGTTGGAAGAATTGCTCTCGAACGACAGGCCGGTAGAAAAAAAATTGCCCCCGCCTGGATTCGAACCAATGACCTCCCGATCAATAAACGGATGCACTACCCACACGGCTATCAGGCCCTTATTCTAGACATTCTGCAAACGATTTTATATCAGCAACAAGCTTTACTTCGGAGTGAGAGCAATAGAGATCACTCAAAAATGAATAACGAAAGCATGGAAAAAGTCACTTGAGAAGTCAAAGAATGTTCTAGAAGAAAAGCGCGAAATGGTCAAGAAAAAAATTTGCATAAAAAGTCCAACACGTTTACAATAATTGTCATGAACTTCGTTTAAGAGCAGTTAAACAAAAATTGGTATAGCAAAGCGAAAAACGCTAGAGTAGGGGACACTAATTGAAATATCAGAGGATTCAAAAACAACAAACAAACCATCAGCTGACACTTCAGAAAAGCCACCAGAACAAAAACTGTCTGCAACAACCAGTCAGAAGTAGGATTAAAAATCACCAAATTGTGTTCAAACCTTAAAGAGCACGCTCTACATGTTAATTTTTCGAAATAACGTTGCCGTAATGCCACAGCTGTATGCCAATTAACCCGTTTTAGTAGTTCGCAAACTAACAGCGACGCAAACAAAAATGGAAGCAAAGCAAAATTGAACAAATTTCTCACTGCACGCAGACATATAGTTCGAGCAAACACTTGCGGTAGGCGTGAGTGTGATGCTACAAAATACTCCTCTCCGAGTCTCAAAAAGCAACTGACATACATTTGAACTGTAAACAAAAAAAAACAAATTAAAATGAACATAAATTCAAAACATCATATTTCAAAAATAAAATCAGTTGATTGCACTGCAACATTTACATAAGAATACATGTTCGGAACTAGTAGCAATCTAGAGCAACATTAACTGCTTCTGATTCGGCCAAAATTTGTTCACAAACATTTATAAACGAGCACCATTTCTGTTCACGTTCATCCACAACTTTCCGCTCCTTCCGACCAATTGCAACCTGAAATCACAACAGACTTCTTGGATCTTTTCCGATTGTACACCCCCACACCCCCATCTTTATAGGCTATTTCAGATTTTAAAAAATGCACAACCAATTACTCAAAGCAGACAAGGTTGAAAATCGGATAACATGGGATCCTTTCTATTTATGCGCCCATTCGCCCCCCCCCCCCCCCCACACACACACACACCATGCGAAAGCTTAGCGGGTACGAATTATTTGCAACCCCAGGTCATTCGTGCCATATCTTTACAATGATTTACTATGTAATGACACGTGCTCTTAAACTTGGGTGGGGAGGGGGGGCATATAGGAAATATATTAGCTGTTATTATAGCACGAGACATTGAGGGTGCAGATAATATGCAGACAACAATTTGCCGAGTCACAAAGATTAGAAAAAATTTCGACTCTGAAGTTGAAGACAAAAAGACTTAAAATGTACCAGCTTTCGAAATTTATTGACCCACTCAAATCAAATTGAAGAATAAAACGAAGAAAAAAAAACGGATCTTCTCAATGCGAACAAAATTTCTGTTCCCAATATGGCGCCAAGAAACAAATGTGCACCTCAGAAAAATAGACAAAAACGCTCTAACTTTTAGCTTTAGGGGTCAATTTATTTTCATATGTTGTGAACAAACAAATAAACATTTTGGGATAACGATCAATTATGAGCAGCAACAAGGTGAAAGATCACAAGGAAACATTAATTACAAAATTATTAATTAGCAAATATTAACCAAAATCACTTTCAATTTTTTCCTTGTTGTATCCCATAATGTATTTTCAAACCTCAATATGTTCCACCAGCGCACTGTCACTGTTTGGGTCTCTCAGGAACTGATCAAGCCAATCAGGAAGAAGAATTGAATGTGTTGATTCGCCACTCTCACTCGGTTGAACAGAACAAAGTTGCGCTGCAAGGGCTTTCGTTTGATAACTGAAACCGATTTATTACTTTTATCACAAATTAACTTCTTCTTTATTACTTTTCTAATACTTTTTACCGAGGTTCGTTTAACATGGTGTCCCGCTTTTTCACCCCTATTCATTTAACCCCCTTTCATTTAACCCCGATTTTAATCTTTCTATAAAATAAGGATTATTAAATTAGCAATATAATCATTTGGCCATGCCTCGCGGGCCATGGCCATGCCTCAGCGGCCCGTGGGACTTGATATGAAACTATCACAACCGAACGTGGAATTAATTTATTCACTTTGGTTAAATACGCCCCCAAGTTATACCAAGAATTAAAGCCAGGGTAAAAGAGTGCCGAAATTATGGAGGTTAACAGCTTAAGGGACACAGTTTAAGATAATGAGAATCATTGTAAACATGAGACAATTGAAAGACCGCATGTTTACACAATTGAGCTTTCAAAGAAAGTAGAACAAAAATCAAAAACAACCGACTAACGTCGGGCGAATTGCTCTCAAACTATGCTTTTTTATTTGACTTCCACGTCCTTGTTTTCGTGAAATTTGCGTGATCTAACGAACGAAAAGCACGACAAAATTGGCGCCAGTTTGATGTCACTTTATATTTTAAAAGTAGACTTGATGAGCTCTAATAATGTCATTTGAAGCTTCTTAGTAAAATAGTTTACCTGATTATGTATCGACCCTTCTAAAGCAGGATGTAACAGAGCACCCGGCAGTTGTTCTCGAGAAATTTGTCCCACATTAGTAGGTATTTAATTGCTCAAACGAAGTTTGTAGCAAGTATATTAGTCCTGTCGGTTTTTTAATGCGATTTTTCGCTTGGCCAATTTTTCGTCTGACGCATTCAATTTTTCGTCCTCAAAAAGGGGATAAACAGGCAGCGCCCAGCGGCAGGCATTAATTGCTCTTAGAGCTTTTCAGCTCACTAGTCTCCAAGTATTTCGATTTACACTTTACACCATAAGTGTAATTCTCCAAACTCTTTTGGAGACTTACACTTATGGTGTGGAGGGCGGTTCTTAGAGTTTGTTCCCCCTTCCGCCACCCTCTCACTTCACCCCCATCGTTTAGGCTGTAAGGGGCTCGTGCAGCCAAATAACTTTCCCAGAGTTGCCCAAACCGCTCCTCTCCCCCCCCCCCACTGTTGCTCCCCCGGTGCACCCCCCACCCTGCTGCACTCACCTCACGCCCCTTAACTTAAGCTAAAGCGCTTTTTTAAACTAAGGCTAGCTTTAGCTTAATTTAAGGGGCGTGAGGTGAGCGCAGCAGGGTGGGGGGGCAACAGTAGGGGGGGGGGAAGCGGTGTGGGCAACGTTGGGAGGGTTTTTGGCTGCACGGGACCCTTACGGCCTGAACGAAGGGGGGTGAAGCGAGAGGGTGGCGGAAGGGGGGGGGGTCAAACGCTAAGAACCGCCCGCCACACCATAAGTGTAAGTCTCCAAAAGAGTTTCTGTAAATCAAAATACTTGGCGACAAGTGAACTGAAAAGCTCTAAGAGCACTTAATGCTCGCTGGGCGCTACCTGTTTATCGCTTTTGAGGACAAAAAGTCAAATGGGTCAGACAATAAATTACATAAAAAAGACCAACAGGAGTAATATAATGGCTACAAACTTCGTTTGATCACTTAAATATCTACAAATGTCGAACAAATTTTTCGAGAACAACTACCGGGTGCTCTATTACATCGTGCTTTTCGTTCGTTAGATCACGCAAATTTCACGAAAACAAGGACTTGGAAGTCAGATAACAACGGTCAAGCAAAAATTCGAATGCCGTAGTATAAAAATTGCTTCACAGTTTGCTCTGGAAAAACCAATGAACAAATCAAAATTTTCAAAATTATTCAAGCTTTGTAATGTTCAATGCTTTGCTTTAGACGAAAAAAATTGCTTTCAGTGCAGTTTCACAACTAACCGCAACTTGTCGAAACAAATTCAAACATGTTTCTTCCGAGACATATTTAACTTCTTGGAGTACATGCTTATCTTCCAAAAATTTTAAAACTAAGTAGTTTCCTTTATGACCTTGCATCATAACAAAAGGCAAACTTGGGAAAAATAATCTGACCTATTGACCCTAAACGTTATACCTTTCTCTAAACGTTAGATTTCTACTGAATATATTTATCAATTTTCAATTCTCATGGAACTATATAGCATTTTGACTGATATCAAAGACGATTACAATTAGTTCCACAAAGAATATCAAACGCGTTAACTGTAGAACTAATTGAGTTGAGGCAGTTAGTTGTTTCACTTAGACGGCAAAATCACTCTTTTAAAAAAGAAACAAGTTAAATCAGAATTTTATATAAACATGAGAACATTAGACTCCATCACGCAAATATGATGTTGATAACCCCGAAGTTACCAGAAACAATAGCAGAAGCCATGCATGAACGTACTATAATTGATATTGGGTTATTCTATCCAAATTTTCTGGTGAGAGGTCAAAATTGAGGAGGATATTCCATAGTTTTCTGGCTCTGTGATTCAAAACACTGGTACATCTGGTCGTTGCCCCACTTGCAATTAGCAATCCCCTAGCTCCTAAGCTAGTCCAGTAATTAGTTTGCCCATTGTCGAACAAAACATTGTCACGCAAAAAAATCAGACAAGTAATAGAGAGTGAGCACTGTTTTCAAACATAATTTCTCCTATCGGGTCATTTTTTGACCGCAAAACTACCCAGTAAACTCTTGTTTTGTTCGCATAAAATTTAGTTCGATTTTTTTTCAGCACATTATTGTTTAGTGGACTATAGGATGCAGTTTAAAAAAAATAAGTCAATTGGCTCTGATCAGTATCTTTCATTTGCCTGATCATTCAACATTTTATTTTGGGACAGAGAAAGTGTGCTCTCTAAAATTCAGTTTTTCGTCACTCGTCACTCCTATAAATTTGGATGTAGCGGTATTTTTAAACTCTTTCTTACCTAAACAATTTTTCTAGTTCCTATTATTTGGGGTGAAAAATTATTGTTTATTGGGATTCGGCAGTAATTTTTTACCCATAATCTAGTCCTCCAATTCTTTACTGAGTTAACATTTTGTTTTTACATTTCTTTTATCTTCTGCAAAAAGATATGTTTCACACAGTTCGATAATTTCGGGCAAGTCATTAATATAAATGATGAACAACAGAGGCCTTAGAACGGACCCTTGTGTACTCCACAAATGACCTGTTCGTTTCCAGACCTGATACGCCAAACTTGTGCACAATGTTCACGGCCAAGAAGAACAAACTTGAAACATAAACCGACAAATGTCGGAAGAATTGCTCTCGCACGACAGGCGGGTGGAAAATCATCTGACCACTCCGGGATTCGAACCATTGACCTCCCAATCCCTCACCAGAAGCACTGTCCACTCTCCTATCAGTCCCTTCTTATTGCTATGCGCCAATCGTTTTTATTTTAGCAACAAGCTTTACTTCGGAGTGAGAACAATAGAGATCACTCAAAAATGAAGAACGAAAGCGTGAAAAAGTAACTTGAGAAGTCAAAGAATGTTCTAGAAGAAAAGCGCAAAAACGTTCAGGCAAAAAAATTGCAAAAAAGACCGTCACGTATACAATAAATGCTATGAACTTTGTTCAAGAACAATTAATAATACTAACTATTTCCTCGGATTGCATACCTTCAAGTTTTTGTAAAAGTAATTGAAACTTTTAGAATTACCTGCAGAGGTCGGATTCAAATGAACGCTTATAAAACTCCGGCATCACAAATCTCTTCAACTCGTCTTGAAATTCATTCACAGTTGTGAGAACAGCTGCGTGAATAACGTCGTCACAGAAAGAAGAACAGTGGTTGAAGAAAGATTTGATTTGCTCGTCAGTTAAAATTTGAAGTAGAGAATCCTTGCACATATTTGAAAGAATTTTGCAAACAGACGCCAAAACGTATACATTTGAGTCCTACAATTTTCCGCCGATCGAGGATTTTTCTTGAAAATGATTATTATCAGTATCTTATTATTGTCATCAAAACTTTGCTTTCGTCTGTTACGTGCAGTTTGTGTAGCTTTTGCTTTCCAGGTATCAGAAAAAGACCGGTAGATATTTTTACAGCTTTTATCATGGTATTTGAAATGTCCAGTTCCTATTCTCAGTACGTTTTGCAATCACCCCCACCCCAACTCTGCACTTTTTGGAAATGATACCTTCTTTACGTCTTATATCTTGCTAATTTACAAAAGCTATTTAATATTCCTCCGTTGAGGCCCTAATTAGAAGTAAAAAATTTACAATAGCATTTATTTGGCCTCGATGAAAAAATGTAAGCGTAGAACTAGAGCTATATATACTCCCATGAACTTATTGAAACCATCTCTCGCTAATTGCGAACTACGTTGTTTTTAAAATATTAACGAAACACACATATTGCACGATTTAAAATGTCGCAAGCTTTTCAAATCACGCATTATGCATAAGGAAATATGGCATTGCTGACTTTCGTCATTTTATAACATTCTCAACGTCTTTCAGCTTATCCACACATCAGTCCTTTCTGTCTTTTCTGAAGCCAAACATCCCATCGAATGGAACTTCTACGAGTAAAGATGTTTGTTTACTCTAGATATCATTAAAACATTTGAATAAGAGAATGAAAAATTGTTTATCTAGACTACAAGTAGAGTGAGGTATGACAAGCTGTGTCTTTGTGTCTTCGTATAAGTGAGACGTATTAATCAAAGTTTCAATCAGTCGGTTTATATATCATAATGTTCCCGCAACCAAAGCTTAAAGCTTAAAGGTTGTGACAACAGACTCGATGTCGAACTGCTTCAAACCAAAACTCGGAAGTTATCCGAACTCGTTCTTGACTTTCTTCACCCCTCATTTCGGGTTGGGTGTCACCTAGCAGAGCAGCGTAAAACTTAGCGTGTTTTGTATTCCCTAATTCCTTAGTGAGGGCATCTGCAATCATGAGGACAGTCTGCAATTATTTCAATTCTAGCTCTCTCCTTTCTGCAAGCTCCCTTATGAAATGAAGTTTAAGAGCAAAGTGTTCGGTTTTTCCAAAGTGAGTGGACTGTTTGCTCAGCGCTATGCATGCCTGATTATCAATGAAAATCTCAATAGGTTTTTGTATCTCAATAGCTAGGTCCTGCAGCAGATCTTTAAAGTGAATGGCTTCCTTTGTCGCCTCTAATAAGGAATTCATTTCGGCAACTGCCGTTGCTGTAGCAACACAAATTCGAACTTTTGTTGACCAACTGGCATCAGCTGAGCAACTATTTAGCTTGAAGCGATATCCTGAAGAGCTTCTACTATGATCTAGGTTTTCTGTCCATTCAGCATCTGAGAGGAACTATAATTTTCTCAACTCCCCTCCTAAAAACCAAATTCTTTGACTTGGAACTTTTGAGGTATAACATAACTCTTTCCTGCTTTCGAGTGCTTCTCACCTAAAGAAATTGAAAAATTTGCTGTAAAAGCTATGTCCGGTCTACACGTGCAACCTAATATTTTAAGTCATCCACTAAATTTCTAGTCACAGTTCTTCATGCGCCCTTGCTCTTCGCTCCCTTCTTCATGGCATTCTTCTCTGGGAAACTTTAACTCTGTTAGGTGTATGCATAGGATTGCAATTTTCTAGTCCAAATCTTTAGCAGCTTCTCAATGTTATGAACTTGGTTGATTTGAATGCATTCTTCTTTTTTCACTATCTTCAGTCCAAGAAACCAACAAAGATAGCTACAATCGCTTACTTTAAACTCCTCAGCCAGCTCACACTCAATCCAAGAAGAAATTTTTTTTTGAATTTCGCAGAATAGTATACAATCAACCCACAAACAAATTGCGCCTTGAATTTCTCTCGCAGTTCGTAATGAACAAACAATTATCATGAACCAAAGACTGAAACCTTTAGCGTCTAAAAATTTCCAAAACGTAAGAAAACAATTTCTTCCTGTCTGCTTAAGACCGTAAAGACTTATCTTCATCAAGTAAACGAGTTTTCCCTTTGCTCAAAACCTTCAGTTTGTTTCACGTAAATTTCCTTTGCTATAGGTGCATTAAGATATGCCTTTTTTATATCCATTTGTCTTAACTTGGACCCGAACTGAAACCCACAATTAAACGAATTGTTGATAGCCTAGTATTTGATGAGTACGTCTCATAAAAATCCTTTCACTAAACCTGACTGTAACCTTTGGCCACGATCCTCACCTCATATCTACTTATTTCTCCTATCGTCATATCAAACATCAAAATGCCAGCTACTTCCCAATATTTTTGCCCCATTGTTTTCAACTAGTTCCCAAACTTCATTTTCTCTCAGCGAGTTATATTCGTCCTCCACCTCTTTTCTCAAATTTTAGTTTTCGATGGCCTCTTTTAGAATTTTAGGGAGGTTCTGCTTGACTATTTTGCTTATGAAAGCTATTTCACTCATTTCATCGTTCACAATTTTCTAAATTTGCCTTCTCATTAGCCCCGAAGTAATAGTTGCTCTCATCGTGAGATGTACTAATCAAATTTTTAATTGTCGGCAATACTTCATACAAATCAGTCAGTTTATAAAGCATTATGTTCCCGTCATCATAGCTTAGAGGTTGTGACATCAAATTCGAACTTCTTCCAATTAAAAATCGTAAGTTATTCTTGCCTTCCTTCAAGGTACAAAAAATTGTTTATAAGGTACTTAACTGCTAACAAATAATAACTAACATGATTATGTAAATAGGATGTTTACAAACGTTGTTAGGAAGATTGTACATTCCTACAATATACGGGAACTCCCCTTTCAATGACTTTCCTTGCGTATATCGCACATTGGTAGTCAAGTAATTGATTATATGACTTGTCAGCTTGTGCAGCAACATAATGCAATTTAATGAATCCAATTCTTTGAATTCAAATTCTTTGACTAAGTCAATGAGTGCAATTGCTGTATGCTAACTTTTGTCGATGTTTTCTCCGATTATTTCAGTGAAGTAAACGAATCATTTTCAACACAAAAGTTATCAAATTAAACCCAAAATTTTTTTGATTAAACACAAAAAACCTGAACTGAGTAGGTACGAAAAGTAGTTAGTCGAAGTATTTAAGAACACAATCCTCGACCTGCATGAGAGTTGACACGAGTTCCGGAATGTCAGCTGCTACTTCGTAATGCCTCACATCAAATTCTTCTTTATGAGTGATAAGTAACAGATGAAGGAAACCTACAAAACTTATAATGACACTGCATACATTGTCACGCATGTCCCAATGAACGCTCTCACATGACTACCGCAGAGCAATGATGGTTATTCGCTGTAAATGAACTTGACTATATTGTAAACAATTGGTTACTGTTTTTATGAATGGGATTCAAGTTTCGTTTTGTTGAAGTGTTCTTTACATGTTAGAGAGATGGCAGATTGTCAGACAAAAGCCACGAGACAGACTGGTGCCGCACTAAAATTCAAAAATCTGATTTAGAATTGTATTTTATCAAATACTAGGAGACTGCATTCAGCTATTAATACCATAGTGCAAATTTTTCTTAATGAAGTGAGTGACACCATTGACCTGAAAAGTCACTGTTATCTCAAAACAAAAATATATAACCTGAGCGGAAGATTATAGCCAGAAACGAATCGAAGATACGAATAAAGTCAAATCTGATGCAGAAAATAAAAAACTATTTGAAAATAAACTTATTCTCATCTCGTACGAAATCAATGAAATCAAAAAGGTATTAATGAAGAAAAATAGGTTCATTAAACAAACTCTGCTAAATAATAAAATAGTATTAGAGCGTATGTGGCGTAAGAACTGTAAAAACCATAAACCATAGCAAAAACCATAAACCATACCAAAAAAGATCAAAACATTCTCAAACAACGTTTTTCTACCTTAAGTAGTACAACTTTGTGTCCTGAATTGAACTTAAATTACAGACTAAATATCACCTTTCTGAGTCAAGTAAGTCACTGTCATTTTTGTCTGGGGCATAAACAAACATAACCTATTAAAAAAAAGCACGCGGAAAACAACGGTATTCACTCAAAGCTAGGGGGTCTAAGCAGGTGAATTGACCAGTACTTGATTCGAACCAGCATCTCCTATTTGCAAGCCTAGTGTATTAACCATTACACCAACTGGCCTGAAACTATCGAACTTGAACATCTTTTATAACCCATTCTCATGTCCTTTCTTGCTCCTCCAGCCTTCCCTTCTCTAGCCAAGTATGCGTTGAATAAGTAGAGCTTCTCTTCAAGCTATGCCAAGTTCATCTTAGGCACAATTTAGATAAGTTTGCTCTCGCTCAACCTTCTAATACAGGTCAAGCGCGTAAACAAACAACCTGGTAAAAATAAAACCAAAAACACGCGGAAAACTCGAAGTTGACTGAAAAAACAATAAAAAATCAAAAGCAAAAACGATACTTTTTGTAATTCTCAGAAGTAGGAAGACCAAAACAATCATTCTGAAAATCTCTGAAAAGTCTTTTGTGCAGACAGAAAAAAACTAAAAAAAGAAGCAAAAAAGATCTCAAGATTTTCAAAAGTCACCTCTAATCATCTAATGCCCGACGCAAGTTCTCCAAAATAACAAAAGTAACTTTTTAGTTTGGTATTTAACTTACTAAATCAAGAACGAAAAACAAAAACTAACAAAAAAATTCCGGAAGACAAACAAATCATTAAAAAACGATAGGGATCAGTAAAAATCAAAAACAGAAAACCTCTAACTGCTGAAATTGAACAATAGTACTGTTTAAATATTCGGAGATAACAAAAGTTAAAAAGAAACATAAAAGAAGAAAACAGGCAATTATTTATCTCAAATTAATTAACCAAATCCAAAAGCTCGTCAAAATTTTCACAGCTAATTGCAATAAAAAAACGGCCGGTAAAGTGTAAAAACTGGAAGGATAACAAAACTGTTTTAAATTGTCGAAAAAGCGAAGAGATAATAGAAATAGCCCGCAAGTACATCTTATAGTCCAAAAATATCAAAACGGTCAAAATTGCTCCCAAAGGATTAATACTTACAAAGTAGTGTGAGAAAGAAAAAAAAGAATTTCACTCACTTCACAAAGTTTCTATGATCGTTCGCAGTTTCGATGAACAAAGTTTATCGCTATGCAGATTGACCTTAACACTCGTTTTCGTGAAGGACTGTCGTTTGCATACTGTTTCACTCTCAAACGCTTAAAAAACCAATATCATCATCCCCTCTCTTCCAGGCTAGAAAAAAACAAAAAGAGACCAATAATATCATCTTCATCGAGACACGGCTATTATGAAATAGACGGAGGCTTTAGATATTTTCCCACTCGAGAAACCAAAGAGGAATATAGGAAGTACAGTTTTGAAATAGTTGAAAAATTACTGTTTTGATAATCTAATTTCGAAGCACTTTAAGAAGGTTTATTTTGTCTAAAAGATTTATGTTTTCACAAAGTCTGAGTTCAGCACTAATTTTTTTTCCCTGAAGTATCTTTTTCAATCAAGCAAAAAAGTCAGTAGAGCCCTTATAGCGATACTTTTTTCCTTATTGGAAGAAAGCAATTTTGTCCAATTTAGCTCAGGCAACATTAAAAAACTATATTTTTTTAAACACAACATGAAATTGGTAACCAAAGCGAATATACATTTTTTCTAAAACTCATAAATTGCGTCAATAGCGACCGATTTTCTTATTTGCACTGATAACCATCATTGCCTTCTTGACGCAATCTTTCAAGGATGCCTTTGTTGTGTTGCATCCCAATGGGTTCTTTTCCAGTCGAAGTAGATCTAAAATGCAAAAAATTTAGGTTCAATCTACCAATGACAGTACAAATGTTATGACTAAAGTTTTTAGTCAATAGCGAGTAAACTTACAATTTCAGCAACAACAGAGCGACAACTTTTTGAAGAATTTGATTTTTTATTGCTTCTGAAACTTGTTTTTTTTAAAGTTCTAGTTACTTAGCCTCAAATGATAATCTATTCACTACGTACTGAAAAAACTGATGATGGCATCAAGACATTTATACTAAGCATTAAAAGTAAGTTAGCTCCCCCAAAGTTTTGCAAAGTGAGACTTTGACGTGGTATTACACCAACTTGTTCTCCCATTTCCGAAATAACTTTTACACCATTGTTCAATGCAAAGCCCGTCAAAGTGGAACAAACGCAAAAAATATCACAACTTGAGAAAGATGCAGCTTGTCCTTTTGAAATTGGTATATATAGTAAGTTAGGGTTACGTTTTATGTCAAAGATTTGCCACGTTTATCACTAGTTTGTAAAAGATTTGCCAAAATTTGAGATTTTTTTTTTGACAAAACAATAATATTTTACTTCTATAAAAATAAATGGCGCTGACAAAATTTTGATGTTATTAAAAAGGTTATTAAAATTATTATTAAACTCTTATGACTCAAGAGCACACTGGACTTCATTCAAACTTAAATAGCACTACTTCATATAACTACGTGAACGTCTGTGCATTCATTACTGTCCGTGGCTATGTACATACTGGCACACATTTGAGGCGACTAAATTTTCTCGAATTGTTGAATCCGGTTTCTATTCTTAGTATACGGAGGTGAACGGATTTCGCTTAAAATTTGATTTTTCCTCCTTTGAGTGTATATTACCATGTAAACGAAATGAGAAAGTTGCCCGCATGCATTATGTCAGAGATATCCCCGCATAATGGGGATTAAGGCAAACAAGTGGTAATTGAAAGGTTTTAAAGTTTCAGCGAGTAAAAATGAGGTGCACTTTTTTTCAATCACATTCTTTCAACCCCCTATAAAGCAATCTTATGTTTTTAACATCTATATCAATTGACCTCGCAATAACTTAACAACTGATTGTTTCTCCCCGATTTTTCGGTTCCTATAAATGAAAAAAATGAGGTCTAAAGCAATTCTAATTAGTTCCATTGATAGAAAACCAAAAATCGTGTTGAAATGACTGAGGTAATGTTTACACCTGTCATTTCACTTTGCATTTAATCCTACTAAATTAAGGCCTAAATACATCTAAGCACTCATTTACTGACGGCAAAATTAAAACCATTATCTAATTATTTATCTAACCTAGCCCGTGATAGGGCCAATAAACGTAATTGACAAATATAACTTTAGAACATTTGTTGTACGGCATTTTGCAATCAGCATGCTAATGGCCGACTTTGTTTAACTACTCTTTCCAAAAATTTAGGTAGTAGAGGGCCATGAATTTTAAACCAAAACAATTAATGAATCGGATTGCTCCAAAAATTAATTCTAAAACTGCCGCGCTTCGGCAATTACAAGAGATGGCTAATCAATTCAATTAAACATAGAACACAACTACAGTACTTCTACGGGAAAGCTGACCTATCGAAAAGTCATTAAACAGATCAAAGACTAGATTGAGATTAAACGCCCACAGCAGCTGTATCCGCAATGGTACCAGATTGCGAAATGTGGAAACTACCAAATTAATATAAACATTATATTATTGAGTATAATTAACCAAATTAAAATATCAAAAAATATAGAGTAAAATTATAATTAAAACGAGTTAACAAAATTAATAAACAAAACAGCATTCAAGAAGGGAGATTAAAGCATTGTCAACCTATGAACCGGCAATTTGATATACCAAATATGTTCAAAGATTTCAATAGCGGAACAGATGAACAATAAGACCTTAATTTTTGGTGAACGATAAATGAAATAAGTTTCTAAATTTGATTCCTATGGACGGACCGTTTAGCTCAAATTTACACCTTTCATTTATTTTCTCGACCTTGAACCTGCTTTTTTGTATGCTATTTTTCAAACAAAACAAACAGACATAGGGACAAAAACTTAGCAATCAATGCCACATTGAAAGACTGATCAAATGCAAGTGGATTTTGTATTTGTCCTAGTTATTGCCTGTCAATAACATCATCCAGGCATAATAATATGTCAGCCATTTCCACCTTAAGCAAACACTTGTCCGGATAGTTAGAGAATTAAGAAAAAAGAAACCGACGAACTAGCAATTTCTTCTGAACTTATAGTTCCAAAAAAAACTAAGGCAACCGATGAACAGCAAGTAGATAACTTTCTTATTGCAGAAATTGAAGATATTTGATTAAATTTAATAAAAAAATATCAACCGTCTTCAAACTCCCCCCAAAAAGTAATCAAAGACAAGCAGTCATAGATCGTATGACATTGCTCTTGAATGTTGGCACTATTAAATACAAACCTTGGTGAGCTGAGCGCAGCAAGAAATACAGAAGCTTTTGGCCATTTGACACTGACGTTGACAAATTGCAAAATTGAAAATCTTGAAGTCTTTGGCAGAACAAAATCCTCTAAGAAGGAAAAATATCAGATCATAAAAGCAAGGGTTCAAATCGTAAGTAGGGTGAAATGCACCAAGTTGACTTCATTTCTCCAAAGCTTTTGCCAGTCTGCCAAAATTGTTTACTTGAATTGATTTTCTTTCCTTTTGCACTTATTTAAGATTAGAATTATTGAAGTGGCACCCTCATTGTGTCCTCGCGGGTAAGAATTTTACCAGCATAGCTGCTATGGGCAAAAATACCAAACTTGATCTCCGTGAGTTTTCTTAAAAACAAAGGTTTTAATTTTGTTTTATTTTGCTTAATTATGCTTGCTTTGAAATTAAATTTGAAGTTCTGGTTGGATCGTTGAACTTGAAAAGTGAAATCTTGACCATCTTCTAGGCTGGGAAAACATTTTGATTTTTTCAATTCAGATGAAAAAAATCAATTTTGATAATGTTTATTGCTCCTGTATTTGAAGACAAATGTTATTTGCTCATATATATGAAGTTCATATAAGAAAGAATCGAGTTTTTGATAAACATCACTACATGTCCCTTTTTGGAGAATTATATTAAAATATTTATTTTTTTCTGGAGGAGAAAAATCGATTTCAAAGAAGAATGACTGCATCATCCATTTGCCAAACCACGGTACTGAATAATTGGACAAAAACTAGTTCCAAGTATTGAACTAAAATACTTTAGCAATTTTTACAAAATGCCTTATTTTCGAAACGATAACACATTGTTTATTAAGACGGTTTTTGATATAGCCGATGTGTGCTTGAGAGGCTAGTCTTAGAGTTCACAAAACTCCCAGGTTACAATTAGATTCCATTTGCATCTACTCTTCATTGAGATAAGAGCTCATGTTTTAACCACCAGATTTCATTCTTTTGAATGGTTTTGGGTCAATTCAGAACAAGTTTTTTTTTTTACTTTAGGCAGTTATTGATTCATTCTAAATCAAGGCTCATACTTTCAAAACTCAAACCCAAAAGCTTCAATGTTCGTATCATCAGCAAATAGAATAATTTGTACGTCTGTAACTTTTGCGCAGTCATTAACATATATAACAAAAAATGGCCCTAGGATCAAGCCTTAAAGAACCCCGAAGTTCACATTTGGACAATCAGAAGCTCCATTCAACTCTGCTCGTTGTTGCCTGTTACTAAGATAACATCTGAACCAACATTAAGTCATACTTCGCACACCATAAGGCTTTTTTTTCCAAGATTTGGTGATTGATCATCTCGAAAGCCTTCCTATGAAATCCAGCAGAAAATGAATTACTGCAGTATTTTGTTGATTAAAACAAGTGTTCTCAGTCAATGGCACCATTGCATCAATAGTACTACATTTGTTTCAAACTAAATTGGTTACGATATAACAGTTTAAAATGCTCAAATTAATAATAGATTCGATTGTACATAACTCCTTCGAAAATCTTGCTCCACACGTTTTTCAGCGAAATCGGACTGACGGTTGTTTCATCCAACTTGGATTCTATGTGTAGAGGAAAGACCATAGCTTTAGATAACTCACCAGGGAAAACGACTTTTTCAAAAGAAAGATTTATAATTTTAGATCAGTATTCAGAACATAGTTCTCCACTGGCTTCGACAAGAATGTCAGTTATCATCAGACGAGGAAGAGTTATTGTCAATTTTTTGCATTACAATTAGAACCTCTTCTTTTGTTGTTCTGTATAAAAACATTGAAAATTCTTTGCGCTCAGAATTTTCCAAAAATCAAGTTGCCACTAAGTTTGTTAGTAAGGTCTGAAAAAAAATGATTGAAGCAATAGGCAACGTCTCTTTTGTTTGGATTTTCATTACTTTGATATAATGTAAATACTGGAAAGTTTTTATTATTCATACTTTTCTATTGCAGCTCATTTAGAAATTTGTAAACCTGTCTCGAATTACCAATGCAATCTTTGAACTTGGAATCTTTCATTTCATTTTTGAATTTATCTCTATAAATTTGAAAGCTTTACAGTTTTGATTCACTTTTATTCAATTTCCAAAAATCATTGAATGTTTCTCTTGTTAATCAGGAGGTACATTTTTGTAGTTTTCTGTTATATCGGGCCATAATAGGTTTCAGTTCACTTCGTGAGGGTAGCCTGTTGGCAATGGCTATATTAATTGGCTCAACATTAACTTTTATTCGTTTCCTAGCAGCATTTAAACGTTAGCAGTCTGTTCATAGCGTTGTCTTTGACCATTTTCAACAATTTTTTCTAGCAATTTCTTGAAATTTGTCCCAAATTCTAGCAATTGTTTTGAAGAGCCTTGGAAAATTTGACTCTC
This sequence comes from Convolutriloba macropyga, assembly GCF_964194025.1. Classification (NCBI taxonomy): domain Eukaryota; kingdom Metazoa; phylum Xenacoelomorpha; order Acoela; family Convolutidae; genus Convolutriloba; species Convolutriloba macropyga. Next base: position 58,882,616 of record NC_134477.1, on the reverse strand, counting down.
CCTTCTCAAAATCATTTTTAACGTTGTGTTTATATTGCAATTGCTTCCCCTTTTCGTCAAAAGGATAATTATTAATTGCTCGCACTTCTTTTGTATTTGTTTCCATTATTTTCAGCAACAGTTGGTTCAAAGGTTTTTGGAAAATTAAAATTACAATTACAATAGCTTTTGTGTCAATATCACATTACTTTCTGGTAAGAAAAATCACTTTCCTTTAAAAGAACGAAAGAGAAGTCAGTGTTCTAAAATTCAGTTACAAATTGAAGCTTTAGTTCAGCTTCAGCTGCTAGAAGTTTGGATTAAGAACACTCGCAGCTACCCCAAGATATGGAAAAATCTCAAAAGCAGCCAGTGTATTTCAAATCAACGATAAATATCACTTGCCGGATCTCGCACGATTTCGTGCGAAAGTCTTTTATTATATCAATAGCTAGCTCAAACTGAAATCAGGTCAAGCGCTAAAAACATTAACAATATTATTAAATCTTGAAATTTATAAAATGCGAGGGGAAAAGTAAACAGCTTGAAGAGTTTATCCTAGGGATTGAACTCTTTGGATTGAACTCAAGAGATTAGGCAAATTGTCAGTTGGCAGTAACCCGGACCCTAGTGTCATAGACTTTCAGTACTGATTCATTAGATTCCCATAGTAGTTTCTTAAGTCAGTACTGAATCATAGTAACCTAAGGGTAGGGTTACCTTGCATTATGTTCAGACAAAACGCAGAATCAAACTTTTTTATGAGTTTTGTCTGTTTAGTATGATTTTCCGTTTTCATACTGTTCATAGAAAATTCAGAAAAAAAATTGAAAATTTCGAAAACCATTTTGAATTTTTGGGCGACACCAATTTTGAGCATGAAAATAGCATTATAGCATTTATAGATTTTTAAACTTAAATACTATATTAAATAACAATATGGCAGGTACGTCTGGGGGGGGGGGGGGTGTGCTGTCGACGAGCGAATACGGGGGGGGGGGGTGTCGAGCGAATGCGAATAATAATAATAGGTGGCGAATTAAATAATAATAATAATAGGTAGCGGATTAATAGGTAGCGAATTAAAGGAGAGCGAATACTGG